>NW_028277098.1:2121212-2424242 GCF_059951505.1 Python bivittatus
ATGGAAAGATTCTGAAATACTCACAATGGAGGAATGGATGGTGAAGATGACAGAATTAGCAGAGATGGCAAAATTTGACATTGTTTGATTAAAGAAAGGATAATAACTACATTTATTAGTGATTGGAAACCCCTTATGGACTTTTTGCTGAAAAAAGAAAAAAAATGAGCTTGTGATTTATGAGTTTCATGATTAGAAAGGGTAAAGTATGGGAAGAAGGACATTATGTTGTAATCTTAGAGAGAGAGGGTAAAATATAAATGTACTTGTAACTGCTGTTAAGAAGATTGGAAGCTGCTTCTTTATAGCCTTTTCTTTCCTTTCCTTTCCTTTCCTTTTCTTTTCTTTTTTCTTTTCTTCCTTTTTTCTATTTTTTCTTTGCACTTTTTTTTACTTCTTATTTTCTTTACTTCCCTTACTTTACTCTTTCAAAATTTGTATTGTTTTTATTCTTTTAAAGTATCTTTAATAAAAATTATCTATCTATCTATCTATCTATCTATCTATCTATCTATCTATCTATCTATCTATCTATCTATCATCAAGAAATCTTAATGTCAGAAGCAGCAGCAAATGAATCTGTATCAGGATACAAAAGGGTAGGTCTCAGCTGACTTCAGCTATCTAGAAAGCTAAGCAAGGGTAGCCCAGGCTCTAGTTCTTGAATGGGGACTACCTAGATTCCAAAATGTGGGGGAAAAAATTCTGGAGGAAGCAATGGCAAACCACTTCTGATGTGGCCTCATAAGTCAACTTGAAGCAACTTTCCAGAAGGGCAGACAAGCTGTTTTGGACTTGGTGAGTTACAGAGCAAGCTCAGAACAAGACTTGGCATTTACTGTAGCTGATTCTAAAGCAGGAGCAGAAGAAAATAAGCAACTGCTCTCCTGAGGAGGCCAGGGAAGACGGGAAACTTATGATGGAAGGAAAAGGATTGGTATCAGCTAGCCAGATATACTGTCACTGCAGAAGAAATGGTGAGGAGGTGTGACGGTGTAGTCCATTTTTTCCCTGTCTTTGCACATATAGGATAGATTCCTCCATATTCTAGCTTACAGATTGTATCCTATTATTGCATAATCACATTCATTTTTGAGCCTCCTATCTGTATTATAACTTATAGCAATTAAGATAAAAAGAATAACATGTACTCCCTAATGTGACACCTATAGAGCAGAAGATGATCAGTGGAATGCTAAAGGTGCTGTCTTACTCTGGCAGACAATCAACTGTTTGAGTTATGACTGATAAGATGTGCCATCAGGCCCCACCTCCAGGTGTTGTGCTGTTTATACCCCCTCTCCTTTGAAAAAGTATTACAAATGGCAAAGGGTTCCACACATCTGAACCTGGCTGTAGACCTGAAGACTACGAAGATGTCTTGAAGACCTGAAGTTGTTGCGCAGCAGCCAGCCAGCTCCAGAAGGTCTGTCTGCCAGGGGTTTTTGACAAGCTGAAGGGCCTTAGTCTGGTATATCTTTTTTCCTCTATAATTCTCTTATTTCATAGTCAATAAAATTTCCCTGGCATTCACCCTGGTGTGAGCCTATGGCTTTCAAGTTGCAGAACCTTTTGGCTACCAGCTGGCCACCAGCATCGACATACCAGAATCATGCAACATTCACACCCTCCAGAGATGCTGATCGTGTAGCAGCTGAGGTTTTCCAAAATCATACATAGCAAAATAAGGGATAGTTTGTAATCGGAAATCTGTGAAGCAGACATCTAAAGAGCAAAACTGGAAGGCCTTATGCAGAAACCTACTCAACCAAGTACACCAAGCATTTATTCCTTAAACAGTATTTTATTTTAAACAGGATATTATGACATTTTAATTTCATTCATTTCTATTTATGTCAAGCTTCTGATCAAATTCTGTGCAAGCATATGTTTTTTATGTTTGTTTGCTTTACTGATTGTGGGTTTGCACAACTTATAAAGTCATTTTTCAACTCTCATCCCACTCCACTTCAGTCAGGGTGTTGGCTCCATGCCTAAAAGGATTCCTGTTAGTTGAGCATGTCATCTAAACCAGAATCTTAGACCTGTTCTTCACAAAACAAGACCAAGAATGTGACTTCTTTTTTGGCTTACAAGCATGAGTAATGTTCCAGCCCTCAGGTTAGCAATCAAAAAGGGAGGGAGAGGAAGAGAAAAGGAGGCATTGTAAGGTTGCGTATCTGCAGGCTCCAGTTGTGTGTGCCCACATCCAGCAGCCTTACTCAGAAGTTCCCTTGAATAGTAGGCATCAGACAAGGGCCAACTCTCTCTCCCCATACAGGAAGATCATTGTCAACGGTTCAGCAGTGATAATGCAGGATTTATGCCTGTGGAACAGGTACAGACTGTGCTCATTTATTGAACTCAGATGAACATTACCAATTCTGTAATCACTATCAGAATTAAATTTGATTAAATTGGCTGCTAATCCAATGAACTCTGACTGCATTTCCAGGAAGAAGTAGAAGAAAGAAAGGGATAACTGAGACACAGAAGTTCAAAGTATAGCTTTGGTTCTAAGACTCCAAATTCAATGTAGATGCATATAGCACTCCCCCACCCAAACCTTTGCCTATGATTGGATTATTTTTTGTTCATGATGGTGGATTTGGGGTTTGACATACCTGTACCAACACAGATAGAAAAATTATTATTCCACCATATGAAGGCAACTTATTTTGATTAAATCATTGGTTCAATTAATTGGGAACTACTCTGTTCCAACTGGCAGCTGCTCTAGAGTTGTTCTCATCCTTTCTACCTGTAATCCGTTTACCTCAATGGTAAGCAATCTGTGGTCCACAAGCAGCCCAGAGTCCTCCAAACTCTTTTTCACAATCCCCAGAGCCTCTAAAGAGTGAGATCTGGTAGCAAAACAAGAATACAGTGGAAGTACTGATTTCTGTTCTTTAGAATCTGTATTTCTAATACCAACTTTATCCAAGGAAAGAAAGAGACCCAGCAGGTCCAATTTGACTGAAGAGCATCATGTCCAGCAGCATGCCAGGCTGCCCACCTCCACCCTGTTACTGCTCACTGCATGCAGTTTTCCAGCCTACCCTCCTCACTGCCAGTGCCAGCTACCTTTTCTACAGCCATAGGCCCCATTGGTGCATACACACTGCTGTGGCTCCAAAACATGGCCTGCATTTCCCAACCAGACAAGATCCAGGATGAAGAGTCCAGAACACCAGCAAGTTGGAAGAGGAGGGGGAAGAGCTGGGAGAGATCTGATTGTTGCTGTTGGAATTGATTGTTTTCTTATTTAGATAGTATTCCTATAGCTATCCCATCCAATTTTGATAAATGTTCCATCCATCTCATCATCCAAATGATTAAGAAAAAAGTTGAATAGTAGAGGCCCCAGGACTGAACCCTATGACATCTCCACCTGATACCTTTCTTCAGTTTGATGAAGAACTATTATCTTTCAGTACAATTTTAAGCCACCTATTTAATTGTGATGCCATCTAATGTACACGTAACTAGCTTGCTTCTTAGAATGCCACAAAGTACCCTACTGAATGCTTTGTTTAGAAACATCCACATTCAAGTTCAAAAATGAGCTGGACTAGGCCAGGGGCTGCAGAGAAAAGTTTCCTAAAAAAAATTCTCAATGCATCCTTATGTAACAGGCAGTTGGGTAGTAGCTAAGACTGTTGCAGCTGTCTTATTCTAAGCCTTTATCTCCTTAGTCACAATCATATAACCCAGATGAACCCATCCTGTGCTTCCTAGGGCACACATATAAACAAACACATGGCCAACTGCTGGTAAAGGGATTGAGAAAAGCCATGCTCCATACACTGTTCTCACTTGTTAGTCCTTCTCTTCCTCTTGAAGAAATTGACATATTCTGGCTTCTGCTGGCTGACTGAAGAGAACTCCATGAACGAGTGGAGATGATGACCGCTGTGTAGAACTAAAGACTGGCAAGTAGACCGGTCCTTCAAAGCTCTCCAGAGAAGGAGAGAATGGGAGATCGCCCACAAGTGTTCTGAATGTAACTCCTCACAAGGCAACCGTAAAACAGCGTTCCCCCATGGATTTGAGCCCCAGGAGCCAAGGGAGAACATATCTTTGCTGTCAGCAAGAGCAGATCCTTTAATAAGGACACTAAGCCAGCTTTCTAATCACATTTGGAAATGTGAAGTTTAACCACTTGATGGATATTAGAGACCTTCAAAACAGCGAGCTTAATTTGATACCTGGTGAGTTTTACCTTCTTCTTTGGATTTAAGACATTTTAAACAGAGATTTAAGAATAATAATAAACAATTGGCAAAAAACAACAACAACAAAAAAAGGATTTTGATTTAAGAACATTTTAAACAGATTGGGAGACCATAGAGATTTGGAAGATTGGTTATTTTTGCTGTAAGGTTTGAAAAACAATATATGATTAAATAATATACTTGTGGGAAATGACTGAAATGGAACTTAACCCATATTAGGAACTGAGGCTTGAGGAAGATCGCAAATGGACGCTAGAGGGAACTAAAGGATCAGGCAGAAAAGAGTTAAAGTGGCTAAGCCAGCTATAACCTTTTTTTATCTTAAAGAGTTTTTTGATAACTGGATTGAGATATTAATAACTTAGATCTCAGAAAGAATACAGATTGCAATGAATAAATTTTTAGAAGACAATGAGAAAATTTTTTTAAAACTTTTACCTGACATAGATGTTATAGAGTTTGAAGGCGTGAAAGATTGAGATCACCAAAATGGGACTACAAAAGACAAATCAAGAAAAAGATCTGGACATGGAACAGCTGTGACAAGAAATCCTGGACAATGCCTCTTTATGGGATTTACAAAGTAGGCTGGTGGAAGCTTTGAAGACTCCTCTTGAATGCCAAAGATTGATGAAAGATCAAATCCTGCGATGGCATTGGAATGATTTAAAGGTTAAGATTGTGAAGAGCAAAAAGAAGGAATATAAAATTACACTACTTGAACAAGGATAAATTAATTGTTTGATATTTCTGGTAACATCTAATGGACTTTTTGCTGAGCCAGGACTGAAAAGATGACAATTTCTGGATTGCATATAGATAAAAGTTAGGCTATGGGGAGAAGAGTTTTTTTATTTGCAACTTTAAAAGAGGGTGAAAAGTTATTGTATTAGCTGATGCTCAATAATGAAGTTTGGAAGCCACTTTTTTGTTATTGTCTTTGTTGCCTTTTTCTTTTTCTTTTCTCTTCTATGTTTTTCTTTTCCTTTTGTTTATCTTTTTTCTACATCTTCTGACTTTTCTTTTTCTTTTTTCTTCTAGTTTAGTTTGTATTAGTTTTTACTATGTTTATTAAAAACTTCAATACAGGGAGGGAGGGAGGGAGGGAGGGAGGGAGGAAGGAAGGAAGGAAGGAAGGAAGGAAGGAAGGAAGGAAGGAAGGAAGGAAGGAAGGAAGGAAGGAAGGAAGGAAGGAATTGATATATTCCAGTCATGGGAATTAAGCCACTAGGACTCTGATATATCTATTCAATTGTATTTGTTGGAAAATATGGAGTAAAGATTCAAGTTCATCTTATTTATTTAAGATATTGTGAGCCATAAGGTATACTGTAGACAATGAAAACCATGGAATTTATGAGTCAATGTTCTCCTGCATTTGTACTGAGTGGTTTAATTGGCCCCATTACAGTAACACTCCTACTTCCTTCTACAATATACATTTTTTTCTGAGGTTCTTCAGGGTTTTCATCTCCAACTACCACATGTTTCAGTTTCAAGACTACTTAATCAAGCTTGCCATGATTCAGCCAAACCCATTTTTACCTTAAGAGAGGAAACCCATCTTGAATTAATTCAGCCTTGGACCCTAAAATCAAATCTCTGTCCTCAACGCTATATGTATAGCCAGGTATTCATCAGCCCTACTCTTCTTCCATTTCCAGTCCTTTTCTATATACTGGAAGGATGGATGGGCGCACTATCCTGAATCCCCAAGATTCTTGAACTTCAGTCCTAGATCTTCAAAGTCCATGGTTGTAACAGTTCTTGCCGATATCATTTGTCCCCACAAGCAGGAAGGGATAATTGTCACTGGAGTTGATAAGCCTTGGAAGTTGTTCTGTTACATCCCTGATCTGTGCTCCTAGCAGACAGCCCACTTTAGAAGTGGATAGATTTAGGCAGTGCATACTTGCTTCTGTTCCTCATACTGATGAGTCATTAAGTGCAATTTTTTAAATATCTGCTTGCAAGATATAGCCATTCACAGATCCACCATGCTCTCTCTTGTTGGGCACTATGTCTTTTTCTTTCTCTAAAGGCTTAAAGACTTTTTCTTCTGGGATGCCCTCAAATTGTTGCTGAGTTCAGCACAGCAGAATTTTTTTTAATCTCTTATTTATACTTTATACTCTCACCCAATGAAGTTGCTCTTTTTTTTTTATTCTGCTATGAAATGTGGTTTCCTCCATCAGCTGTTGTTATAAGACTTCTGTTGTGTGATCCGATAAATATTCATCCTCTCTTATGAACTGAAGTGTACCCACTCATTGTGCCAATCCTCTTACTTTATCTTCAAGCACTGCTACAAACTTGTATTTGCTGCAAATATATGTTATCTTATTTTGATGCAGGAATGCAAACATACCACAAAAATTGCAGAACACAACTACAGAATTACATTGTTAATCTGTTTCTTATCTTCTGCTTCTTAAGGCCTCAATAACAGAAAAGATTTTATATCTTCTTGATCACTTCCCAGACTCTCAGATTAGCTGAATGCACACATCCAGTTAGAATATAGGTTTGTTAAGGGTTTCCCCTTAATCCATCCACCGAAATCCACTGCCACATTTCTGTTAGTTTTCCTTGCTCACTCATTCAGTTTGCTTATTCCATATAAATTGGCTACCTTATATTCCTCCCCAACAACCTCTGCTTGTGCAACAGAAACATTTACTCATCTATAATAAGCAATCAGAACATATCCTTCCAATCATCAGCTAATCAAAAATGATGTTTTCAACCCTCATAATTGAGCACATCATCCCTCAAAATACATAGATTATGATCAAACTTCTTTCTTCAATATCAATTACTTCTGTTAAATTCCACTGGAAAACTCAGGGGAAGATTAACTGTATTTGTGCATCTGTTTTAATGTTGCTGCTTTTTTCATATCTCATTTCAATAATATTTGATTTGATTTTATATTCCCTTGTGTTCATTAGCATGTGTTCAGAAGTTCTGAATGTCTCTATAAGGAATATGCTCACATGTGTTGGAGTGTTACATGCTTTATGCATGAATTACAATCAGATACCATGGTGCAGTGTTCTTCTGCTTCCTGAAACTTTTAGCATATGGGAAGCAAATGCAAAAGTAAATTGGAAGCAAATCCAAGTAAGGAAACTATTTATGCTCATCCATGCATTCCTATATTTCCTTAGTTCATATCTATCTTTGTCACTCATAATCTATTTGCAGCTTTCAACTGTAAGAATTTATAAGTGATTATTAATTATGTGTTTGCAGGGCAGCATTGGACTAGATTATCTTAGAGGTTTCTTTTATCTCCTTTCTCACTTTTCATGGAAAGTTGGATTTGATTTGGTTTAAGGACTTAGTACTGTTTTAACTAGCATGAACTATGAACACCAAAATTTCTCCTAGGCAAGAGAGCACAGCAGTCAGAGAGAGGAGATAATATTTTGCAATGCTCTTTCATGTCAGTAGGACTTGCATGGAGAACTTCTGAAGCAAGTATCTTGGGTATAATATCTAAAGTTTTTAAAACTTTGCTGAGCTGAGTTGAGCTGGCAGTCTTGCTTCCTTCACTGTCAACTTGATGAGCATCTCTGCATTCATGTGGTGCACATGAATTTCTTCACGCATTGTGACCTTTCAATCCTATTCCTTTTTAGAATTGCTGAGTGATTATTTGCATCCCAAGCAATCAGTATTCAGGTTATGACATCCTCCCTTCACTATCCATGGGCACACTGCCATAAAAATTGTCAAAGAGAATTGTCAAAGAACAGGGTATTCTAGCTGGCTTATTCATTCTCTCTCTTGCCATCCAGCATAACTAGCTATCAGGCCCTATAAGAAGCTCTGTCAACAAGACCTTGCCTTTTAGAACCAAGTATGTGTCAAACACAGAATCTGGTGCAATAATCTGATGTCAGACTTGGACCTGGAGATAATCCAATGCAGCTGAAATCCAGTGCCATGATTTGTCTGGCAAGGAATGATCTGACAAGACATTCTCTCTGTGTCTGAAGTATTTTCAGCTGTTGATGGGTATGTGTGGCTTCCATGGCTTATACAAACAGATTAGCCCTCTTTACATAATTTCTTACTTGATGTGATGCAGATGTACCACCAGGAAAAAAGGCTAGTAGTATTTGAAAGGATAAATTATAATTAGGAATTCTTTCCTCTGAGCATGGAACTAATTGAGTGGCCTTAAGCCAGCCATTAAGGCTCAACTCCCCCACATGAGGATAAAAACAATAGCCTACTTTACAGTTGTGTTGATAGAGTTACTAAAGTAATTATATGAATTGAAATAATAAGAAAAGCTCTGAGAAAATTCCATATAAATGCCCATTGGCACTCCTGAATAAGTGAATGAAAAAATAAGGGGGACTTCTATTTACAGTATAAGCAGAAGGCCATATTCCCAAATTCCTCAACACATCACGTGAAGAAAGGCTAGAGTTAATCAGGCTGGTAGGACATTCCATCATCAATGTCTATGACAGAGGCTAATGTTTGGGCCACAATTCCAGATGTGGCTTCTAGTGCCTTGCTCCTAGTTTCCTCCCAACTATTATGTGCTCAGATGCAGAACTACATAGAGGAAGCTGATTATATGAAACAACCGATAGCAATTGTCCCTTTGTATTATACTTTGGAAAGTATTAAGCTATTTGTTCACATCCCAATTTTATGAGTGGTCAGAACTCCAGAATGCAAAAATCAATAATTCAATTACTTAGAAAAAGATATTGGAAATATTTTAGTATCTTCTAATATTTGCTTTGTTTGCAAAATATAGATTGAGAAAGGGGTGATATACTTTTGCTGACATGTTAGAATAAGAAGTAGAAACATGGATCCTGTACTATGCGGTATATAATGCACTATACAATTAAAAAATATATATATTCTCATTTCCTTCCTCCTCCCATCCCACCATACATTCTGTCTCTCAAATTCTAAAGAGAGAGATCCAACAGAGCAAAATATTAATAACCGGGCTTAAAGCAGCATTTGACACTGAGGCTTGACTCTAGGTCCAAACCAAGAAATATATCAAAATAATGAGGGAACACAAATGGATATCATTCATTGTAAATGGCAAATTAAATTGAAGTTTAAAAAAAAAAAAAATTCTATGTTCTCTGCTCTGCATGTGAATTGGATCAACTCATCAGCACACAGGAGCTTTTTAAACTCTTGATCTTCTACATTTCTCCTACACTTGAATAGCCAAATGCCCAGTATGAAGCACGTACTGGGAACTGAATCACAGGGATATGTTTCAGAAAAATCACACATATTTCCTATTCCAGATAATTTTATAAAGATCCTGTCTCTGCAGAATATGAGGAACTAAATATAGTGTTTTTTTTGTTTGTTTTTTTTTTTGGTGTTTTTTTATTTCTGTTTGGACACAGTGGAATAACAAGATTTTGAAAACTGTGTTTGGGATAATCAAGAAACGTAGCACCTAAGCAGATTTAAAAAAATATATCGGTTCTGTACCAGAAAACCCTGATTTAAAGCAGGAAGCAGCTTTTGGAATTAAAATACTACATAGAGAAAGAATTTTGACTTCACTCCACTACAACCACTCACGAACCCCAGATCACACCCTGCTATCTGGTCTATCTGATCAGCACCTCTATAATATATCCTGCCAGTCACTCCCACATCCCATCCTCTCTCCAGTTTACTCTCCTCTGGTCTTTCTAATTTACACTGGAGCTCTTAATGAAATAAGCAGTTGGCAGAGCTTGGGGAGGCTGTCATGATTGGTTTGGCTACATAAATAGAGATTTGGGTGTCTGGTGCTTCCATTCTTTCTGCTGCTGTGATGCTGCTGTCACCACAGCACCCTGCTGGGACCAGGACATTAGCCAGGGATTTTACCACAGTGCCTTTTCTAAATGGGATCAAACACTCAAAGTACTGACTGTGCTGGTCAAGCCAGGATAGTTGACAACTTATCATCTCAATCATTATCTGAGGTCTCTAGTTCTTTCTCCAGCAATGTTTCCTCTTACTCTACCTATCTCTGAGGTCCATTCTTTTCAGCTCATCCAATTGTTTAACTGTCATTGTATCCTGTGATTTTTCCAGCTGGCACTCTTTGATTAGAATATGTTTTTTCCCCCCAACAATCCTGCCCAGAACTGGGGGCGCCGTGCAATCAATACACATGCTGTACGAACATCCGCACCAGCTTCTCCGTGGTGGGGACTCGCCGACAAGCCACAAAGTGCACTTGTTTTGAAAACAAGTCCATCACTACCCAAATAGCCGTCTTCCCCTTGCTCTTGGGTAGCTCCACAATAAAGTCCATGGCGATTTCTTGCCAAGGGCCATCCGGCGTCGCTACAGGCTGGAGGAGACCTTTGCTTCCCCTTGCTCCCTTTGGCCATTGCACAAATCGGGCAGCTCGCTGTGTACGCTGCCACGTCCTTCCGAAGGCTCGGCCACCAGAACTGCCTCCGTATTAGGTGGAGGGTTTTCACAAACCTGTAGTGGCCCGCATTTTTATTATCATGGGCTCTTTCCATCACCTCCCTTCGGCAACCCCTAGGTACATACAACTTGCCCTCGTGCCACCACAACCCCCCATGTCCCGTTAAAGAGTCTTTGTTCTCTGCCACCCAAGAGTCTTGCTCACCGGCTTCTTGGAAACTTCATTGGATTCCCAGTTCGGTGTCGCTTGCCCGCTTCCTTGTTTGGCTGCGCATTACAGCTTTTGCGGCCAGCCAGGTCGCGGGGACAATCGAGTCCACAACCTCCTCCCGCTGGCTTGCGTGTTGGGGCATGAAGGACAGTCCGTCCACTAAGAAGTTCTTTTTCCCCAGGATGTGTTTGAGGTCGAAATTAAACCGTCCGAAGTATTGGGACCAGCGTGCTTGCTTGGGCGAAAGCTTCTGTGGGGTCCTAAGTGCCTCGAGGTTCTTGTGGTCTGTCCACACCTCAAACGGCTGGCTCGCTCCCTCCAGTAGGTGTCTCCAGGTGGATAGGGCCCACTTTATAGCAAACGCCTCCTTCTCCCACACCATCCACCACCTTTCTGTCTCGGTGAACTTTCGTGAGGCATAGGTGCATGGGTGGAGGGCTTCCTCAGGTCTGGGCTGTAGAAGGACTGCTCCCGTCGCCACGTCGGAGGCATCCACCTGGATTACGAACCACTGGTTGGGATCGGGGTGGCGCAAGATGGGCTCTCCGATGAACCTTCGTTTTAGGTCCCGGAACGCCTCTTGACACTCCGGGGTCCATGCAAGGGGCATGCTAGGCTTGGGGGTTTTGCCGCTGCCCCAAGTCTTAAGTAAGTCCGTTAGTGGCAGGGCGACTTGAGCGAAGTTCGGAATAAACTGCCGGTAGAAGTTACTGAACCCCAAGAAGCTTTGGAGCTGCCTCTGGGTCCGCAGCGCTTCCCACCCCAGTACATCCTTCACTTTCGCCAGGTCCATCTCAACACCCCTGCTGGATATTCTATACCCAAGGTAGTCCAGTTGCTCTCGATGGAACTCACACTTTGAGAGCTTGGCATACAGCTGCGCTTTTAACAGTCTTTGGAGCACGATACACTCTAGTCTCACATGCTCGGTCAGGGTCTCAGAATAGATTAGGATGTCATCCAGGTAGACAAGGACACCCTGGTATAGTAGATCATGCAGCACCTCATTTATTAATTGCATGAACACGCCCAGGGCCCCTTTTAACCCGAACGGCATCACATCGAACTGGAAACTTCCAAGCAGGCAATTGAAAGTGGTTTTCCATTCATGCCCCGCGCATATCCAGACCCTGAAGTACGCCTCTCGCAAGTCCAGTTTTGTGAACACCTTCCCCTTGGACAGGTGGGACAGAAGGTCCTTCATCAGGGGAAGGGGGTAGTGGTATTCGGTACTTATGGCGTTCAGCTCCTGGTAGTCCACACACAGCCTTAGCGAGCCATCCTTCTTTTCCCGGAACAACACCGGGGCCGCCAAGGGGGACTTCGCGGGTTGGATGAATCCCCGCTTCAAGTTCTTGTCCACGAACTCCCATAGGGTGCCCATCTCCTTCCCTGACAGGGAGTACATCTTAGGCTTGGGCAACTGGCCCCGGGCTCTAGCTCTATGGAGCAGTCACTGGGTCTGTGGGGCGGGAGTTGGTCCGACTCCGCCTTGCCAAACCTGCTGTCAGGTCACGGTAAGGATGGGGGATACTCCCGATGTCCGCCAGCTCCTCCGCTCCCCCTTGCGCAGGGTCGGCCGCCGCTGCTGCCACCTGGGCCGCCGCCACCTCTGGGATCCCCGACGTTGCCACCGCAGCCGTTTTGGCTTCCGCTGCAGTCCACACGCTTCCCCACATGGCTAGCTCCTCCTCCACTGATTGCTGCTCCGGAGTTGCTCCCTTCTTCGTCATCGCCTGTTGTCGCCTCCGGTTCTCTCTCGTCTGCTCTTCCTTGTCTCAGAATCACACCACCTCCAACACCCAGTCGATGAGGGGGTTCCGCTGCTTCAGCCATGCCAGTCCGAGTACCAGTGCGTAGTCGGCAATCGGGACCACCATGAACCATAGCTCCTCATGATGGGTCCCGATCGTCATCTTGACCGGCTCAGTGTAGTACTGAGCTGGCCCCCCCCACGAGTGAGCGGTCCAGTTGTCTGAAGGCTATGGGCTCTCAGAGCTGCCACACACAGAGGCCCAGTCCCGATACCAGCGCCTGGTGTATCAAGCAATGGGTGTACCCGGAACCCAGTAACGCCTTCAGGTTAGCCTCAGCCCCAGACCTTGCTCCCTGGATGTGGACCCTCACCCGCATGGGTGGGCAGTCCTCGGTCACCATTGGGTCTTCGCATCTCGGCCCCTCTGCCCGCACTGGGACGTCGTTCAGTGCGGGCACCACTCGTTTCCCACTGGCACCGCCTCTTCCCCTGACGATGCCATCTCGGGGGTGGGCCAGCCGGCCCCACTATGCTCTGCTGCAGCTGCCCCTACTCCTTTCTGTGATCGGTCAGGGGGACACCGTCCCGGAGGTTTTGGGGCCCCGGCATCTACGTGGGGTGGGGCCCCGTCCTGCTCCGTTGGTCATTGCGCCGCCCAATGGCCCCGTGCTCCACACTGGAAACAGAGACCTGGTTTCTTCTGAGTCTCCTGCCCTCCTGCAGTTTGCCATTGGCTGCTCTGCTTCTCCTCCGCAGCCGCCTCGCCCGGCTCGGTTTTGCTCGGCTTCTGGTGCCTGGTCCTTCGCTTAATCTGCTGCCACGCAGCCTCTGCCATCCTGGACAACCAGATCCACTCCTTTAGCATGGTCGGATCGTCCCAACCGAGCACCCTCTCTAGGATGTCCGAGTTGAGCCCATTCTTGAAATAGCCAGGGATTCTGGCTAATCGGTGAGTTTTTCTGCTAGGCACCGGAACTCTAGGGCATACTCAGCCACTGACTTTTCCCTTTGTCTCAGGTGTTGGATGTCGTTTCTGGCCCACCTGGCACTCAGCGTGTCCTCGAATCTATCCCGGAGTGCCTGCATGAACTCTGGGAAACTCTCTAGCTCTACTGCGTTGGCATCGTATAGACAGACAACCCAACTGGCTGCTTGGCCCTCCAACAAGTCAGCCATGTAGGCGACTCACTCCCCGTCATTGGAGAAAAGGTGGCCACCCCGCTTCATAAAATTCCTCACCTGTGTGAGGAAGCAGGGTAGTTGTTTGGGGCCCCCCGAGAACTTTCCGTTCAGGCCCCGGAGTTGCAGTGCGTCCACCGCCCATCAGTCTCCTGATACCCCACCTCTGAGGAACGTCCTCGGAGCCGGATGGGGCGCAGGACCAGCGCTGGCCTCGCCCGACTCCTCCTCTGCCTATGGTTCTGCTGCAGGGGCCTTGTTCCCATGAAGTATGGCCTGCAGCATCACCTGGATGGCTTCCACCCGCTGCTCGAATTTGGCCTCCAAGCGGGTTAGGCGTTCCTCCAATTCCTGAGTTTTCGATCCTGAGCCACGGCTCATCGTGACTCCCCATCCTGCTGACCCATTGGGCCCCATGCCAACGCCAAACGACCACCTGGCATCCTCCAGCACCCTCTCGGCTGCGTCCCCGTGCCCCTTGCTCTGGGTGGTCCCGCCATCCCGCCTTCGGGCTTGGGCTCCTCGTTGCACTGCTGGCTCGTGCCTTCTCCATCGCTGGCCATCTCGGTCAAAGTCGACAGGCTTGGAATACTCGGCTGTCCTGTGGATAAAATTGCGAGCTCTCCTTGGTGATACCGGGTAGAGAAACTCTCGTGACACATGTGTTCAGCAAAGCAGTTTACTCAAGCGTAATGTAAGTAAGTACAGACAAAGCCAGGGTTGGCTTGGCATAGCTTACATGGTATTTTATAGCTTCTCCATTCCCACACTTTACCCGTTGCTTAGTTACAGATTACCCGCAGTAATCCCCCCTCACCCAAATGGCAGATTCAGTCCGGTGCTTTTGTCTTTCTGATTGCAGTCTATGGGTTATGCTGTTGCTGCCTTTGTTGGGTTTGCCTGCTTGATCGTTCTCGATCGTTCTCGATCGTTCGTTGATTGCTTCGCTTCCGAGCCTCTGCGCTTTCCTTTGTTTGCAGCGCCCGAGGGGAAACTGCTGATACAAAGTATCCACTTGCGGTTTTGAGTTAAGCATCGCCACCTGTCCGTAATCAGCTCATGGTTTCACTTCCCCTTTTTCTCTGCTTGCGCCTAGGTGGTGAAATTGACTTAGGCTAAGCTGAGCGGTGCCTTCGCCGTGCCAGGCCATGGCGGCTGAATCTGACACCTAGATCCATTCATTTGTAACCTTCTATGATTTACTCATTCTTAAAGTGATAGATTTCAAATTCCCCCTTGGAAAAGGTGAAATGGTGCCAAGTCTAGACTGTATAGCAGATGGTGTAAGACAATGAGATACAACTTTTCAATTGCCTCTTGGGTGGTTCATGAGGTGTGAACATCTCAGAGACAGTTTAAAAGGAGCTGGCTGTCAGCGCATTATGCTGAAAGTGGGGACGCTCACTCACATAATATGGGCTTGTCTCACTATTGCCCTCTTTTGACTTAATATCCATACATTTGTTAATATAATGTTACAAAGATCTATAGAGATTTAAATAGGTTTTCATTCAATTTCAATTTATTAAATTTGTTATGGCCACCCTCTCTGACTCCAGGCAGCTTACAAAATCCAAAACCCCCCAATAAAACAGTTAAATGCACACATGTTAAGGTACTTTTGAACTCTGTACCAAAAATTAGGAATTTAGCCCTGTGTTAAGAACTATTTTGCTGAAGAACAGCAATAAATATTACTTTTCAGTGCCAGAAATACAAGACAGTTTTACAGTCTTGGACTGATGACACATGTTCGCTTTCTACTTATGAACTAGCTCTCTGCTGATGGGGTGAAAAGATGGATTAATATTATTCCTTGTGGTCAAGATTTAATGAGAAGTTTAAAAACTGGGCAAAATTACTTCCTTTGAATGTAATACAATATGCTTATGTTATTTTATTTTTTCTGTTTCTTTTTGTGGTTTTTGTTCTTGTTTAGTTCCTTTTCCCTCTTTTTAGTACATTATAGCAATATAAATTAAAAGAAGCAACTTGCTAATACAGTGAATATGGTTAACACCCTTGATATAATGAGGGAAGAACATTCATAAAATTCTGAATTGGTATTATGTGCTTTTCAGTGCCTTTCCCTTTATCTCTGTAATGTTCTATGCTTTTCATGGACATACGCATATATAAAAATAGAAGAGTGTGAATGAAGGCTGTTGCTCTCGTGTTAACAGTTAACATTTTAGCATCAGTTATAGTTACTGTTATGTTGGAACCTTTTGCTTCTCCACCAACTCTACTGGCATGTGTAGTCGTCTATGATAATGTCACAATTACAACATGTGCATGATGATGCCATCACACAAACACCACAATTTTGTAGTTGCATCATGATATCTGACGTATGTAAGTTGCGGCATTTGCAACATGTCATCGATTCCCTCCTCCTCCCCTCCTGCAAACACCCAAGGGCATAAAGGAGTTGTCAGAACTCTTCAGACCTCTAGCTAAGCAAGATGCATGTAAGTTCTTATTATTTTTATGACTCTTCAGTTCTTTAGTATAATCAATATACATTTGTTTCTTGGGGTCAATTTATATCTCAACTTTCAGAACAATCCTCCCAAAGGGGCTTACAAACAATATAAAAATGGTTTAAAACAAATAAATTTCCAGGATTTCACAGACAATTAGTAGTCCTGGTTGGAGGTAGTGAGTCCAGTGGAGCAAGCCTCAATGATTTTGGCCTGTCTTCCTTCCTCTTGCTTCAGGGATTGTCCGCACAGGAAACTGGTGGTCATGGCCCAGTGGGGAAGAACTATTATTCAGTAACATTTAAATTGTGTTTGCTTTGGTTTAGCATTTCATTGGATGCATCAAAATCTGAATACCGCTCTTTGATACCCCAATACAAATTTATAACATGGGCACCACTCATACACTTAACCAACTCCATGCCTTACATACCATGTTATCAGTCATAAAAACAGTTCCTTTTCATTCTGAAATTATGTTTTCTTCATTTTTAAAATTACCACTGCCCCAAACTGTTTTCTCCCACCATGAAAGGCTTACAATTTCCTTCACTTCCTTCACTCATGCTCTCAGTTGTTAATAGCTTTGAGTTGGCCCCATTGGGCCTCCAGTTCCTGCTTGCAAGGTTCTCATTAGTTGTCCAAGAATGGAAACAGGAGTTTGCTTCTTTCCATCCATCTTGTCAACCGATCTAACAAGTCTATTGTGATTCCTCCAAAGGTCACAGCAACTTTGTGAGGATATGGTACTGGTTCTTTTAAGTGAAGCTGTAGGCAGAAGATTTCACAGAAACCAGCTGAATAAAATATGCCTTATTACTAATAGTGCATCTAAAATTAATGCAATGGTTTGGAAACACAGAATTATAGTTTGATGAAAACCTTTGCCTGTTTCCAACCTATATACAGTAAATATGCATAGGTCTCACAAGTGAATCCATCAGTCTTACAAATAGTTCTGTTTTGTGATAAAATATTTTATACTTCTCACGAGGCAGGATTTCTCCCTCTCCTCAGCAGAATACTCATCAGTATCTGAATTAATGACCAAAATGGTACAAGTGCCACTGTTTGCATTATATACATACATACATACATACATACATACATACATACATACATACATACATAGCCTTTGCCAGAGTTTGTTTGTTTAAACAATTTATATAACTGCCTATCTCACAAAAATGACTCTGGAGAGTATACAAAGGTTAAGAACAATAACAACAATTTAACAACAACCATGATGCCTGAGGCCACATACACAATCCAACTGAAAAAAAAACCTTTAACCAACATTAACCAGCAGAGTTTACCTTACAGCCTAAATGCCTGCAGGGACAGCAAGTTCTTCAATGCCTGATGAAAAGCGAACAGTTGGGGCCATCTAGATCTCCAGAGGGATGCTGTTCCACAGGGCGGGGCTGCCACAGAGATGGCATAACTCCTAGGTCCAAAAAGATGGCATTTTTGGAAGGAAGGGCCCAGAGCATGCCCTTCCTGCTAGATCTGGTGGGATGAGCAGAGACGATGGGAGACAGTACTGCAGATAGCCTGGCCCTATGCCATGTAGGGCTTTATACAGACGGTGGCAACTAGCACCTTGAATCGCACCCAGAAACCCATTGAGAACCAGTGCAGCTCGCCCAGCAGTGGTGTCATTACAAGAAATGCCAAAAACTGCCTGCACTCTAGACCAGTTGCAGCTTTTGATTGTAGACTGCATTGCACTAATCCACTTGGCATGAATCATGGTGAGCAAGGCCTTCCAGTCCAGGAATAGGTGTAGTTGGTGTACAAGACAAATTACAGTGCAATCCTAGCTTTGCCCAAGGGCTGTTCTGCCCCCTGCCAGGTCCTAGGGACTGGGAACAGAGTTGTGAACAATACCTTTGACACATGCAAAAGAGAACTCCCAGCATGCTCCTGCATGACCAAACACCCCATGGACCCCACCCAAGACAGTGTGGTAGCCTCCTTACTTCACCAGCCCCAGGAGCTCATCCAATAAGGACTCTCCACCATAGCCCATTCCTTTAGGCAAGTGTCCCAGTGCCTTTACCCACTCCACAAGAGCACAGCACCCAGGATCAAAGAGGGCAAACATGGCTGCACTTGCCTAGCACCCTTGTCTGAGAAGAGCTTTCCTAAGACCAGGTTTAAAGCTCATCTGTGCAACAGGCCTGGAAACACACTGGATACTCCAGATATCAGGGGGTCTTGGATCTGGATTTAGAATTGGTAATTTTGGCTAGTCTGAAGAATATATTCCTGAAGAAGCCCACCCGCCCTTTCCTTCTGCTTCTAGATTCAGAACATTTTGTGACCCTCCACCTGTCTTGCTCCCCAGTTTCACACATAACTGCCAAGTAGGATATATCTTTCCAGCAACCCTACCATGCAGCGTGATCTATTGGGAATACAAGCAGGACCTTTTAATTATGGCTAATGAGAAAGAACTTTAATGGCTTTCTATGAAAATTGATGGGCTCTTCTGTGCATTTGCTGCCTCTGAGAGAGCAAGACATCTTGTTAAAATAATAATCTGAATAATGAGGCATTCGATTCTCAGGTCCTAGGCAGAGGAGAATAAGATTTTTTTAAAAACTCCTCCTCATGGGCATGGAAAGAGGAGAGATCTTGGAGAGGTGCTGCCTGTCCTGAGGTCAGATCCTGCAAACAGTAAAGGGATAACGTACAGATCGCCTCACTACTGATTCCACAGTAATAATTCCATCACTGGGAGTTTCAGTTGAAGGAATATTTAGACATGTGGTCTTCATGTACTATTCCATATGTTTAATCTTCTGTGTATTTTTACTCTTAAAGAGGCAAAGACTGACTTAAATGTAAATGAAATAATTGCAGAATACAGTATGTGAATATACACATAATGCTAGCTGAATATTCTATCATTAATGACTAGTCATATGCAATCTTCCTTTTTATTTTCTGTAATTTTTCTCTTGCTTCACCCCCGCCCCCCAAAATAAGAAAGAAACACATATATAAAAAAGCAAACTGAAAGGGGGACCATACTAAGAATTTAAGGCCAGCCTAGGGGAACAAGCTGGCTAGGAACCTAGATTCTTTCATCCCCCAGCCTATTATCTAGGATTCAGATAAACCTAGTCTTCAAATAAAGCCCCTTAAAGAGCCTGACAAATAAGGCAAAATGTCCAGACAGCCTTTTTGGTCCAACTGTTTGTGAGAAATAAACTTTCTCACACTTTTTTATTGAGTAGCCAAAGAAGTCATCATTCTGTGCATATAGAAAAATGTGCAAGCAATGAAGCTTATTTTGAGCGCTCATGCATACATTGAACATGCATACATTGTTCAAAGGTGATTTGAAATGTAGATAGCTTATAGAAGGTAGAAGCCAGGGAATGGAGTAAATGAGCAAAAGAAGCTGAAAATGTTTTTGAATATTACTGTTTTGTCCAAGTACAGCAACTGATATTTAGCTTTTTGTATTTGCCACTGACCGTAATAATTCTGTTCTGTTCTGTTTAGCTCTTTGGAGTCAATATTTCCAAGTGGGTATTGGATGAATCTTAACACTAGTGCACATAACCTGATACATGTAAATATATATACACACAACATGGAACATCAGCCAAAAGGGCTTATTCTGAATTGTTAATAATATAGTATAAGACAATTATGTTATGTTGTTGTGTTATGTTTTATATTATGTTGTGTTATGATCATGACATATAGGTTTTGCTGGATAGAGAATAGAATGATTAACATTTGATTAACGTTTCTGAGCCCACGATAGGAATGATCAGTGTAAAGATTGTAATGAACGAGTACAGGGTGCTCAATTAATAAAGGCCTTTGATGCTGCCAAAGGCCAATTAGCTCATTAGTTTGCTGACGTGGCTAAATCAAACTGTCCCTGCCTCCCCTTCTTTTCTAATTAAGCTCCAGCTTCTCACCTTGCTAATGAGCTTCCTACATATTTGCATAAAGAAAAAAAGATAAAGAGGAGCTCATCTCCTTTTCAGTATATAGCTAATATGTATTATAATATTTAACCTTTGCTTGTTGTGGAGGCACATCTGTTCATCCACCATACAAGCAGATGGGAGAAGATTTGCTACTGGTGGGGCATGAACCATTGGCGATGTCACCTGCACCATCAGCATCATTGAAATGCATGGAAGCTGCCCAAGAATGCAATTCACACACCTGTGCAGCAGTTCCCATTCATTCAGAGAGGTTCTTCATGGAGTTCACCCGACGGAGCCTGTGGAGGGGATGAGGCACGCGCTTAAATGACTTACAGAAAGCTTCTGTTTGGCAACAGACTGAGGGCCAGTCTTGCAATTTGGTGGCTCCACAGGGAAACCCCCTAATTCCTTTGACTGTTATTAATGTTAGTAGTTCACAGGCCATTTAAATGAGAGCTGCCTTTTCTGTGTTGTCTCTTAGGAACTTCCAGATCAGCTAACTTCTGTGTGCACTCAGTCCCTGTTTTTTCCACATTCAGGAAATGAGTCAAGACCTTCCTCCTCAGCCAAATGTCCATTTCATTTAGCTAACTTCTCAGTAGGTGCCAGCACCTGGATGAGCTTATCTGGGCTTGGTAGCTAAGCAGTATTGGGCCTGGTTAGTATTTGGATGGGAGACCTTCAA
This sequence comes from Python bivittatus, assembly GCF_059951505.1. Lineage (NCBI taxonomy): Eukaryota > Metazoa > Chordata > Lepidosauria > Squamata > Pythonidae > Python > Python bivittatus. The sequence continues at coordinate 2,142,156 of NW_028277098.1, forward strand.
GGAATGAACTGTGGGTTAGATGGTTAGACTGCAAAACTGAAGGCAACACCAGTTTGGTATTGCTGCCAAGAACACCCTAGGCGTTGAACTTGACTTGAATGAGACTTTACCAAGCTCAGTAGCAATTCTAATTATTTTATGAGGTTTCAGCAATTCTAATTATTTCATGGGACTTTTAATTGTTAGCCTTCTTGTGCATCATACCAGCAGAAAGATGGGTTATATATTTTTAACAATGCGGTCATAGCTTATACTCTCAGTGTTTGTTTCTTTGATCAAGAATTTTCAAGAGTGCTCCTCTTGAAAGTCAAGCCTTCTCCCAGGTATCTCCAACCAGGTGCTCTCCAGAGGAATCAGACCACTTTCATAACCATCTGTTGGTAGCCTGGCCTTCCAGAGGGCACCAGGTTACCTGAAGGTAGGTCTGAGGACCATCCAGGGGCATTATTTTTAGCCTTTCTTCCCAAAACAGAGCTTGGGAAAATCCAGACTGTTTCTGAATTGTACCATGAATCTCTGACTTGTATGTTGGAGAGAGGAAACCACTTAAGCTGAACCTTGATAGACACAGCTTTAAATGGCAATTTTTTACCCTCATATGGAAAGGCGAATGGTTGACAATATGTCATTGATCACCTGCTTCTCTTCAAGATTTTGACAGGAAAGAGAATCTACATTCAGAGTATCTTGGAAAAAGCTATTTTAGATACCAGAGAAGTGTCAAAAGCAAAGAAACCCTTGGATATTAAGAAACAAATAGCATGCCCAGGAAAAGTGGCTAAGCTACCATTGTTGCCCACATGCTGAAATTATTGCTTTCCTGATAAAGGTTTATCTTTATCTGTTTTGCATTTTGGAATTTTAAAAAAGGGATGTTTTGGCAATATGCACAGGAGGGGTAGACAAGTGGACCTCACCTGATCCTTTCCTCTCCAGTGTCTGCATGTTCAGCGTGAATATCTGAGACAGTGAATTGGGGGGCGGGGGGGAGAGGGGGGCAGCTTCAGTGACTGAATTTGTTAAGAAAAACCTGGCTGAAAGATTTGCAAATATGGAAGAGAAAATGAATAAAAAATGGAAAGAATCTGCAATACAAACGGTTGGAAAGGTTAAAAAATTGAGGAAAAAATGGAGACCCCAGAAAATAAGTTGGAAATAACAACCAGAGAAATGAATGAAAAGCACCAAGAGAGGAAGCACCAAGAGAGGAAGAAATTCATCTGAGACTGAGAGTGATTTTGGAACAACCCGGAGAAGCCGTTAAGGAGAGAGCTGTCGAAGCTCTAACAGAATCTATGGAACCGGAAGAGGAAGATGTGGGTACAGAAGCTGACAGGGTGCATAGAATCAATATACAATAGGTAAAGATAAAAAATGTTTCAAGAGATATACTGGTGCACTCTGTCAGGAAGATGACAAGAGATCAAGTTATACAACAATGCTTCAGCACCAAGTTAATTCTGCACAAAGAAACATCTATTAGAAGATTGCCTACAAGGAAAGAATATAAAATAGACTTGTTTGATTAGTAAAACCCTTTATGGACTTTTTGCTGAAAACAGTTAAAAATGACCTGGGTAATTTTTGCTTTTCTTAATTAAAAAGATTGAATATGGGGCTAGGGGAAATGTGTATTAAATTTTAAAAGGGGAGGAGAGAAAATAAGCTTGTTTGTAACTGCTGTAAAGAAGATTGGAAGTCACTTTTTTCCCCTAATATCTTTTTCTTTTCTCTTTTTTTTTCCCTGCACTTTTTCTTTCATCTCTTTTTTTATGCTCTGTTTCGTATTTTCTCATGTTTCTTTTATGATGTAAAAAATATTCAATAAAAATTATTTTTAAAAAAGGAACAATCAAATTGAGGTTAATCCCTACACTGCAATTCCCAACTTAGCTAAGAGGCACATAAGATACTCCTCATCCTGATGATACTTCTCCCTCCGTATACTTTCACTTTCTAGGTCTCTTTTAGGATGTGTTCTTTGCTTTATTAAATTATGTATATACAAGTCTAGCCTGTTGCCACTGTTCTACTAACAAGAACGTCTTCAGAGCTTTACCACCACTGCTGGAACATTTTTATCCCTTTATCTTTCACCTAAGGTGGTGGAGAGGTATCTGTGACCTGAAGGTTGTAGGCATTCTCCATTTCTTTCCTTTGAACTTGGAGCTGATTAATCAGCCATTTGTTTTGTTTTATTTTGTTTTGTTTTTTAGGCCTAACTGTCAGTGTCCACCTACATAGCTGTGAATAGCTATGCAGCAAAAACATTGTTTTAAAGCCTGCACAATGGCTTTTTCAAACTTTTTTTTTTTTTTAAGAAGCATGAGACAGCCTGCTGATCTCCAATTTTTCCTGACATTGTGGCCCTAGGTTTGTGGCTTGCAAATGTAAATTCATAGAACCATTCATTTCACCCATATTCACAGTATAAATCAATGCCTTGCTAATATGAGAACATCTAGTAACAACACAGCACTGTTTGCTAACACAGGAATGGGGAAAATGCAGCCACCTATCCAGATACCGTTGGACTACAGTTCCCAGCAGCCCCAGCAGAATAAGCAACAACTAAAATTATTATTAACACAGCGGCAGTGGTGTCTCAAATACCAGCATAGCATTTACCTATGGCTGATCTTTAGTCCATCTATCTTAGTCCTAGCTACTGAGGCTGTGCATGCTTTGAAAATGTTTTGAAACAAGTGCTTCTGACATGATGTAAACACAGCACCTTCTACACTGAAGCAGCCCTTCTTTTTTCAGGCTTTCATGTGAAACTGAAAAAGATGTAGCTGCTTCAAGAGTTTTGTTGTGTGTGAACTCAAAGCTGTGGCATCTTTTTGTAGGGTCATCCAGTGTTCAACAGCATTCATGTAAGGGGACACAAGAGGGGGACAGAGTGATGCAAGCAGCATCATGGCATCATGACACAAGCCCCACCCTTGTTCTAAAGCAAGCTGCAATGCTGCTGTCATCCTTCTGACCAAAGCAGCGAAAACCTTCAGATGCTACTGAATGTGTTCCTGGTGTGAGGTCCAAAGCACTTCTTCTGAACCCTCCTGGAATCTGCACGGCTCTCCTATGTATTACCTGCTATCTGCTGCTTTAGCTACAAGTTAGAAAGCCAAGAGGAGATGACCAGCTTGGCCTTTGAAGTTCATGGGGGGGTAGGAAATTCTATCGTGTCCTGGCTATTATTTTCTAGAATTTTGGCTGGCAAACAGCAACCAGGATTGAAGTTTACTGCTGTACAGCTCACAGACCTCAGCAGCAGAACCTGCAAGAAAATATTTAAACTGAAAAATGGAGGTGATGGGATGAAATAAGATTTGTACCTAAAAGCCATCTAGAATACAAGACTAACATCTTAAAATACCCGAACCTAGGAACATTCTTCTGTCCATGCAGTCTACATTATCAAGCAACCTAAGGAAACAGAAGTGGAAAAAGCAAGAGCAGTGATATTTTGCATGGCTTAGGAAGAATGCTACACTAAACCCAAAAGGTCATAGCTGGAGGTCACAAAGCTGCCAGTGTGGTCATTAGATTTGCCAGCTGCAATAAGGACATATTGTTTCCAACAGCTATTGAATGCTTCAGTGCTAAGGTACTAAGCCTACTGTTGTTCAATGCCCAGTTTTGTGCATACTTTTAATGATCCTATTTTGAAAACAGCCAATCAAGATTCACTATAGCTTTATTGTGAGTTTCCTACTCTGCTCTGAATGCATTTCTTCGATTAGAACATGGTCACTCCTCTATAGCAGCTCAAATGCGAATGTGTCACCTGAAACACAGGCTGAGACAGTGAATTGGGGACCCAACTTCATTGCCAATGATTTATCCTGTGGCTTTTCTGCCCCATTTCTACTATCATCTGGAATAGAGAAAGAAAGCTACACAAGTAACTAAACAGAGGGTCCTTGATCTAGATAAGCAGAAGGACAGATCTAAACTTCCATCCTACTCAAGGACCTCTTCCACTCTCCAATTATCTCTATAGAGTTACTTCTGCTACACATAGAAGCATATTCATATTAGCAAGATGGGGAGATAGGATAACATCCCTTATGCAGAACATTTCTACATTTATTCCAACTCCGCAATCGAATCAGTAGGCCATGTTTTACTTCATTGCCCTTTCTATTGTGCTTAGCGTGCAGGACTAATAGCCCCACTCCTTACCCATAATGCAGTCTGGTCTGAAATTAAAATTATCTACCTTTTACTTGCTGACTTCTCCATGGAAATTTCCAGGAATATAATGAAGCTTTGCACAATTGCAGTCACTATTAGAAGCCTCTAGTTTTGACTGTATGCTGGTTAAGGCGCTTAACTTATAAATATCATTGAATTGTGAGTGTGCGTATTCTATTTTTTTATAGAAAGCTGCTAAAGTGTTATCACTAATCTCCTTTTCTAACCTACTTCATCTTGCATACTCTATTTTGGCTTCTGCCGGTAAATTAGTAAAGTAAGCAAGCGATGAAACCTGCCTTGCAACTATTCAGAAGTGTTCTTTTCCTGCAAAAGAGGCTTCCATTTTTCTACCTTATTCTCTGGGTGCTTGAAAATTTCTTCTCAGTTTCCCAGGTGGTATTTCTGAGCTTATTTAATTGCTACAGGTGGTGGAAAGTTGCTTTTTTCACTCAAAAATCTCTCCAATTGTTCATCCCTCCCTGCCAGAAAAAGCCCCTTGGGAAGAGTTCTTCCCTCACGTCTTTCATCAGGATGTAAATGAAGAGGAGGAAGTCAGGGCGGCTGCACCATACTGCTGGAGAGGGGCTTGGCCAACAAAAAAATGGGGCATTAATTCACCCCTCTTAGCAAGAACACCACATTCCACGCATGAGAATTGCATCAAAATTATTCTCTCCTTTAGAAAAAACGCCAAAAGAGCATTCGTCTTTCATCAAAGAGAATTGGTATAGGGAAAAAAGCTGAAGATTTTTTTCTGCATGATGCTAGCTAGGTCTTAAAGCATTGTAGAAGAAAGCCAGGGAGAACAGGCTTTATAGATAGCCTGTTTTTGTCTGGTTTTGTAGATTCCATTGCATTTTGAAAAAATGGGACAAAAGAAGTGAATGCTGTCATTACAGGAAACAGTGTCTCTCCCTCACTACATTTTTGATATGCTTCATGACTCCTTTTTGTTTTCTGTTGGAGAGAAAAGACTATTATCCAGCACCAACATTCAGAGGCATTCACTGCAAGGCACGTTTTCACCAGAATGACAAAATGTGATGTCACAGTGTAACTTCTACTCCTTATATAATCACGTGCAAGGTCACAACACACATACAGAAGGGGCAGAGTTGCTTTGCAATGCATGTTTCATTCCCCCCATGGATGCCAATGCTAAACAGTACTATAAAACCTTGCTTTAATACCCCATTATTGTAAGAGAGAATAAATAAGAAATCCCTCCCTTAATTTTGTTAAAAGACATAGAGCAAAAATATAGATGTGAATGGGGAAAATATCCTCCAGTTTTCTCCTTCCTCCTTTTTATTTTAAGTAGGTAAATAAACCATTCTGTTCCTCCTTTCCCTGTGGCAAGAACAGCCTCTAAAAGTCTGCAGAATGGAGACCAGTGGAGAGGTTTCTACATTTCTTTGTAGCTAGAATCTCTCCAGCTCAGCTGCAGCTAAGAGAACTCCTGTCAGTATTTCCAGGTAGACCAGACAGGACTCACAACCAGATGAGCTAATTCTATTTTATTGTAAGGCTACATTAACAGAATCTTGCAAGTCTGAAAGTACAAATCTCCTGCTGTTTCCTTTACTGCCTGAGACGTTAGGGAGGGACTCTTCTGAGCTTCTTTCTCCATCCATTATGCAGCAGTGCTCTCTCTTATCTGACCATTCCTTAGGCAGCATCTCTTTGCCCCATTTCTCAAGGTCTTTCTCACATACCATTACAACTCCTGGGTGAGGCTAAGATGACCAGGGGAAGGTGAAAAGCTTGGAATCCCATGGCTTGAAATTTCTTGCTTTCTACCCCATCCAAATGATAGGCAGAGGGACTTCCAGTGAGGATTCAAGGCAAACTAGACATCCCTGAAGGAGCGGGGACAGCATTGTGGTGGAGATCGGTGGCCAGACAGCAAATTCTGGCTGGCGAAATCTTGCTGGAAAAAGGAGAGATTGTGAGATTACCCACATGTACACCGGACAGCTGCTTCTCATGAATAGACTGCAGGAACCAAGGTTTTTGTGGTCAACTTGTGAGTCGAGCAGCTAGGAGTTGAGGGATTTCAACCAAGCTCACATCCGTAATGTAGCCTATATGGACACAAGGTTCACCGAGCCTCCTTTCTTAATCGCTTTCAGAATTATTTCTTGCTTTTCAACTATCAGGAACCTTTGGATCAACAAGTTTTATAGCGCTCACTGGGTAAGTTTACTTCAATCCTTAGTGAAAGCAGTTTTAAATGTAAGTTTAAGGATTTTTTTAAAAAATCTTTTTTTTTTCTGATAAACAGCAAAAGGGTGATTAGAATGTTGATTTTAGAAAGTTACAAATATAAGGGTCCAGATGGATTTGAAATAAGATTTTGAAATTAATTATAAGAATCCTTTGTGTGGGAAAATGCTGTTGTTTTGAATTCTTTAAAAAAAAAAAAGATAGGATGGGACTTGGAAGGTTGGACACTAGAGGAAACCAGAAGGAATTTAAGATTACAATCAAAGGAGAAGAACACTCACACTTGACTTAATAATACAGAATGGAGCAAAATACTTTAACACTGGACATATTGAAGGATATTTGTGAACAATGGACTTAGAAGTTAATTTTAAGAATGTCTGCCATTATAGATAGACTGTTTTTAAAAGATGTTAGGAAAGAGGAACAAGTTTTACTGGACAAGAATGATTTGAAAGTGGATTTAAAAATGACAGGCTATAAGAATGATATGTAAAAAGATGCTACACTGGATATACAAATGAAACCAGCAGATGTCTTAATAATTAAAAGGGACATACAAATAATAAACCAGAAGAATGATTTCGATAACTTTCCTATATTAGATTTACAAAAGAGACCTGTTAAAGTTTTGAAGAATTTTGTGAGAAGGGACAAAGAACAAATGAAAAGAAATCAAGTTCTAGGACATTATTTGAAGGGATTAAAGTTCAAAATTGTTAAAAGTAAAAGGAAGGAATAAAAGTTGGTTTATTTGATCAAGGTTAAAATAGATATGTTGTTCTCTCTGATAACCCTTAATGGACTTTTGCTGACCAGGACTGAATGACCAGGCTTAAAGGATGTGTTTATAGATAAGAGATGAGATATGGAAAGAAGAGATCATTTGTTGTATTTTAAGAGAAGGTGATAAGTTACTAAAATCGTTTACACTTCTTGTGATGAAAGGGAAGTAATGTCTTTATATATATTTTTTCTTTTTCTTTGCTATATTCTTATTCTTTCTTTCTTTCTTTCTTTCTTTCCTTTCTTTCTATTTTCTTTTTTCTTTTCTGCACTTTTTCTTTTCACTCTTTTATTCTTTTTTAGTTTTTATCTTTTTAATTGTAATATTTAATAAAATTATTATAAAAAAAGAACGGATAGGCAGAGGACATATAAATAAACAAGCATTTTATTACTGGCAGTTTCACTGCAGCGATTCTTAGCTGATGCTGCAGAGAGAGAGAAAAATCTAACCAAAAAAGCTCACCATCTGATCTTGCAAGGGGAAAAAGTTAATTAGACTCCTTTTGGCATGTTCGTGTAGGCAGACTTATTAGAGGCATTTACAAGCTAATGATATACATATACTCAGCTATCAAAAGAAAAAGCATTTCAATAAGTTGATTTACAGTTCAGTTGTTAACATGTCCTTAACCAACCCTTTCCCTCTCATATTATACCAACTTAATTGGCTTGAATTTTAGCATTTAATTATTTATTTCACTGTTCAATGGCAACCCACCATTAATGTTGCCCTGTCCATCACATGTAGCCACACTGCCTAAGATTAAAAAAAAAAAAAAAGTCATTAACTCCATCGGGATACAGTATTCATCTGCATTGACTTCTAACTACCTTCCTCTGCCCCCATCTGGTGCCCTCCCTCATCTCCCCTAATTCCCTGTGAGTGTGGCCTTTGACCATCTTGACAGGGGATCAAGAGAGTGGGCCTCCAACACATCTTAGAAGAGGCTGTCTGGGGGCAAGGGGAGTTACGTTCAACCCCATCTGTAGGGTATATGATTGGAGAAGAGAAGACTGTCACAGGGTTTAAACTAGGCCACTGAGAACTTTATATATATTTGCAGTTAGTGAAAATTGACTTTCTTTGTCTGCTTTTCATTGCTGCATTTTTCAGCACAGCAGTAAGAAAATTTCATTATATCCAAGTATGAGACTATACCCCTCCCCGTTTTTAAGTGTCCTCCAAATTAAGCTCAATTTCTGATGACTTCACAGACATGTCAATAAAGTTTGCTTTGCAGGGATTTGAAAGTGATTTGCTATTGTCTTTTTCATGGTGGTGAGGAAGAAGGAACTCTAAGTTTTGTGCTGGTGATAAAAAGACAATTCAAGGTAAAGGAAAGACTATCTCAGCCTTGGTGAACTGCTCAGACCATGCGTGGAGTGGCTCCTCATCGGTTCTTTGTTCACTGCAGGACCACTACCAGGCCTTCTCATTAACCATCCTAGAGACAGGAAGGGTTGGATTATAATAGCCACCAGCTATGGCACAGGAGTGAGTGCACCTTCCTTCTTTCCCCCTTTTCCTATTTGGACTTCAATCACTTTGAAACTGCCCTACCAGTCACAACCTCAAATCTCTTACACTGGTACTAGATGCCGCCTTCCCCATTCACTGCACTGGTTTATGTTTGATGTTTTTAGCCAAAAAATAGAATTGGTTCAAAAATTACTATTGCCGGGGTGGGAAGATGCACGCACCAACCAGTAACCCCTGCCTTACCCAGTTCTGTAACATCCCTGGGCTGAGCCTCCATCAGCCCCTCGCGAGGGGACCCTTCAGTTATGCTTCCGGAGTTAGTCTGCCAGGTGGAGCCCTCAGGCCCAAAGTGCAAAGAATCACCTAAGGCAATCAACACGTTAACTCAATTTCCGAAGAAGTAAGGCAGTTTGCAGAGCAAACCTGAAGCTGCATCTGGCATTTTCCTTTCTTCAGCGTGTCTAGGTTTCCTCACAGGAGGCCAGAGGCATTCTGAGCACTTCAAGAAGCCAGGCGCTAAGGGAGTATCAAACAGCTGTATATCAAGGAAGGAAGGAAGGAAGGAAGGAAGGAAGGAAGGAAGGAAGGAAGGAAGGAAGGAAGGAAGGAAGGAAGGAAGGAAGGAAGGAAGGAAGGAAGGAAGGAAGGGGTAGGGGGAGGAAACTAAGTAGGAGGAGAAAGAAAAAGATTGTTCTCTGAAAAAAGAGAAGCAGAAGAGGAGGAAGAAGAGGAAAGAGCAAAAAGGGAGAGAAAAAGCATCAAGTTGGAGAGGCACTGGGGGTGCAGATGTCAAATGTGTTCCCCAGAATCACTTTTCTTCTGGAACTTTTTTGCCAGTAAATGTCGGCTGTGGGGGAAAATATTTCCTGAAGAGTGTGAATGGAATGTAACCTCTGCTCCCGCCACTCTGATGCCAAACCAGCTAAATAAATACCAAAATGCTGGATGGGTTCACTTTTTTACTTCTCCCCATCCCTGTTCCTTGTAACGTCTTGAGTGATGAAAAGCTCTGCAGAAAGCTTGCACATCATATATGTGTTAGTGGTTAGTCTTAATAAAGAAACCGCACAAGGACAGTTTCTCCATTTTTACACAGTATATATCCTGTTTGGTATTTTCAGTTCCACTGACCATCAGGAAGCAATACTTGACCGGTTTCATTCTTATTGGGACTCTTCATACATGGGTAGCCAGATGTTATTCTATGGGGCTCAAGCCTCAAGAACTGAACTCCCAGGCCATGGCACTCTAGATCAGAGGTGTCAAACTTGTGGCGCATGGGCCGCATGAGGCCCGCAACACTCCTAATTATGGCCCAAACCAGTTTAAAAGGAATTGGATAATATTTAAGAAAATAAAATAAAAATACAACAAAACATAGGTAATATTATATTTTAAAACTAAAAAACAATAAATTTAGTCACCAGTCACTAAAACTCTGGACTTGTAACTCATACAAACTCACTGCCTCAGCTTAATTGCAGCAGCAAAGACAGGCTGAGCAGGAGCCCCACAGGACGGAAGTTCCCTCTCAGTCTGCTCTACCACAGCCTTAAGCACCCCAGGTTGCTGCAGTTAAACTGAGGCAGCGAGCTTGTGCCATTTCCCCAGAAGGCAGGCAGGCAGCCTTGCACTGGTAGCCGACCTGCTCCAGACCTCAGAGCCTCCAGAGCACGAAGGAGCACCTCTCTCCAAAAAAGGTTGAATTAATTTCTCTCCTCCCTTCCAAAAAGGTTGAATTAATACCTGTTGAGTTCCAGGCTGCATGAGGACCATGTTCATTGTTAACTTTATAAAATTTTCAATATTTAAATTAATAATAATGTTTAAATAAGTTCAGAATTCAGGCGGCTTTTGTTTAATGCCCACTTGTTCAGCAACTGTTACAGCTGAATAAGTGGTGGTTACAGCCTGTCCTCGGAGTTCCAGCCATCACAGAGTCCCAGCAGTCATGTGATTGCAATTTCGGACATTCCCTGCTGGCTTCCAACAAGCAAAGTCAATGGGGAAGCTGGAAGGAAGTTGGAAGTCGCAGTCATATGAGGTCCTCGCTTAACAACCTGCGCAGTCCTCACTTAATTATGCCAACTTGAACTGATAGAATTGCTGTTGCTAAGTGGCGTGGTCATGTGATGTTGCATTTTATGACCACATTGCTTAGCGACAGCAGCTCCAGTCCCTATTGCCATCGGAAACTGAGGACTACCTGTACATCCAGAAAAGAAGGAAAAAATGGGGAAAAAATGAAGGAGAGGAAGTTATTCAAATGTTTTTTGTATAATGCTTTCTTTTTAAAAAAAAATTCTTTCATTACAATATCAAATTCCAAAAGAAAGAAAGAAATTTAAATCCTTACAAAATATTGATTGCAGTTAATCAGTGACTAGTGAGTTTATATTATAATCTATAAGCATGTACGTTTGGTGCAGTGGTTAAGGCGTCAGATTCGGAACAAGGAGACCCTGAGTTCTAGTCCTGCCTTGGGCATGAAGCCAGCTGGGTGACCCTGGGGCAGTCACCTTTCTCTAAGTCACTTTTCAAAAGTGCTGCTAAGAAAAGCAGTTGCCAGGAGCCCAAAATGACTTGAAGGCACAACTTTCAAGCATGTATGTCACCTGCTATTATACATTCTAATTTCTATACTTTAACTAAGTAATATGTAAATATTTTAACATGTCACTATTACATGTACTTGCAATTTACTCATATTCTTGTATTGTGGCACGCAAATTTGTACTTGATTTGGGAAAAGCCACACAAAACATTTCTTTTTCCACATATGGGATGTCAGAAATTAGAGGGAACATTGCAGGGAGGTAATAAATGGGGGTAAGAGGTGTGGATTGGCACCATAATTGGGCAGGAGGGCAGGAGGAAGCTGGGGGGAGTGTGTGTGTGTACGTGTGTGTGTATTTGTGTGTGTGTGTGTGTATACACACAAATATATATAAATGCACACAAATATTGAAAACAAAATGTCAAATTTGTAATAATAATGTTTCTTTTTAATGTTTTACTTATATCTAGTTCCTATCTGATTGTTGTGTTGATGCATTGATAAAAAAAGAAATCTATAGATGTGTGGTTTTCAAAGTCAATATGTGGCCTGCAGGCATCCTTAGGCATGGTTTAGTGGCCCCCGTTTCAAATTGAATTTGACACCACTGCTCTATTGGCTTTTGGAGCTATCTAGGTTCTAGGGCTCAGCAGTTCCAGGAGGAGATATCTAGAAGTCCACCTTTCCTTGCGCTCTCAGAGAAGACAGATACAAGTGTTATGTTATGACCTGCCATGCCGTTCTGATTCTAACGATCTGTCTGGCCACCTGCATCTGAAGAATCCCGGTAAGGATGGAACCAGTCACGCACTGCCCCCTGGTGGTCAGTGCCACTGAAAATTTATTTGTTTATTTATTTACTTACTTACTTTATTTATTTATTTACTTACTTATTTACTTATTTATTTACTTATTTATTTACTTATTTATTTATTTATTTACTTACTTTATTTATTTATTTATTTGCGGTGCCTTCAAATCAGTTTTGACTCCTGGAGACTTCCTGCACAACTCCCTGCAGTTTCCTTGGCAAGATTTCAGAAATGGTTTGCCATTTCTTCCTAGGACTGAGAGACAGAATGGCTGGCCCAAGGTCACCCAGCTGGTTTTGTGCCTAAGGCGAGACTAGAACATTTGTGGTCTCCTCATTTCTAGCCTGGTGCTATAACCACTACACTAAACTCTCAGCTGAAAAGGACCACACAGGATATACACTGGATAAAAATAGAGAACCCCCCCCCCAAGAGAGGGGTGTGGAAGTCATAATATAGATACATAATATAATACCTGTCTCTCTCTTCTCTGAGAGCTTAAGGGAAGGTGGATTCAATATTTTAATCAATATACAATGTAATTCAATATCCAATTCTGATAGCACCCAAGGGAAAGTCAGACACTGGAAAAAGGTGCCAGAAACAGAACTGAATGGCTGGAGCCTTTGCCAATGGAAACAAATGGCTTGTTAATTTCTGTCGCTGGGTTTCTTATATATGATGTTTACAGGCTCTTGTGATGTTTTGGTGTCTTTATCCATCCTCCAATGGAGGGCAAAAGAGAGAGAGAATGAGAGGTTTTGATCTTATACCCCGTTCTTTTATCCATTTACTGCCCCAGGATATTTTGATGTTCTGTCTTGGTCACCTTGTCTTTGCTGATGACTTCAGTGCCTTCACATATATTTATTCTTTTGTTGGTGTCTTGTCAGAGCTTCAGGCGGTTCTATTCCCCAAAGCATAAAATTATCTCTATGTCTTCACTCCGTGCTTTTTCTGCTTAAAAAAACCCAAAGTCTTCTCTAGTCTGGATACGTATGAATTTTGGCTGGAGCACAGGGAAATCAAGTTTCAGACATCAGTTTTGGTCTATTATGAATCCAGCGGGTCTGTGAACGTGTCACTACATGACCCACATGGAATTTAAGTTTAGAATACATTATATCCCCTCCTAGACACTCCAGTTCCCCTTGATTCTCACCACCATGAATAAAACTGAGCATATGTAATCCAGCAAAGGAATCTTCTAGTAGAGTCTGGTGCTGGAAGGATCCCTGGAGCAACTGGTGCTGCAGATCAAAGTAGCATGTAGACTGGCCATTAGGATGTAGCAGAGTATCTGTAAGAGCATATGCATCCAGCTAAAAAAGGCTGCTGTGATAACATTTTCTGCCTTGGCAAGCCCATATGCCTTGCTATTATCTGAAATAAAATAATTTTCATTTTTCATTTTTCTTACTAAGTATACAGTTATGTCTACCCCTCCCATTGGGTCTGGCAGGAGGGGCACACTGTGGGTCCCTCAGCCACGGAGCGTTGTCTGGCAAGACCCTGGAGGAGACCCTTTTCTGCCATGCCCCTCCCCCCGTGGAACATCATCCCCCCAAGGTGAGATTGGCCCCGACCCTATTAGCCTTCCTTAAAGCCTGGTTTTGTCATTGGGCCTGGGGATCCCATGGAAGTATGGAGCCTGCAAAATGGTTATACTGTTTTGGAATGCACTCTCCTATGTTTTTGTTTTATTATAGTTTTAACTGTTTTAATTGTATTTTAATGGTTTGGTTTTGCTTTGTTTTTTGTTTCATTTGTTTTTTGTTATTTTAATTTTGTGTGCCACCCAGAACCACATATGTGAGATGGGTGGCTATATAAGTGCAATAAATAAATAAATAAATAAATAAATCTTATCTTTTTATAAAATAATTTTTGAGGGCTCATCATTCCTTCCAATTTTGTTCACCTGTGGGGGTTTTTTTTTTTTTTGGTGGTAATTTCAGTGTAATACAATAAGTACATGCTAGGAATATATATATGAGTCCCAACAACATACTGTAGATGCCTATAGAAACTAATGATATATTTACATTGGGAGCAGCCATTCTCACTTTAAATAGCAAATATTCTTTTGGTTCAGACAAAGTGACCAGATTCTATGCATTTCATCAATATGGGTTCATGTGTTGCCCCCTTGCTTGCTTTCATCTTCATTATTGCATTATCTTGCAAATCAGGCAGAGCAGCTGCCCTGCTATGAATAGATGTGACGTTTTTGCTGCTGCTAGAGACCCAAAAGATAGCTTGAAGGATTAAAAAAAAAAGAATTCATTAGTTATATAAATTTGATAAAATCATTTGAGATATGAGAGGAAAAATAAATTGACCCATGGGATATAATTGATTTGTATGGTGATAAACTAAATTTCCCTTTCCAGAAGTTAGGGCTGCTCCACCAAAAGAGCGTTTGGGAAAGGAAGATGCTTCCGTTTTGTTTTTGTTTTACAGAGCCTGTGATGGATCCTTCATGCACACCAATATAGGTTGTGGGATCTGGTCAAAGCAAGAATAGGAATCGGCTAAATGTCTAATTTCTCAAACACAGAACACTTGAAGCCTCATTGCCTTCCTGAAAACTGTGCATGCTAACAAAGAAATCCTTCTTCCGTAATGCTAGATTTTGGGAAGCTGGCTATCATTAAATAGCAGTTAGAAAAAGCCACTCTGCATTTCCTCAAGAGTACTCTTTCTTTCACACTTTAAAGGGTTCATTGGCACTGGAAATACACTCTCACCTCTGAAAAGAAGCAATTCATTAAAGGTTTTCACAAGTGGGTGGGAGGAGGAGAAGACTCCTGGGGGAGCACAAGGAGAGCTAAATTGTATCCCTGGATCAGGGAGGCAGAGATCACTCCAGATTTTTTAAGGCAGTCACCGTGTCCCTTGCTAAGGCTTCCTGAAATCTAGTCTATCCTCTCCAGCTTGGTTGTTTTTTTTCCCCCTCCCCCTTCTGTCAGCCATTATCAGACTGTCCCCACTTCATGGTCACGTCCAGTCATTATTTCTAGAAATGGGATGAGAATGCAGTGGATTTTATGCGATTAGCTGCCAAGATAAACCTTAATTAGTTTTCCATTTCCATAAAGTACCCACTGACAGAAAGATTTGTGAAATCTGCTAGCGGCTGCCTGGGATCATTCTGAAACTGGGGATGGGAGAACAGAAGTGGGAAGGCACACAGAGAAAATTCTGTCATTGTGAGTCTTAAACTGTACATTAAATGCAATACTGTAATTCTTTTTAAAAATCCCAGAGCAGGTCATGCAGGTGGTATCTAAGCCTGTAAAGTGTTATAGTGCGTTAATGAGGCTGTGCTTTGGTTGCAACGGGCCTAAGGTCCACTTCCTGCCCTCTCAAAGAAAGACCTTCCAAGACTTCTCTCTGGGCTCCGAAGCCCTGGAGGTTCCTGGCCAGTCTGTGAAGACAACTCTGGGAAAGAAGAACCATTCACTTGACCTTATAAAGTTGGGCTACCAGATCTCTGCTGGAAAAATCCAGACAACTGCTAGATGTCACTCAGAAAGTTTGAGTTTTCAGTATCTCTTGGTCTCCACTGAATGGTCATCTGCACTTTGCGGCCTTATTAAAAGACAGTTTCTTGTGGTCTTAAGAAGAAGAATAGAGTCTATGCTTTCCTTATTTGCTTTTTGTTGGATTTTAAACTCAGAATCAGCCTCCCAAACCTACTCGCCCCAGAGAAAAAGAGCCCACCTGTTTTCTTTCTGAAAAAGTAGCTTAGGGAGGATGGTTTTTGAGCTGAAATATGACCTCAGAGCAACATTTAGCATCTTTATTTCTGGTGACATTCAACTGGCACAGCTGCTTCTTCTTCTTCTTCTTTTTTTAATGGCCAAAGATAGGAAGTTGTATAGATTAAGCCTAGGCAATTCAGAAATGATTTGGAAGGGTGATTCTGACCTAGCACCAGCACAACATCTCTCTGCTCTTTCTTAAAGCACCCACAATCTTTTTATTCACACAAGCCTGAGGAAAGATCTTGCTGCTTTCCCAAGTCAACTCATTAAACAAAATGCAACTCTTAAATCAGCTGCCCCTTTTTTTCCAGAGTCATGTGGAAGGCTGAACAATGTTGGGATACTCTGAGGAATAGCATTGGTGCCAGCTCAGAATCACTTCCTCTGGTTCATTTCCGAAGTGGGCACAGCATTTCTACATTGCTCGCCCTATTTCCTGGCACCACTGATGACACAACATTCAGCATCATGATCCTCTCTCACCTATCAAATTGCATTAAGAATGATGTCAGGCTGATGTTAATAAAAATAAACCTTGAGTCAAATGGTAGGATGTATTTGGCTGCAAAAAAGAGGTGAATAATTAAAAAGCTTTTTTCACTAAGGGAGTGATTGAGGAAACAACTAGGGATAAGGTAACGTTCAGAGGCAGAAGAAAACTACTTCCAGAGAAACCAGTTCTAGTCATGACTGTAGAAGCACCACACCAAAGAGGGGAAACTATGCAAACTGGGGGCTAAAATACTCAACAGACTGTCTAGATCTGGGTTTCCCAACCTGCGGTGCAACAATTTTATGCACTGAGTTAAAAGCTTATCTTTTAAAGTTCAATTTATAAAGTTCAGTTCATTTTACAAAAATTATCTTTTAGATTACAACATAATGTAAATTTCAATCCTTTCAGTCACATATTTTCCTATTGTTCCATCAGTATTTTGTGTCCAAAGTTCTTAGCCCATTTTATCATATAGTCTTTTACTTGTTGTCCTTCCATTTCAAATTTCAATAAAAGTTCATACACACATGCATGGTCAACTCCAAATTCTGTCTTGTGCTGTTCAATTCCAAATGTCCTGTTATCTACCTTAAATCTTAACTGTGCGTACAAAAACCATTGAAAACTAAATCTCTCTCTAGTCAACTGATCTCTTGATTTCATCTTATATTCTCCATGCTCTTGTTGTAACAACTCTTGATAGGTTAACCACCTCTCTTTGCCTGCTGTTCCTTTCCTGTAAAATACTGCTTCTGCTGACCACCATAAAGGCATTTTTGGGCACAGTCTGGGTTTTTATATGTTACATATTCTCAATTCTAATACGATGATTCTTAAAATCTACATTAACCTTAATTTTATTGTACCATAGAAAACCATGCCATCTGAACCCCTTCTAATTCTAAAATTCTTTTATTTCTCAGCAAAACCCACTCTTTCATCAAACTAAGCAGCAGGCTGCAAAATACAATTTTCCTTCCCTTCCCTTTTGTGAGGGAGAAGAGGAATTAATGGCCAATGGTGATTAGCCTTCTGGATAAGCATACCAGCATATTTACTGGAACGCCACAAATCTCACAATGGACTTGGTTTCTGACTACAGAGTAGCTCCAGATCAAATGCATTTGGTAGAAGTCACTTTCTAGAGAAAGATCTACAGGAGGAAATCGATGGAAGGAAAAGCTGTTTTCTGCAGTACATGGGTGTGCATAATTGTGTTTTGTTTTGCTTTGCTTTGTTTGTTTTGTTTGAAGCCAATCCCCAAATTTCTCTAATAGATAAAACAGAGACAGTTTCCTCTAAGAACAGGAACCAGAAAGTCAGGACAGGCCATAGAACAGATTACAGTAATTCCTGACTCTCCAAAGTCCTTCCAGTCTGATGGGTGGATCCATACTGGTGCTCCCCCTTCCCAAATTTCCTGGGTAGGCAGCACTACTATGGATACCTCCAAGAATCAGCTGTTCCAAAACAGAGACAGGATTGGGCTAATCAGCCTTTTCATAAGCAGCTATTGTTGGAAAGTCTGTTCATCCTGACATATAGGGGCAGTGGAGCACACATACTCATAACTTCTTTCATAAAAAGAAGGAAAATAAATTTTAGGGATATTTGGGGACTGACTACAAACAAAACAAAACAAAAAAGGCCACAAAATATCCAAGAAAGAACAAAGCTGGATATATCACATCCAAATATCACAAATGACACCCCTGCCCCTGCCTGTGTATGAGAACAATGGCAAACAATACTTCATTCATGCCTTGAATAAAAATATTTTCCCTGGTACTCCAGCAGCAGAAAGCCACTGAACGTATTGCACTTTCCTGCTCAGTGACCTGTTTGAAAGGATAGAGAGAGAAAAAAAAGAGTAAAAAGAAAAAGGTTGTTCTGGATATGGCATTGATGGGATGGAATCCTAACTCAAGGGACTGAAAAGCAATGGTTAATCTTACCTATCCAGATGAAAGAACTGAACTGAAGGAGGATCTTCCCCCAAAAGGAGAGTTCCGAAGCCTGTGATTTTCTATCTAAGGCAAACATGGGAAGCAGAGCGAGAGGTCGTCCTCCCTTGCAAACACTGCAGGGCAACACGATAGCTGTCTTGAAATATCCAAAGGCTTGTCATGCAGAAGATGTGAGCAGAATTATTCAATGTTGTTCCAGGAGAAAGCCCAGAAAGAATTAATTTAAATTGCAAGAATTTTGGTTGGAAAAAAATCTAGTTAGGGCTATCGACAGTGGAACAAACTGCCTTGGGATGTGGTGGATTCTCCTTCACGGAAGGTGTTCAAATGAAGGAGAGATGGCCATGTGTCAGGGACTCTGCAGCAGCAGTTCCCTGCACTGGGCAGGGAGTTGGAAGAGATGAGATCCCCTCTAATCCTTAAATTCTATGATTTTATGATTTGCTCCAACTTCTTATTGTTCAGTCTCTCGTTCTGAGCAATTGTGTGACAATGTTTTGAGAATGTATTTATTTGGGCTTAATAGCATTGAGTTTGTGGGAGTGGCCAGTGAGTCAGTCTTTTATATTTTGGTCTCAATCCCCCAATCCCCTTTATCACAATTAGGAAGTGGCATCATCGTTTCCAACAATCATTCCTTTGGTTTGCACAAAACTGCATCAACCTATCTCTCTGAAATTTGCCACAAATATTTCTAACTACTGAGGCTGAAAGCAGACAAGATGGTCTCTGCTCAAGCCTGTTAGTGGAATTTTAATTGGTTAAAGTTTATAAGAAAACGTTCAAGGTTCTGCAAATGAGAACCTCTCAAGATACATTCCACATAAGGTGTGAAGAGGACTCAGCCACACAGCCGTAGCAAGGGAATCAAAAGCAAAGCAAAGCAGGTGCTCCAGGAAGTGAATGAAGTCAGCCTGCAAAATCAGTCAAGTGAATACATGGCATAGAACTCAGCGAAAAAATCAGCAAGCATTAGCTGACTAGTGATGTTTTTGATGGTCTTCACCCTAACATAGGCATGGGGAAAGAGGCACACTAGATAGTTCTGCAAAGGATGGGGCAAAGAGGGGTCTCTAAGGGACACGTTGTGCCCTGGGAAAGCACATCCTCTGCCATGAAAAGATTTCTGGGTGGACATTTGGCATAGGCCCATTACTGAGTCGCTTGAAATGTTCCAGTTCTTCACAGATTCAGCCTGGGCTGCATGAAAGCATGTGGAGCTGCTGCGACTCATGCCACACTCTCTGGTTTCTGCTGAGGCTATTCATAAGGACAGGCAGGGTAGGGGGAAGAAGCTTGCAGATCCTGCCCTGCTGTCAGAGCGAACTTTCCTATTCCCCTTAATGCCTTTGATGTTATAAAGCTGGACATCCTCATGTCTTTATGAATCATTTTCAAGGCTATTACGTATTCATAATGGCCTAAATATAGTCAGAGAAATAGGACTGGCGGGCAGAATCCTCTGGGTGGTCGTAGTGGCTGACGTCTCCGTCGAGATGAAATGGCACAACTATCCCCCTGCTTTGCTTCCCCCAGGGTGAAGGAAACCATACCCCTCTTCATCCAAAAAGCATAACACTCGGCCATAGTGCTAGTGGCTTTCAGCCCTCTCCCCCAGTGGCTCTATTCAAATCAGGCTGTAGGAAGACCAGGCATGTTTGTTCTGACTTCTAGAAGGCTACAGTATTGGCAGCTTTTGTCAACCAGTTTTCCTCTCCAATGCCCTTGTGGCTTCTTTTCAGTGCCAAAGCCCCAAAGTCATGTTTTTCATTAAATGAGAAGGTTAATGATTTCAATTATGTAAAGAGAACCAGCTAAATGATTATAAACTCTTTTTTTCCTCAATTCACAAAGGGTTGCAGGGAACTGGGGAGAACATTCTAAAATCCTTATTTGTTCCAGATGGAAAATAATTGTTTGGGAAGGGACACGAGGACTCGTGCCTGGGTTGCAGTTTTTTGGTTATGGAGGTGGCAAATTTCCTGCAAGCATAAACAAATAAATCAACGTATCCTCTGCAAGAAGTATGCAGGTTATGAAGTTGGAGTTGATGGCTAGTGTTTGGATGCACTGAGAATACTTGACTCTCGTCTGCAGTCACACCAAACATTAAATTCCTGATCCTCCCACAAGCATCTGCTTCCTGATACATTCCATGTAAGTTTAAAAAAAAAAAAAATTCTAAGGACACTTTGAAAAAGAAGCTGAGTTGTCATGCTGTCCCTCCAAGCACGACATGATTTTCTGAGGAGTCTTGCCCTGGTGCACTTTTGGAAGGAGTGACATTCCAAAAGATTAGTAAAATTAGTTGGATTGAATTATGGCCAAGAAAGAATAATGCAGACAATATGTAACAAGGGCAAGCAGTAGCCGGAATCCAAAAGGCAGAGGAAGCATGCAAGCAGCACAAAGACTTTTAGCTATTCACTTTGGAGGCATGACCATCACCATAATCCAAAGTGTCTTGAATATGGCTTACTTACCTTCCGTGTTCCAGCAGCCAGACTTGGGCATTTGTTATTTCTTCTGTCTGTCTTTAAAACTAGCTTCTTTCCAGGTCCTATCAACGTTATTGGATATTTCATCTTTTTTATCACTGAAAAATAATGCAAAGCGAATTTTTAAAGTGACTAAGCTCGAGTTGGTCTTTCAACAACTTTAAACGATACCTCCAGATTTAGACTCATCGTTTATCTCACCGTTTGGATGAAAGGCACATTGGAACAATGTCCCACAGAAAAGATCTAGAGAACTGCAAGCATCTCTCTCTCTCCCTCTCTTTGCCAGAGGGGGGTAAGACGGATAACCTGTTACTAATTAAATACTTAATATTTTAAAGGGGCATCACTACTTATAAAAGTGGGCCTGAGGGTAGTTAGATAAATCTTCATTTTTCAATTATGATTGTCCTACCTAATATACCTATTAATCCATTCCTAAGCATTATGCCACCAAAATGATGAAATGTGCATTGTAATGTCATAACACAAACTCTATCCTTTCATACTCATAACATAACACTACATACCAGTATAGAAGGAGTAGAGTTTGCATTGTAACATTGCAGCCATATTTCTTCACTTGCCACTTTGCCCCCCTGGCAAATACCTACGTTGCCCATAGTAAGCTTTCATCTATTCTCAACTCAAACTGGTTAGAAGCTCTACATTCAGTTTTTGGAACCATGGTGAGAGGGGCTCTGAGAGATGCAAAGAGGGGACTTTTTAGATTCGAACCTGTCATTTATTGGTATAATCCTGAATATGTAGAAAATCTTGATGACGATCACGACAATCAGCAGAACAGTACAATGAGACAACCCACAGCGAGATAAGAATTCCTAGAAATCCAGAAGACAATTTCAGTTTGGACAAAAATACTTCTTCATAATGTCTTAAAAAGTACCTATCCAAAATACAGTCTGCAAGGATGCACGTTAGACTCCAGGAAGCATGAAATGCTCTGCTTTATGGATCAGAAGACATGGTCAAGATACAGCTCTGTTTCAGAAGCAAAGATTGCTGTGGGATTGTTAGTCAAATTATGTCCCCTATAAAATGCTGAACTATCTACATTTCTTCCCTATTTCCTGTTCCCTATTTGTTTTACAGTCAGTGTTTTTGCTGTTCATCACAAACTTGCTCCATAAAAGTGGAACAGATTTGCCCAAAATTTCGAACGATGCTTTTACAGCTTGGAGAAAGAACCAGTGGGCCGTCAGAACTCTTACAATGTCTTGAAGTATTCTCACATTTGTTGTATGGCTATGCAAAGACCAGCATACACTGATATCACTGAGTTATGATCCATGCTTTTTCTCTGAGAAAAAGGTGTAGTAGAATCATATTAACTGCCATATTGATAAGACTTCCTTCAGTGGCATATTCATTGTGCACTGTATCTTTATCCCATCTTTCATTCAGGAGCTCAAAGTGGGGTATATAGTGTTCTTTCCTCCTATTTTCCACACAATCCTGTGAGAAAGCTGGGCTGAGAAAGTGTGACTGCCCAAAGTTACCTAGTGAGCTCCATGGCTGAGGATGGACTAGAACATGGGTGTCCTGGCTCCTAATTCAACATTTTAACCACTGTGCCACACTGTTTCTCCATTTGCCTCCCTCTTCCACACACAAAAATCTGATTGTCCGGCTTTCTCCCCCTTCTTCATTGAGAAGGATGTGGACAGAGGATGGCAGCAATTATGAACGTTTTATTTTTATATTCTATGAGAATCCACCATCAGAGGTGGTTTCATAACTCTTGTCCTGTGGGTATAGGGAGCAGAGGTAGCATTCATGCACACCTGCACAGAGAACAGTTTGATTTGCAGGGGGAAGAATGCTGACAAAGATGATTTTTCAGTTTGTTCTTGAAAAAGATAATGATGACAATGACATAGTTAAACATTTCTCAAAACTTTGTAGTTCAGCTTCACTGGTTCTGTGAATTTATTAATATAGGTATAGTAGCAAAATATCTCAAACTAAAAAAATTGTCAAAGCATCACATTTTCTTTCTTCTCTATCACTCTGACAAGTTATTCTGCGACACGTTGCTCACATTTAAATATTACATGTTTCTGGTCATTTATTTAATTAGTTGTTATGTGATAACAATTTGCAACATTTTTGTGATTGTGAAAATTGGTCATTATTAAGAGTCAATATTGGACTGAATTCTTTTCTAGGATAATAGCTCACCCACACAGTCCTTAAGATTATATCGACCACTGTAATATAATTTAAAGATTAATTTAAAGAAACTCCTTGATTTGAGAGGAGTTATGCTGATAGATGAATAAGGGGCATTTTCCATCAGAAATGTTATCTCAGTAGTGATATGATCACTGATCCATCAGCAACAGGATAAATGAGGAACATTTTGGTGTGTAAGACAAACCAATGAGCTATTTTATCATCAAGTCAAATTTAAGAAAACAAATATCCATGTTTGGTTTGCAGATCTTGCACAGTGCATGCTGTATCTTTTCCATAATGTCCATGAAAATTCTTTCAGTAAACTGGGTCTCTGAGCTCAGTTTACTTGTAATTGCTATCTTTCAATCTAATCTACCAAATACAGTCCATGTTAAAATAAAATAGAAAGAAGACAAGCCATGTATGCTTTTCTGACTATAGGGCTGTGATAAAATGGAAAAAGACAATTGTCAAAAAATCTTGAGGAGGTGAACTTCTCTAAAAATTTAAGGGGAGCTTCTTCACCCCTACCGCCTACCCCTGCAATATCTTCAATTATTTTACCAACAAATATATTCTGAGAGATAGAGGAAATAAACTACTTGGACAAATGACAATTCTTGACATCTATTGTTGGTGATACTTTCTAGCAGCATAAATGTGGAGGTGGGGGGACACTATTTCCCCTTGGAAGTTAGTAGGAAATGCATGGATTGTGGTAGCCCCTCTGGAAGGTAGATCCCTCTTACTCTCTATGGTTTCCCTTCTCCTTCAGTCCACATGCAGAGATAGAAACAGAGAGAGAGTGAGGGTCCCATTTATTCCCATCGATAAGCACTGGTCTAGCTTGGCCTGGAAGATTTATTCTTGAACATTTTCACCCCCTGGGAGAACAGTCATTTACTCCTCTCATTTAGTTAGATCTAGAAGTACCTTCCACTTTCCTTAAGGAGTCTGTTTTGAAGAGATTATTGGTGTCTGAATAGGACATCTTTAGTGCAGGCAAGAACATGGTATGAAGCCTGTCAAACATATGCTTTAATGTTTAAGTCCTGACAAGATACAAACAAATGGGCTAGAAACCAGTTGTCTCAGACACCCCTGGCACATTTATAGATAAACACACATACCCCTTCTGTTCCTGCAAGCCTCAGATGCGCGATAGCTGAAAATTCTAAGTTGGTATTTTCAGTTCAATATTGTTCTTTTCCATGTTGGACATGCCACATCTCACAGAGTGTAAGAAATCTATCAGAACCTTCTAGTCTCATGTTTGAAAATGTTTTCTCCTTCTCCTCCTTCCCCATTGCCAGTGCCAGACACCTGATAGGAAATAGTATTCTCAGCTTGACATCCTATGCACACTCCAAAAAGCACTACTACCCTGTGCGTGGAAGTCTTGGGACCTTTTCTTGGCAGGAAGTCCTCTCCAATAATTCCAAGTGAGAGTGAGGAGACAGGACCCCTGCATAGATTAAAAGGCCTCCAGCTTGATACCCCAATGGAGAATGTAAACAGTTTTCCTAGTAGGTTTCAGTGAAGATACCCATGAGGGCTGTGTATGTCTCCCGGTTTAGAAGCCAGCCTGAGTATGATGAATCCAGATTACTCTAATTCAGGAGGAGCTTTCAAAATCTCCTTTTATGTCTTCTTGGACTGATGATGTAAACTTCCCATCAACTGAAAGCCTAGAGTCAGACTCTTCCATTATTTTTTTGCAGTTTCTCGGCCATGTAGGAGTCTCAGATTCAGAAACTATCAGGATCTAACACCTCTGCCCAGCAGTTAGTTCCCCAGACTACTGTGCCTCTGTGATTTCTTGAAGAAAGGGTGATTTTTCACATACAAATTATCAGGAATTATAAATTTCAAATTAAAAGTTGTGATCCCAAGTTTTACATCAGCTTTGGTAACTTCAGAGTAAATATTTTCACAATGGGACTACAACTATGAAATCTACTTTATTTCTCTTTCCTGTTGATTCACATCTGCAGTTCAGGTGTTGAATTGGAAGAGTCAACAAATGTTCTTTACTGTGGTTGGAATGTCCTTGGACTAAAGTGATTCATTGCAGATGTACGGAGGTGGCTTTGCACTGTGGAGGTGACATCGTTTTCCTTGTCCTGGCAAAGAAGTGACATGATTTGCCTTGATGAGGGGTCATTTTGCACTGCCTGGCAGCCTTGCCCAGAAGAGGCTTTTGTGCAAATGCTGGATGATGTACAAAAGCCTCTTTTGGCTTTCTGCAAATGCTGGAGGAGGTGTCAAAGCTGTGTGAAGTGAAGCAACACAACTGCTTTGCTCTTCAGTGTGAAGAGGATGTATTGCTTCATGACGCAGGGACATGTCACCTGAACTACATTAAAGTGAAGCATCTCCTCCAAGATTGCACAACCCTAGTTTATTGCACTGGTATATGACCAGCCCACTTCAGTAGTGTTCTTCTCTCTCTCTTTCAGTAGCATTCTTCTCCCTCTCTTGCTCTTTCTCTGTCTCTCTCTCTCCATAAGTGAGGTCTGCTCCAAATTAATCACTCCCTCTCCCTATTGACATGCAAAGGTCATGTTCTACTAGTTTAATTTTACTACATGTTATACTAAGCTGCCTATTAACACCTATAAAGTACTGAAAGCATTTACAAAGGGGACCCATTAGATTTCAGAAATTTACTTCATAATTTAATGATATGACCAATTGAAACAAAAATCCCTTCGTGTAGCTATCTGTTTCTACAAAAGCAGTCACATTCAAAGCAACATAAGAAGTATGACCATAACACACTCTTAACGCTATTTCAAGCATAGTTCTGCTCTGACTCCAGCAATGTATTTATTAATTTAATTATAGCCCCCTTTCTATTCTAGCACCTCCCAGTCATGCAGGCCAGCAAGAAACTAATGCTGAACCAAATGCAGCTTCTCTCAACCTGACTCCATCCAGATTCATTGGGAAAGCAACTCTGGCTGGAAGAAGCTCTTCACGTTGCTGAGGCAGAACCAACCCAAGACCCAGTTTCAATTCAGTTTCAATTCATTACAATCAGAGATCAGGCAATACAAGATTTAGGATTACAGCTGGAACCCCAGCCCCACATCCCCTGTTCTGGGCCTTCCCTTCCTTTCTTCTATCGTCCTTTTTGACAGGTACCTTGATAATGATTTACTGGTGGCTAGGTTAATGACTATTATTCTTACGTTATTCTGTATGTTATTGTATTTCTTCTATGATCTAAAACATTGTAATCTATTTGCTTTGATACTTTTTTAATGAGAAGCATTATATGAGTTCTGTAAACAAATTGCTAAGACTTTTCAACTAACGTGGCAAGTTACGCTCCCCACACATCTGAAAGGTTTGGGAAGACTGTGTTGCATGGTACCCCCTAAAAAAAATGCCCAGCCTAAACTTGGCATGCTTCAGGAATTACAGGTTGGAATTACATTAATTCTGAACTGCCTGATTTTTTTCTTCCTGACACGTGGTATGCATCAAAGCATAACTTAACCTTGGGGATTTTACACTTCTCCAAATTCTGTGGTGCAGCTCTTGGCCCAGT
Source organism: Python bivittatus (assembly GCF_059951505.1). Lineage (NCBI taxonomy): Eukaryota > Metazoa > Chordata > Lepidosauria > Squamata > Pythonidae > Python > Python bivittatus. The sequence goes on from NW_028277098.1 coordinate 2,168,709, forward strand.
GTTTTCAGATGCCTACTAAAATACGCATATTGAATGAAAGTATGTTTGAAACATAACTGGAGAGAAAATAGGTTGAAAAGTACATACTTAAATATTTAAATATAAATTAATATTCAGATTTGAAAAATGCAAATTATTGCAGAAATAGGATGGAATGGGCTTCTGGGTGAAGATGTGCAGAAGAGGCATAGACTAGAAATAGGGTGATTTATTAATCTCTGTACCGAGAAAGATCTCTAAATCAAAGCTGTTTTAGTAGTCTTATCAGTAGAAGACCATCACAAATCTGTCTTATTCCTGAATGAATTCCTTAGAATGAATATGCACAACAATATACTTTTGCACCACATGGAATTCATGAAACAGACTTCAACCTCTGAAATCCTAGATGTTGTGGCATCTATGTAGAGCCTAGTCTCTTGTTTTCTATTTTTAATTCTGTGTATTTATGGTGAGGGAAAGCTGCTTTTTATAATTATCTCAGGCTTACAGCAGAGGAGGCAAATCTTCAATCATATAGTTATATTATAATGCATTCAGGATGTATGCCCTAGGAATTTACAAGAATGTAAAGCAAGTAAATAAACAAAGGGGGTTTGAGGTACGAATGAATAATCTCTTGCACTGAAGGGCTCTCTGTAATGGCAGGATGACAGACAGGTACCGGCGCACACTTGGCGGCACAAAATTCCAAAGATAGGAGCAGCAAACTGTATTTGGGTGTAATGCTTGCTCCCTCTAGTGGTCAAGGAGCAAAATGACACAATTCTATTGTATTCATTTTGTCCCAAGTTTTCCAGATTTCGACATTTTTCCAGAGGGTTACAACCTAGGAGCTGACCTCTGGCTCGATTGTTAATACTCCCAATAGCCAACAAAGCCAGAAAGGAGAAAACAGTAAAACGTTGAAAATCTGTATTTTTGAAGCAAATCCTATTTATTTTAAATAAATACAGACTAATAAGGTTTTATTTTTGTTGATTATTTCAAACCAGCACCTTAAATTAAGGAAAAAAGAACTTTTAAAAGTACAGCCTTGGGTTGGGTTGGGTTGTTGTTGTTTGGACTTTTCTTGAAAATTGAAAACACATATTTTTGCAAAGTTTAACTGGAAACATGTACACCTTCAACACTCCAGCAAGCAATGAAAAAAACAAATATAGCAAGCAAACCCTATTCTGAAACTTTCTGAAGGAAAATAAAAGCTAGTGAAAAAGAACTTTTAAACTGCTGTGTGCAACTGAGCAGTGGCACACCCTCGCAATGCATGCAGCCATGCGCTAAGCATATCCTGCAAGAGGAGGTTGGTCACGTATCTGGGCATGCCCAAAGTAACAATTCTAGGCATGGGCAGAATGAACTCTGCAGGGATAAATGTCAGTCACATTGGTTATGTGCCCTGATGCATCTGAGGGGGCTTTTCTTCAAGCAGATTTGTTGGAGAGAAAGAGACTACACTCTTGAACCATGCAGCCTCTTTGTGGGTATTCCACAGGATGGAGTTATATTGCCTTCTTACTGTGAGTTCTGCAACAAAGAGAAAAATAATACTTCAGGTTAGTTCTAAGTCCAGCACCCTAATTTTATTTTATTTTGTGTTATTTTTAGAAACAGTGAGCTCTCAAGATGTTAGCATGGCCCAGATTCTGAACACCCATTTCATAAAAATCTCCCATCACTGCCTGCATAACCAAGAACAAGTTGATGACTGCACTGAGACGGAATTCATTAAAACTGTCTGCTGTAAACTTTGCAGACCAGAGGCCCTTTAGATGATGATAAATATTTCCACCAAAAAGGATAAATTATATATCACATAGGACACTTTTGTTAAAATGGCAAATTTCATACATTGCACTGAGGGGGACTCGAATCCATTTTTAGTAATGTCGGACGTTGGGGTTGAATTGACTATTAGTTTGAAAAGGCCGGACATTATCCAGATCAGTGTTCCTGGGCATGACTGATTTTGCAAAGGTCTTAAGAATTTAGATTTCAGGCAATTAGTGTGTGATGTCCATGTGAGGTATAAAGAGAAGAGTGTTTCTGACTTATTCAGCCACTTGTACCTTTCACAGCTAAGAGGAACTTCTTTTGAGAATGGATGCAACTAAAATTAAGTAGATTTTATTACAACTTTTTTTCGAAGTAACCTTGTTAGATGCAAACTAGTGTTTGTTAACTGTTTTTTTTTCCCCTTTAACAGAATGAAATATCAGACTCCCAATGTCTGAAAGGCTATGAAGGTAATCATAGGAGGCATGAGGATAATTTAAACACTGATGAATTCCTAAATCATATTGAAAACATGTTCCAGAGCAACATGGATGAGTTGTATGTCTGTGGGTGAGGGTGGGTGATTTACAGTTAGTGGTTGCCATTGTTAAGAACAGGGGTGGGGCGCTTAGGAATTTAAGCACTGTGCTGTTCAACCAAGTCCTGGAGAAAAAAAAAAGTTGCCATCTGGTTGATTTCAATGGAAAGGATGAATTTCTATGTTCCACAGGTTGTATTTGTTAGACTGCAGGTCATTTATCATTACTAGAGTGAGAGATCTTCATCACAGAAAGGGTCTTTTCACAGAAAAGTAGGTTGACTTTTCACAGATACATACCTTTGAAGAACAGCTTGATGTAATCATCAAAATTTTGTTTGATAGGCAGGGGTGCTGGAGTGTTTTTATCACAGGTAGCCTCAACAACAACAAAAAACCTTGCTAGTCTGGTTATACAACAATCATTAGTATGGGATGAAAAACATCAAGGGCTTCTTGGATGAATGCTAATTCTATGAATTCTGTCACGGCCCCATCACTATAAATGTATCCGTGACTGCCAGTAATACTGTCATTCATATCTGAAGAAACAGTGTCATGAATTGGATGCGGAGAGGATAAAATGCAGTGAATTGTTTTGGTGTTCTAAGTCTTGCCTCTAAAGACACACCTAAAAGGAAGGAAATTTGTTTATAAGGATAAAGTATGGTGTGATACACAGGTCTGTATCTTTGGTCCTCATAAAAAAAGTGTCAAAAAGGGAGTGTGGACAGCGCTATGAAAAGGTTGAAAGCAAGGAAAAGCATTGATGTTTCCTCAGTCCATTGCCTCAACCAGAAGGAGGCATGAGATGCATTGTTTACGAACCTGAATGTTAGGAAACAGGAGTCTGCATAGCAAATAATATCTGTGCCATGGATAGGTTGGAGAAAGAGAACAACTGTAATGTGATGACATGGGAATATTACAGTGGCTCAGTTTGTGAAAAAATAATTATAAATCCAGGGTTTGCAGTACTTTCATCAACCATGACTCCAAAGGATATGGGTATGGATAAATACCTAGTTCTCAGAGAGCTGATCCATGAAAAGATCCAAGCTGAAGTTATGACTCAGGATGGTAAATTGCTGTGTATTACTCTGCCACCTTTTAAGATTCAGTCTTGGTTTTTGCCCCTTAAATTAAGGGTGCTACCCAAGGGTATAGGCTCTTGGGGCAACAAGAGGTATTTCCCTCATTTGTTCAAGACAAAGACCAATCAAGATTACTTGGGACCACTGACCAATGTTAAGTGTTGCAGTCCTGGAACCATGGTGCTGAAGAGAGATGGGATTTTCTGAGTGGTGTGCTGCTAATGCACCTGTGGAATTTAAACAGAAAAGGGCCTTGGTTTACTACTGCAGAAAAGATGTAGAGATATTGAAGGAGGCTTGTAAATGTTTTAGGAGCAAGTGATAAAAATGTCACAGTGTGAATTTCTTACAGACACATAGGGGGACATTGCTGAGGAGACTAAGATTCGATGTATTGACCTCCTCAAGTATATTTACCTTGGTATCTGTCTGTATCCTTGATATCATGGCTCAGTACTGTTTCATGCATTTGTAGAGAAATACAATTGAATAAGCACCTTTAGGTGGCTGCCCCTGACCCAAAAACAATATTCCACACCCTTCATACAAGGGTTGAAGTATACAGCATACATGTGTGTGTGTGTGTCAGTTCAAGTCAGTTTTGACTCCTGGCGACTACCTGCACAAGTCCCTGCAGTTCTCTTGGCAAGGCTTTTCAGCAGTGGTTTGCCATTGCCCCCTTCCTAAGGCTGAGAGAGAGTGATTGGCCCAAGGTCACCCAGATGGCTTCGTGCCTCAGGTGGGACTAGAACTCACAGTCTCCTGGTTTCTAGCCTGATGCCTTAACCACTATACCAAACTGGCTCTCATATATATACTTATGATGACAATTGGGACCAGAAATTTCCATCACTAAGTGATGCATTCATAAAGTGAGACGTCATGTGACTGCATCACTTAGTGACGGCAATCCTGGCACTCCCCATTGTGGTCTTTAAGTGAATTCCACCAATCATTAGCCAAGGACCACCCCAATCCAAGCCATTTCAGGCTTGGTCCCTCCCAGCCTTGAGCCTAAGTAAGGTAAGGGACTGCCTCCAACACCCCCCTCCCACCTATCTCACCCCCATCTCTGCCCTTTTGGCCACCTTGGAGGGTGCCAAGCTGCCTCAGAGCCGGGAAGCCCCAGCTGCCCCAGCCTAGTCCCAGCTGCAGTTGCCCTCACCACCCTGCACTCTGAATTCCCGATTGTGCATGACCTGGGGAAGAAAGCCTCACATGGCCAGCAGTTGCCTTGTGAAGAGCCAGGCTGGACACACCTTATCAGCAGCGGAAGCAAGAAGACAGCAAAAGTTAGCTGGGGTGACGGAGTGCAAGGCGGCAGGGGGCCAAAAGGGCATAGATGAGCAGGAGATAGGTAGGTGGGGGAGTTGAAGTGCCCCTGTGGTTGTAAGTGTGGGCGGGCTACCAAGTGCCCAAATTTTGATCACATGACCATGGGGGTGCTGCCATGGCTGTAATTTCAGAGACTGATCATAAGTCCCTTTGTTTAGCGCCACCGTATCTTTAAACAGTCACTGAATGAATGGTTATAAGTCGAGAACTACCTGTATTACTTATATCTCATATATAGCAAACTTATAAAACCTCAATTGAGTTGGTATAGCTACATAGGGTGACTCAAGAGTCACAGCATCTGGGAATGCAAATGGGATGCCAAGTAAGTGACTGATACTTCCATGAAACAGTTTGTAGTTGAGAAGAAGTTTTCAACCCCCTGGACAATGCTCTTTTTGGTAGAAGAACAAATGCTACATGCCTATACTACAAGTCAAAGCCTAATGAACAAATCTTATATTATGATTTCACCTGTATGTATCCATTTGTGAACAAGAAAAATGACTACCTGATTAGCCATCAACATATAATCTATCAAGAATTTGAGGGCGCACACCAGCATTTGAGTACCCACTAAGGACCCTCTATTTCCTTGTCTTACCCTGCAAATCAGGGGGAAATGTAAGGTTTGTGCAAGCTATACGGAAACACAACAGATGGTTTTGTGCAGACACAGTCATGAAGAGAAGGCCCTGAATGGAACATGGTATACCATAGAACTGAATTGCTTCAGAGAAAAGGTTGAATTGCTGAACTCATAGATTTCAGCAGCTGTGACCTTTTCTCTGAAGCAATTCAGTTCTGACATTTTGAAAGACAAGAGTGCTATTTTTAAAATATATCAGCATGCAGTCAGACAAAAGCAGGAGGCCAGTGGCTAGTGCAAGACAGAACAGGATAATGGCCAGGATATTCAGGATTATGAAAAGAAGGAAGGGTTCCATTTATGACATGAACATATCAAAATGAATCCTGCCAAAACACAAAAACTAAGTTATTTTTAAACTCACTGTTGGGTAAGTTTGGGCAGAGTGCCAACCATGCAATCATATCTGCAGTGACCAGTCCAGAGGAATTGTTTAAATACCTTTTTTTGTGCCTTACTATTAAGTTTCTACATGTGAGTTTGACACAGAGACAGTCATTAGGGCATGGAAAACTGCCAAGGACCATCCCACTAAATTCACATGACCTAATAACTCCATTGCCTGTTTGACTACTCTTGACTGATCAACAGCAGTCTGTATTTCTTATCTTTACCTGATATTTGCACCATCTGGAAGTACCCTCTCCCAAAAAGACCTGCTCAGAATCAGGTTGAAGAGGCTTTGTAGGGATTTGTTCACTGTCACAGTATAAGATGTAAAAATTGACATTGCAATGTTGAAAATTGAAAGAACTTCTCCCCTAATCACTACACGGCCCACAAATCCAGTCACTAGCTGCTTAGGCAGGTGCCCTAGAAATAGGTTTTCCTGATTACGCACCAGGCTACCTGCTGGAATGCTGTAAGCCTCCATTCTCCCTTGATCAACAGGATGTCTGGCACTGGATGTCAGCAACGCTTCTGTGGACCCCAAGTGCACCCCAAGTGCTACTTCTGCATGCTTCCCAAAGACAGAGGTTGACAACAGTTGTACTTTGTACAGCAATTCTCAATGCTTCATTTCTGCTTCCCCTCACACAGGTACACAGCGCAGTAACGGCAGATAGAGGTCCCCCACTATCTGATGCTCTACAATGTTTATATAAGCATATCATGTGATGAACCCTCCAGTAAAAGGGGAAGGCTTTTAAATGGTACCCAGGGAACAGGCCTACCACATGTCCACGTTTTTCACCAGCTTGAATGGTGTTTCAGTTCCTTTAAGATTATTTTTTTAAAATGTATTTATTAATCATATTTTTAAAAGAAGGAGGAAAAAATGAATGAACAAGCAAGCAAAAAGAGAAAGGAAAAGAAAAGAAAAAAAGAAAAATTGATACAGAAATATACCTATAAGTGTACAAAGGAATTAACTGAGATTGTACAGTTAAAGTTCAGTATATTGTTGATGAGAAATTAACCATAAAAAACAAAATACATCAAATCATTTTAACAATGTAAGGATTTGAATCTCTGAGCTAGTCTCCACTGTTGTTATTGTTGAGGAGGCGGAGGCGGAGGCGGAGGCGGAGGGGAAGGGGAAGGGGGAGAAGGAGAAGGAGAAGGAGAAGGAGAAGGAGAAGGAGAAGGAGAAGGAGAAGGAGAAGGAGAAGGAGAAGGAGAAGAAGAGAGGGAGGGGGAGGGGGAGGGGGAGGGGGAGGGGGAGGGGGAGAAGTAAAAACATTATAAATATTAGTTCTAACTTCCCCTAATGTACAATATTTATAGATTTTTTTTTCTCTCTGTGTTTCTGATTTCAATTCTTTAGTCAGTTCTTTTTCCTGTTACAAACTATACTCTAAATGCTTATATTTGCATTGCTGCATAATATATGAAATGCATGGAAGCCATTTTTGCTTAAGTTTGGTTAAAATTCTCTTGTGAATATATGTTATTAATTTTGGCGTTACTGTATATTCTCCAAATTTAAGTTCCCAGTCTGATATCTTTGGTAAAGTATCTCTTTTTCAGTGTTGTGCTAAATTTATCCCTGTGGCCATAAACATGTGTCTTAGTAGGCTGTGATATTTTTGGTTAATATGTTTTGGAATTATGCATAGTAAGAAGAATTGTGCTTTCATTTCAAATTTGATTTCTAAAATTCTCTGAATAGTGCTGGTCATTTCTTTCTTTTACATGTCCACCACATATGGTAAAATGTTCCTTCTGTCTCGTGACATTTCCAACATTTTTATTGTTTGGTTTGTCTGTTTTGGCAATTATTGATGGAGTTGTATACTTTCAATTATATCTGTTTCCTCTTAAGTTATAATTTGGGGTAAATTTTATAGATTTGTTCCATAATTTTTCCATTGTTGTGCTGTAACTGTTTCTTTAACATTTTGCATCCATTTTATCATGCAATTTTTTACTTGTTCTGTCTCCATGTCACATCTGAGTAACAGTTTATACACACCCTAATGGGGGTGCCAGCTTGTACTGCAGGGTCACCTTAGGGCCATCCTTAGCATAAGGCTGTCAGCGTTTTCCAACAACTCTTGGATGCTGGCATAGTATCCATTTCTCAAAGAAAAATCCCACCTCTTTCTCTCATTAGTAATTTCAAAATGTGCATCTGAAGTTAATGTGTTCCAGCTGTGTGGAGATTATATTTCTATATAGTCCTTCTTTGTATGATCTGGGAAGATCCGGAACCCTCACTAACTGAATAGTAAAACAATAAAATTTGTTTTCTGGGGGAAACTGCTGCTGATATGTTGGTGGGTAGAGTGATGTAAAACTCACCATGTCGAAGTGATGTACCTCAGTCTCCCTAACCCGATACTAAAACTTCTCTGTCTAGCCAATCCATTTGACTAGAATTGTCTGTATTTCTCCCACTCTCTTTTTCTGGGCATTTTTTTCAATTCTGCATACACACGCTTAGTCAATGGCAACTTTTTGGAGCTCTCCAGGGTAAACCCTAACCCTTCTACAGGCTCATCTGTGTAGTCTTTTAATCTATATACCACTCTTTCACCCCTTGTCCCAAATTCTTTGATGATGAATAGGTTTGCTGACATCTGCATAGGTTTTCTGACAGCCCTTTCCAAATCTCCTTTTTAGTTTGGATACTTTGTTGTACTCCCCTACCTTAAGATCTTTCTCCTTCCTTTTGCCTTTTAAAATTACCCCATACGATCTTACCCACACATTCTGTTCATTAGACTGGTTTACATGTCAGAGACAGCTGTGATGCTACAGTGGTAAGTGTCAGGTTCAGCCGGCGCTGCACGCCTAGGAACTTGCCCAGCCGCGCTTTAGTCAATTTCACCACTGGAGCGCTAGCACAGAAAGAGGAAGTGAGAAACAGCCAACTAATGAATGGGCCACCTGGCGCCACTTTACTAATCTGGACCGGATGCATTGTGTTAACGCCAGAGGACCGCGGGCGCTATAGACAAAGGAGAGAGCTGCGGAATTGAGGAAGAGATCAGCGCGCGAGGGGATGCTCCCGGCTGTTCGCGCAACAGAAGCCCCAAGGAAGGCAAGGACCAGGCCACAGGCAACAACAATCAAAGAAACAAGAGAACTGGGCTGAACCTGCCATTCCAGTAGAAGGGGAGGGATTACAGGGGGCAATCTGCAATCTAATTTGTAATATGTAACCTAGCAACGGGGCCCGTGGGGGATTGGGACAACTATAAATGAGCAATGTAAATGTGCCAAGCCAATCCTGGCTTTGTTTGTAACTGTTACCTTACGCATGAGTAAACCTCTTCTGTGAACCACACGTGTCACGGGAGTTTCTCTTGTCGAATGGGGCGAATCTTACATATGGTAAGTGCTATTGTATCAGCCAAAATGTCCATATACCAGTGGGTCTTTCTAGCTGTAAACTATCTCCACAGTTTACTTCTCTGTGTAAAAAGGTCTCTATGACAGCCGACTTAGTTCCACTATGAGTGACAAAGTGAAGAATGCCATAATGTTCTAGAGGTTTCTTCAGAGAGTTGTATAAGAATTCTTTACCTGCATCTGTTCATAATTTGGGAGGCACATACCTCATTTGGAAGATATTCTGAAAGGCAATGGCTACCTCCCTGACTTGTCAAATAAAGGTCCAAGCATATTAAAATAAGATTTTTTTTTCTCTGTAATTTTCTTTGGAAAATCTTGAACCTTCTATGAGATCACCCTGCCATTGCTGATTTAGGCCAGACATTATTGTTTTGTTTCTATGAAAATTTATCCTTGTAGATTTATGAAGGATATAACCCTCCTGAGTCAAAAACCATGTCTTGACCTGTTTCCTGGACAGCTCTTAATCATGTTTTCTGCCCTCTTGAAATAGGAAATTCACAGCCTCATAACTCCCTATATGACCAGGTGTGTAAAAAAGGCTGCTTAGAATTTTTTTTCATGCTCCAAAATATTGAAGGACTGTAAGGAAATGAACGCACATCAATTTAAAAACATAATTTTATTGATAATGTAAATATACAAAGTTCAGAGGACATTTCTATGTCATCAGATGCAAGCCCCTCACCATCATCTTCAGAAGAAGAAGTATTGTAACACACCGTTTCACAATACGCCCTCCTTTCTGGCTGGTCTGGATCTCATAAATCAGACCTATGGTAGTAAGCAGACCAGTCTTCATTTGAAATTACTGCACTCTAGATCATAATGAAAGTAGGGTGGCCTCTCAGATGGAACAGAATCACTACCAGATCAGATCAGAAAAATCTTTAGATGATTTGTGACAGCAGTGGTCATCACAGTAATATAAAAGTGTCTTCCTTTGAACTACTTGCTTTCTAGGTGGCATTAACTCCAAGACTGCAAAATATAAATCACATTCTTTAGGGTGATGCCCAGCCACTGGTATTTACATAACAAGAAATATAAACCAATTACCCACCTGCCAAGAGTCCTTTTCAGGGATCTAAAGAATGTCTGTTCACCGTTTCCCAAGCTAACTAGTAAGGTTTCATGATGTTGTTTCTGTTTTCCTCTGCTCCTCATCACCTTCTCCAGACTTGCAACTCTGCTTCTGACAACCAAACAGATCAGCCTGAAGAAAAACATTTCTTCATCAAAATTCAAACAACACATTTTATTGCAGTTCGTCAGGAGCAATTGTTCCTTCCAAGGAGCAAACCCTGAGAAACCCAACCTTGAATAGCTCTGGGTGCTGAAGGGTATCTCTGATGATGTAAAACAGTTTGTAGAATCTTTAACCTCTTCTTGGTATCTGAGGTCACTGTCTTCAAAATTATAGGCATTTATTTTTCAAAAGCATGGAGGATTTTAAAAACTCAGTCGAATGAGACCTCTGCCCAGGTATGCCAGACATGTAACTAATGCCCACTTTAATAAGTGTCAAATGCTTACATGTCCAGAGTATTTTCTGTGCCTTCAGAAAAGCTAAAAAATATCATTTCCTTGCTATGTTCATTTTTGCATTACCTTCCGGAGAGTTGGAGGGGATGTTGTGTGTGTATTTCCAGTTAAAACTTGCAAAAATATGTTTACTTGAAAGACAAGAAAAGTAAGCTATAGCTTAAAATAATCTTTTTTCCCTAAATTTAAAGTGCTGGTTTTAAAAATGCAACAGAAAATAATACTTTATTAGGACTTTATTTCAGAAATGTGAACAATAGGATTTACTTTAAAATATGAGTTTTCAATATAGTTGAAGGTTGCCCAAGGTCAGTACAATCAAGTGAAGGAGGTCTATCTGAGTCATTCAGTCTAGAACTGACAAGCAGCCTTTTGTGATAGGATTATGTAATACATCATGTCTGTTAGGCAGTTCTGACCCAGTGAGGTCCGTACCATGAGGGTTTTCACCGTTTACTTTGATGATATCACTAATTGAAACCACTGATAAGCTCCCATTACAGGTTTGTATATATTATAACTACTGCCCTTCCTCACATGCACCTAAAACAGCACAAACAGACCCTGGCAACATTTTTTTCTTCTGCGTTCCCCATGACACTGCTTTCATCTTTTTATTTCCAGCCCCTGACTAAGAAAGGTTTAAGTTAGCCTCAGCTGTACCATTGTGTTGCTACGTCCCTCCCTTTTCTCACACATCCCAAAAGCAGTTTCAAGGTGGGTGAAATCCATTAAGATGACCATTCAAAGGGAATCAAAGGGTTGAGGTTTTCTTGGCAATCTAGTGGTATCATAATTTTTGCAGCCCAGATCTGGTAGCCATAATTACCTTGGAGGAAAGTCAGCTGACTGCAATAATTCAAAACAGAGACTAGAGGCAACATTGTAATAGGCTATGGGACGACAAATTTATTGTTGGTATAGTTTTTTGCCCATTCCAGGATGGCTAGACAACGGTCCCTTCTCAATAGTGGTAAAAAGTACACAGTTTTCTCTAACTGCTTGCAAGTGTTAGGATAAATACATTTGAATTGGCCTATATGTGGAATTAGGATTAAACCATTTAAAGTCTCTGGTTAAAATTAGTGTAACAGCATCGTGCTGAGTTTCCATGGTTAATGTTAGTGTAGGTTTTATGTTCCAATTGTAACTGAGTTCTGGGGGTTAGGGTTAGGATAAATATTTTAGTAGAGGTTAGGAAATAATGTTCTTTTTAGGAAATAGATGTTTCCATGAAGAATAATCACCCCACACATTAAGTAACAAGCACAGATACAGTGCAAGTGCAAATAAAAATAGGCATAACCCACTCTCACCAAGCAGAGCACAAGACAAAAACTGTATATAAGTCAGAAATGAAACATTCAAAGGGAGGCATCAAACACAGATAATGAAGAGTTCAACCTGCATATGAGTCAGAGAGGAATATGCTAAACCCCAGATAGATATGTCTTATGATACAAACTTAAATCTGGAGAATGAAAGCTTATTTTTCTATCTGACAAAGGAATTTTCTTGACTGAAAGAAGGGGAAGAATTTCTCCAAACAAACCTTCAAAACAGTGCATTAAATTTCTGAAAATACATTTTAGAGTAGAGAGAATGCCATTTAGAAATATTTACCTCTGTTAGATCACGATCCCAGCACTCTGCCTAAGCCCACCTGCTCAAAGGTTTCAGCACAAATCAAACAGCACTGGAAACAAAGCTTAACCCTGCCCATCATGTCTCTCCAAGATAAAGGGCTTGCTAAAATCCCATTGGACCTGTTTTCAAAGAAAAACAAGGAATTGTATCCTACTTCTTAAAAAAATACCAAGAAAAAAAAAAGATAGGTAGATCTTATTAATGGTTTCCTCTGAATCCCAAAAATAATTATAATAGGAATTATTTTGACATTATTTAAAGCTACCAGATTAAGTAATAGTCTTGGGATCCCTTTACAAAGATTAAATCCTGCTTTGACCAAGATGTATCAAGCTACCTAGTACCTTTTGAAGGTGATTAACAAGATTCCAGACAATATTTTAACATCTACACTCATTAATAAAAAAGATCTATAGTTTGCACAACATGTGTCACCTTTTTCTGCTTGAACAATTATGGTAATAAAAACTTCATGAAGAAAAATTGGCAGATTACCAAATTCAGACACTGTCTGATAAAAGAATTCATCGTTTAGGAACCCAAATATCTCTTCTATATACTTTATACAATTCTGTAGGAAATTATAGAGAAGCTTTTGACCATGCTATAAATATACTTAATTTCTTAAATTAATTTAATTTCTTCTGCCTGAATAGTTTAAAAAAATGTTAACCAAACATGGAAGATTCAGGGGCGGGGAGGATGGTTGGAACATATTTAATTACATCAATTTTTTATCTTTTTTTTTTTTTGGTAAAACTTTGAATAAAATTCAGGATTGAATATGGCTCAGGGTATACAGGAGCATGGAGTACTGAATGTACAAATGAGGAAGAAATTCAAGACTTTGGAAGTCTTGTATGATGAAGTCCTAGAGTACTATCAGTGTAATCCTGGGTTTCATTACTTAGTAGATAATTCTTGTAGAATATTTGATTTTTAAAAAAAATATATATCAAAAGATCTTTTCAGATTAATAACCAGAAATAATATGCATTTAGAAATGATTGGGAATGAAAATAAAATTTAAAAGACATTTAAATTCATACTCAAATGCAAATTTTCACATAGATTTTAAAAATAAGTCATTACAGAAAAAGAATGGGGCAGGCATCCTGTCAGAGACACTTGAACTAGAAACAATTTGCTCATTTTGATCCAAATGAAAGTAGAGAAAGAAAAGCATAACATTTCATGCTCTTTCTCTGTAATGTCCTACTCTTATGATATATAAAATAATAACCTGATGCCACATTCAGACAACCAAGCAAGCCATAGGTGGACTGTTTCATTTTGTTAGATGGTTTTGTTATTTGGTTTGGCAATTTGGTTTAAGGTTATACTGCATAATTTCCCATTTCAATTTTTTTAAATAGAAATTAACAGTTCTGAGAGAATTTACTGTATTTTTATTTGCTGAATTTTTAGGGGTCTATTTACTGCCTTAGGTGACAAATAAACTCTCATTGTGCCTTATCAGGGCCTTCTATTTCACAGCTGCAGTATGTATTTATAAATTACTAAACCTTCTTTCAGATTTAGAATAGCCTGCTGTTCATGTGTTGGCCACAAGATGGAGGCTTCTCCATTGAAAGCAAAAGGCCTACTCCATCAGGTATTGACTGCTTCTGAAGTAAAGGGGTAGTAAAAGACAGACACATAACCGCTGCTCCTCTTCCTTTCATGAGCAATGTACTCAACTGGAATTTTGCCATAATTTTATGAAAGTAGATTCCATCCCCTGGTCACATTCCTGTATCTTTACAGAAGGAATGGCAATGTAGGAGCAGCTCCTGGAAGTAGTACTGCCTGCTCCGACTTAATACGCAGCCCACACAGAATTGCAAGAACTGTGCTGCACAGAGACCCTGCAGGGTCCAGTGAAAAGAAACAAGCAGCAGCATTCTATAGCAGAGGGCCGACTAAAAGGCTAAGGCCGAATAGGCTTAGGACAACAAAACTTAGGGGTGCCTCCATTCAAACATTCTAAACTTTTGCATCAGTGGAAGGTGATGCCATCGGTCAATATGTCCTAGGGGCACCATACACATAGTCCTCACTTAGTGACCACAATTGGGATTGGCAACTCCGTCACTAAGCATTGCAGTTGCTAGGTGGAAAATCACGTGACAGCCACGGGTTTACGATGTCACTTCCTATTCGGTTGTTAAGTGAGACATCTTGTCACTGCAATGTGATTTTACTGTTGGCTTCTCCATTAACTCTGCTTGTCAGAAGCCTGTTGCGAAGCATGCAAACAGCGATCTCGTGATTGCAGGATGCTGCGACAGTCCTAAATGTGTGGATTGGTTGCAAAGCTGTTTTTGTATACCGTCGTATCTTCAAATGGTTGTTAAATGAGGCAGTCAGTAAGCAAGGACTACCTGTATACCCCTGAGCTGGTATGGGGATACATACAGTACTCTGTTTCCAAATTTAGCCTGGGATATACCAGGAGTGAAAGGCTTAGTTTCAGGAACACTGTTTGTTCCTTAAACTCAGGTTCCAGAGTGGTGTGAAGGTGGTGAGAAGGAGTGTAATAACGTCTGCCCTATTGAATCCCAGAACACTGGTTGGTAGCATGATAGGTAATCCTAGGTGACTGTAGCCAAATCCTGCTATTTCTGGTTTCAGGTGGCCTGGAACTCCAAAGGGTTGCTGGATAACTCCACAGCAGGTAAACGTGAAATTCTCCATCATCCTTGACTGGATGCCTTGAAGCCTAAGCAAGGCATTGCCCATCTACCTGCATCAAGAACTAGGATAGGAGAGTTCCTCATGCCAGCAACGTGAACACCTTCCCCTTTGAACTATGCCTCCTTACTTTCATTTAGCTGCTTGGCCCAATTCTGCAATGGTTCTCCCAGCCTGAAATAATGGTTGTGAAGAAGTTCTCCTTCTTCTACTGAAAGACTTCTCAAAGGGAAGCACCTGGCTGAGGAAGGCCACATGAGCATCTTGGTGAGTCCAAGGAAAGGTTTGAGAACCAGTCTCCCTTAAGAAATAGGGTCCCACTCCTGCCTGCTACTGCTAATCTCTCCCAAAATAGCCTTTTGTGGATTGTCCACTGCTACCTGACTACACGGTCAAGCATCCGGTATGTGGAATTTGCTGTGTTACTATACCATGAAAATGTTAGAGGCCCATCATACCTGCATCTCCCTCAGAAACCTGTTGCCTTCCACACTGTCATGAAAAGAACCTAAGATTTAGCAGCATGACTCTGTTGAGCAATTTTTTTTGCTGCAGGGACTTGCTTGTTATTTGACAGCCTTTCTCCCCAAAAAAGGCACCCTGGAAGACCAGATACTATACCACTTTAAACTTGTTGGCACTATTCCTGGTCACCATGAAGCCATGGATGAGCTTGTCCTATCCTGCAAGCCGTCTTTCTAACATGCTTTCCATAGTGTGTGTAAGCTAATATACAGTGTGGGATACAGCCATCTCTTCTGCACAGAAAAGTGCCTACCAACTTCTATGTCTCATTCACTAATGCTCTTTGTGTGACCTACTACCCACAGTAATTCCCTTATATGTTTCCTACATGCAGGGAGGCAACACCATTTTGCCTGACTATAGTACCCAAGGCATAGTATTTTATAGAGCTATTAGTACAATTAGACCACAAAATCTCCATGTGCCACTAGCTGGTGGTCTAATGCTAACATTTCCCATTCTCTGGGTCACTTTGCTTGTCCTAAGAGTCTTCTGCCTTTGGCTCACCATGATATTTCTAGTGTTGCAAGTGGCTTGTTTTGCCTGGAGTTAGCGGAGCAAGTGAATAGCGGAACAAATGAATAAGGACTTCTTTCAGTTGCCCACACTGCCCCTTGCCTGGCATGTGGAAGAGGGCATTCTCCTGCATTGCTCTCAGTCTATGGAAAGCACTCTCACGTGCCACGAAGAGGGGCCTCTGACAGCATCTCCAAAAGGATTGTTTCAAGTGAAATATTCTTTTAGTCAAAAAAAGACCCCATGCCAGTTTAAACTGAAACAAGCTACCTGTATTAGCTACCTTCTTATATACGTAGATCTGTAATCTGCCTACACTTTTAATTTTACTTCTTTGTTTGGTTACCTTTCATTCATTCTGTACATTTCCCCTGTGCGCTTTTCTAAGACTTCTTGCCTGCTTCCCTACCAATATTATAGAGTTCCACCTATATTGATAGCTTTCACTAATAAATAACCGAAACTTTTCAGCATAATTCAATCTATAGAATTATAATAAAAGTATATAATTTCAAAGTATTGTTGAAGGCTTTCACGGCCGGAATACGATGGCTGATGTGGGTCTTCCGGGCTGTGTGGCCGTGTTCTGGAAGTTTTGTTTCCTAATGTTTCGCCAGCATCTGTGACTGGCATCTTCAGAGTGCAGGAGCACAGACAGGAGCAATTCTCTCTGTGCCCAGGGTGATGGGACCCTTTTGTGAGTATTTATAGAGATCTGAAGGGGGGGGGGAATTGGGGGTGTGTGGTGGTGGGGGTTAGGGGGGGTTATATAATTTCAAACTCTCTTATATACCCTTATTTTGTTTTGTTGAATAAAATGTTTCAGATGGTATGATGGCTGCAGTAATTGCCTGGCTTGATTACTCTCACCTGGTCTGGTTGGTTTAGGTTATCCTCCACATGGTTGAGAAAAGCTGAAGACTGGGAAACTGATAAGCACAGATACACACACACACACACACACACACACACAAAATCCTGTGTCTACAGAGCTCTCTCTTCACTGAGCTGCATTCCACTGCTTAACATGTTAACTAATACAGGGTACTTACCTGGGTGATATTCCACATGGACATCATAATGTTGTAATCTTATTAATATCCACTGGACATCTTAGGAGCACTTAACAGTAGTTTCCTCATAATACTTTCCAAAGGTTTATGGTCTGAATGGACCTGTACTGTTTAGTTAGATGTAAGCGGATGGATGTGTTTCAGGCCAAATACTGTTGCTAACTGTTTGCTTTCTTTTTTCAGCCTGTGCATAATCCCATTCAGTTTCAGATAATGTTAGCTGACATATGCAATAGGTCGTTGTTGCTGTAACAATGCAACTCCTAAACCTATCTTTGATGCATCACTCTATAACACAAGTTGTTCCCCAGGACTTGAAGACAGAAGTCATATCAAATTTTTGCCAAGTAATTAGCCACTCCCCAGAATCTTCTGATTCTTTCATATCACAGCAATTCTTGGATGGTGTCAATTTTCTCAGGATCAGCTTGTAGACTCTGCTGTCAGAGGATGTCTAATATAAAGCACTTGCTTCAATATTAGCTGTACCTTATCAGATTCAATTTTAGATTTTGTCTCCTGCATCACTCCAAGAACAGTGATAACTTTTTTGTCTATTATGGCTATTCAAGTTGATCCCTTGAATTAGGCATTTCATTTTTTTTTTCCCACCAGGAAGCTGGATGAATGTTTTCTCTGAATTTCTCTGGGGAAGGAGAAATTCTTTAACAGTTTCTCAAGGACAGGATTCCTCCTTAGCCACTGAACGAGCACCATGGTAGAGTTTCCTCATAAAGTCTTCCCTTGGGATTTAATAAAAGTATCTCTTTCCCCAACAATGAGACTGTCATTAGCAATTATTGTAATGTCTGGAATGTTCTCTAGTGCTTGATTTAATTTATATCCGAACACTTAGGCTGCCTATTGGCAAGCATAGCCAACTAAATTGGCTGAAAGGCATTGCAAAAATATCCAGGTAGCTTAACTCCTTGTCCAACTCAATAAACCAAAACCATCCTTTATATTTAATACAGAGAAACCCTTCATCATTAGTTATAAGAATTGACTCTGCTTTAATGCTGCGTTCAAGGCTTTCAACTATACATGTATAGTTTTTGGGAAGGTTTACAGAATATAATCAAGCTAAACATGCCTGCTGTGCTGCTGTCCACTGGGGCACGTATCTTATAAGCTGGCCAATTCCTAATTATTCTAGCAATGCCTATGCCACAGGGACCCTCTTGTTAGGAATCCTAACAAGTTCCATGCAGGAATTTGTGTTAAATGTCAGTTTTCTGACAAATGACCTCCCCAGACTCTTACAGTATTGTCTCTATAGTCTAGGCAGCCACATGGCTATGCTCACTGATTTGAACTGCATGTACGATATTTATTTATTGGATTTATATCCCACTTTTCTGCCCTTCGTTTTATCCCTATAACAGCAGTGCTGTGAAATTAGTTGGACTAACAGTGGTTGGCCCAAAATTACCCAGTGAGTTTTCGTGTGTACTGTAATCAGTTTCATGGTCTGTACTGTAGCACATCACAGGTAGCCCCCAAAACCAGTTGAAAATGAGCAAGTTGATGTAGTCTATTAGATTACTGTTATCACTGATTGATTTACCATGCTTCTGAACTTGCATTGCTATCCCATTTCCACGCGACAACCATCCCAGGGCCAACTTTGTAAGCGTAATCGGATCTGTCTTTTGCCAAGATGGAGTATAGTTTACTGTATTGGGATATTGTTATCATAGATTGATTAAGTGTACTTCTGATCTTGTACTGTTACTCATTTACCTTGGACTACCTGTAATTCTTGCCGTCTCACTGGAGGTATTGCTTGTGGACGTTTCAGTAAAGCACACAGCAGATAAAACTATTCCTAAGTCAAGTGTCTTTTGCTGATCAGTAGAAAAGAGACAATGTTGGTTATATGTATGTATATTGGAAGATATAGATATTCCTCTCCCCGCTAATGTTCGCCATGTGTACCTCACAGTCTGGAATTGCTAAGGTCAAGCCAAGACATCCAGAATCAATTGTCTTGCCTGCTGGCCTCATCTTCGTCTTCATGTCCTAGGATATTCTCACACTCTGGCATTGACATTGAAAAGGGTTAGGCTTTCCTTACCCTCTGCCGTGCTGTCTCTAGCAAGGCACCTTTGCTTTCTCTTTTCATGTTGTTTCCCACAATATAAGTAACATATTCTAGGTGCTGACTTAACAGAAAGCTCATGGCGAGACTGGAGGTTTGTGGCACATGTATAAACCTGCGGGCTACCTACTGGTTCTGATTCTGTCCCTAAGAAATGTCCACGGCTCTGCCCATTTCCAGGCAGCAGTGCAAAGTTAAATAACTTTGCGTGAGCATCATTCCTGGAGATGCTGGTGCCTTGTCTCACAGATAAGGGAGCCAGGAATTTCTCCAAAATTGTAGAGAGCTGCCAGAGGCTTAGGCCTCCAGTCTTTTCCCAGCTCCCTATTGTTCCATTTAAAAAATGATAGCATTCTGCAGCGTGCATCTGATGCCTTTAGGAACTGCTTGTGTGTATATTCAGCATCTAAGCTAAAGGATTTGCACACTTCTAGTGGTTTTTCCTTTCCTTTCCCCTCCTTTCTTGCCAAGGCAAGATCTAGATACTCTCAAAACTCTTTCATTTTTCCAACATTTCCATGCCTAAGCTATGTTGGTCACTACACTATGTTTATGCCTAATGCTGCTGGAGGCTTCAGGCCATGCTGTATAATGTGAAGAGAGGGAGAGAGAGAAAGAAAGAGCTGTCTGGCTTTGGCTAGGGGCCATGAATAAACCATGTTTTACGTGGGGGTTTTTTTTCCCCCATCAAAAAGTCCAGACTGGATTAAACTGAAACAAGCTGTTTTATTGTATTAGCTAACTTAACATAATTCTGCAACTCTCTAAACTTTCAGCTTTGCTTCTGGATCTACAAAAGGACTTCCTGGCAATCTTGCATTCTGTACATCTTCCCTGTGTGCATTTCTCTACGGGTTTATCCTCTTGCCTTTCATGAAGATGCCTCAATAACTTCAGTTTTTCCTCTCTGCTTCCCTACCTATACTGTTCAGTCCCTCTTCTACTGATACATTAACATTCAGACAGATTTGTACCAGGAGAGGTGGACCCTTAAATAATCCAGCCTTAAATAATTTAGGGCTTTAAAGTCAATACAAACAGATCTTTTAGTTCAGGCATCGCATGATTTACTTTACATTGGAAACAGTCTAGCTGCTGCACTTTGCATCACCTGCACGTTTCAGATACTTTTTAAGAATAGTCCCATCTGGAGTGTATTTCAGTGGTCAAGACAAGATGTAACCAAGAAAAAGATAATTGTTGCCAAATCCAATCTGCTCAAGAAAGGCAGACTGGACAGAATTGTGCAAAAGTGCTCTTCCCCAAAATTGCCCCTTGTGAATTTAATGATTTGAATTCAGGGAGCATTCCTAGACTACAAACCTTTCAGAGGGTTGCAACCCTATCCAAAACAGGCTGAATCTTACAGCTCAGATACAGTTTCCTATTTACCAAAAGCATCTCCATCTTGTTTAGATTTAATTTCAGCTTGTTCTCCCTCATCCAATCCATTATCAAATTTAGGCAGCTTTCAAGGGCATCATTTACTTCCTTGGAAATGGAAAATAAAAAGCAATTGAACTGGGAACCATCAGCATTCTGATACTCTGATCCCACATCAAAGCCCTGACTTAATTCATAGGATTTGTGTAAGTGCTGAATTGCATGGGCAATGGCTTGAGTGTCGAATAATAGCCCCACAGCACCAGTTTCTGGACAAGTCTGACTGGAAGGACCTCTGTAAAACAGTGTCTCTAAGACCCGGTCTTTCTTGGCAGTTGAGAAGGATACCATGGTAGGATGGTATTGAAAGCCATCAATACATCTAGGAGAGCTAGCAGGGCTTCATAGTCCATCAAAAGTTGACCTAATGAGCTACTATAAATCATATGAAAGTCTGATTGGAAAATAGGAGCAACTGTTTGTTGCTGAAGAGGATTCAGCTTTGCATGGTTATATTGTATTGCTGCTATGAAGTGACCTGGCTATCCATTTTGGGTTTGTTTTAACTTGGAACCAGTTTGGTCCCAGACTGGCTCAGTAATTTCAGAGACAAGCCGGACTGCTGCCTCAGCTTAGCTGGTTAGAAAAGCAGACAGGCTGAGGAACAGCCAGTGACCTGAAAAAGTGAAGACCACTTCAACTCACAGGCAGATGGAGGGACAATGTTCCATGTTGAGAAAGACAAAAGCCAACCCAGATCTCCTTTCCTGTCCAAGCCTCTGTCTTGGTTTTGCCTTGTGATGCTTCTCAATTTGGATGAGAGATTGTCATGACTTTTTGGCTGAAGTGATTAATTAGAGGCACTGTAGAGTTGGGGAACATGTGTTAGATTCCACATCTGCCTCATGGCAGCAAGGCTCAATATGTGAAGTGTCATTCCTTCCCTTGCTCCTGCATGCCACTTTAATCAGCTGTGACACATAGACCAGCTGTTCACAATGGCAGTCCCCCTCTCCTGTCCTTGAAACAGAGGAGAGAATGGGGCCATGCCAAAATATGGACATAAGATCTCCCAGCAAGGCCAGAACATTCACATGGAACATACAGGAACATATGCTATGAATGTAGTTCAGACTTGGAATCTTAGTTACTAAAATATGACATAAATACATACTACATTCAGTATTGGAACATGAACAAATATGAGCAAGCCTTACTAAGAGGGGCAAAATTTGAACTCTCTCATGAGGAAAGGATGTTTGGAATATTATGTATACAGTTTTGTGTGGATGTCCAGATGGACACATGTAATTCCTCAATAAAAGGATTTAATCTGTACCCATATGGTCTTTTCTGATTATTAACTTGCTCTTCTTGTGAAAACAAGAAGTGAAACCTTATTTATTTATTTATTTACTTCAATTTACCAAACTGACTGTAGGAAGCTTACAATGGACCTAAATTAAAACCTTCCTAAAATCAGTATCATGTCAAACCCATACAACACTGTCTGTTGCTGTCTTCACCCAAAATCTGCCCCACTGAATGCCCTGCAGAGAGGATAGTTGTAACCAGCTTCTGCAAGGATAAAAGTCTGGGACCTGATATGGGCTCTGAGGGCAAGCTCTTCCATGTAAGGGGGATGCACTGAGAATGTCATTCTCCAGATACCAACCTTCTGGATCTCTTGAGGGGTGGTCACCTGCAGTGTTCTTTCCCAGTTAGACCGATGTAGGAGGAGCAGATTTTACTTGGAAATGATGGCCCCAGATGTATCAAGGGCCCAAGCCAGAAGGAGCTTTATCGATAACACTCAACACCTAGACTGAGGTCCAGAAACCTGTCAGAAACCAGTGCAGCTGATGTAAGATCACTGTTATTCTGCTAAGCCAGCTAGTGCCAGTGAGAGTCTCCAAATGAGCAGCTGCATGTTGCAAACCAGAGCGGGTCTTGCTTTTGAGCTTTGATACCACTTCCGAACTTCTAAGTGGGGAGACCAGAAAGAGCCGCAGCAGCAACTGATAAGGAAGGAAAAAACCCCAACTACAACAGGAATGGAACAGCTGGAAATTTGAGGGCAAGGCTTCCAACTTAACTCAATGGTTACAATAGTAATGGAAGATCTGAATCAATTACAATAGGGGAAAGCTGTATGTAAATAATAAAAGAATGAATTCGGCATTGTCTTATTATAACTCTTAATGTTTTTTGTTAAATTACTTGGTTACCTAGTAGCAGTAATATCTATCAAGACTGTGCAAAATTATCTTTCAGGAGAAAAACAGAGCAAGCAAAACAGAGTACGCAAATAATATTCATGATGAGAGTAATTATTCAATTACTAAATAACGAATGCTAAAACAATAGGGATCTGTACAATCTTAAAGATTTAGAGGTCTTAAAGATTTAGAAAGCCACACCATCAATCTTTTAGACACTAACAATATTTGGCTCAGACTGATTCAGCAGTTCTGAAAATAGCCCAGTTTTCTGGATTGATTTATACAATAACCAAGTCAATTCAGGAATGAATTGGAATATCAGTTTGGACATCTGGAGCTTTATGCTTCTTGTGGATTAGCGTTGGAAATTATATAAATTTTGGGAATAATGTTTATTACGATAGCATGTATTGGTGGGGGTGGGGGTGGTGTTTGGCAGAATTAAACTTCCAGGTATGCTGGCTCATTTCTGGGTTGAATGACTGTTCAGAAAAATAGTCTGGTTGCCATTTATCTAAATGTAGCAGGCTTCGTAAGAAACCTGCCAACAATGACGCTTATGCTTTTTTTGTTCTGGGCACCATCAAAGCTGACTTTGGAACGAGAAGGGAATAATACAAAATCTTGGAGAAGGAGAGAACAGAACATTTGAAGGAAAAAACTAGTAAATTCAGCCCAGAAAAGAAGGCAACAGGAGCATCAGGCAACATCCTATGGGCCACTTTAAAATGGAAAATCCAAACTGGGAGCTGCTGCTACTAACAGAGGCAAGGAACAGTTTTAAACATGAACTTATTAAGAATTCAAACCTGGTTACCCATGCAGATGGATAGAATGTTAAGACTATGAATACAGTTTGAAGAAATGTTCTTGATTTATTTTATTTATATCCTATTTTTCCTCAAATGGCTCAAGCTAGCATACATTGCACACCTTCCTCTTACCTTTTTCCACAGATACTCTATAACATTGGTTCTCAACGGGGGCGGTACCGCCCCCCGGGGGGGTGGGAGGATGCTGAGGGGCGGTGAACTTGTTTTGGGCGGTAGGGGGGCAATGAGCATGTTTTGGCATTCGAACTTAATTTTAAAACTCCCCCCAAAATTTATTAAATCGATTATCCGGTTTACACCATTTGTACCAGCAATAAAACGAACTTACGTGACGGCTGCCCTCACGCACTTCTAAGAATGGTGAGATGAATTTGTATTCTAGGTAGGATGACCTTGAAGAACTCGACACTACGATTCTTCTCCGAACCCAACCAGCACAGCGCATGTGTCAGCTGTTTTCCCGCGCGATTAATCGCAGCACGTGCGTCAGCTGTCTTCCCGCGCGATTAATCGCAGTGCGTGCGTTGAGCGTCCTTTCAATATGAATGTTTGATTTGACCCGTGTTTCTTGAGTTGCTTTTCATTCGCTTCATTTTTTTTTGCATTAGTCATTTTAATTTTAATAAAAGGAATGCAATTACCTTCCAGGGCAAAAGTATCGAGTTAAATCGAACAAATTTGGTGTGTAAGTCTACTGAAAAAAATTACTTAAAATTTTTGCCTTTTATAATTCAGTAACTCCCCCCCCCCTCCCCAAAGGTGGCATTGAAAAATTTTCGGCTCCTTAGGGGGGCGGCAGCTTCAAAAAGGTTGAGAATCACTGCTCTATAGGATACCTTCAGAGAGAGAGAGAGAAAGCGCTGAGAGAAAGTTGTCCCATAGTCACCCAGACAGCTTCCCTGGCTGACGATGGTCAACAACTTGCCCCTTAAAATTTTCAGACTCTCCCCAAATTCAAAAAAGTTTCCAAATCCCCACCACCACCTTTGGAGGAGGAGGTGGCCATAAAAAGAATGTTGACAGGCCATCTGCAGCCTCTGAGCAATATTTTTGCACTGTTGTTCTAGCGCATGACACAAACCATATTCTTGGAAATAGAGAAGGGAAATACCATTTATAAAGTATATTTAGGTCTTCTGGCTATTAATAAAAATTATTTTTTTAATGAATTTTATTAAAAGTTTTACAAAGAACATAAAAGTTAACACAAACTAATCAAGAATAAAAGGAGCAAAGAAAGAAAAAGTGCAGAAAGAGAGAACAAAAAGAAAAAAAGAAAAAAAAAGAAGCCTCCAATTTCTTTAGCAGAAAATATAAGAACAATTACAAAATTAACTCTTACTCTATGATTACAAAAAAAGCTCTTTCTTCTATTATCCAGTTGTTTTCTAACCATTAAAACCACGAATCATAAGTGCATTTTTTTTTGTTTCATGCAATAAGTCTATTGGGTTTCCAGTCAGCCATAAATGTAGATATTGTTTTTTCTCTAGTCAAGTTAATTTAGCCATCTCCGCAAGTTGCATCATCTTCATCAGCCATTCCTCCATTGTGTAGTGTCGAACCTTTCCACTTTTAAGCAAATAATAGTCTCGCTGCAGTTATCATATACAAAAAACAAAGTTCCATGACTTTTTTCTAATTGCCCGTCCATTAGTCCCAAAAGAAAAGTCTTTGGTTTCAGTTGTACTTTAACCTTCAAATTAATTAATTAATTCATGTATGTATGTATGTATTTGTATCTAAAATTTTTTGGCTTCTTTACACATCCACCAGACATTGTAAAATGTCCCTTCATGTTGTTCACATTTCCAAGTAATATAATTACTGGTATATTTACAATGATGGACAGTCAGAAACCACATTTTAAATAGCTTTTTTCCCCTTTTTTGATTTTCTTTTTTTCTCTCTTTTTTTTTCTTTCTCCTTCTTTCTTTCTTTTTTATATATGTCCTTGTTAGATTTATGTTTGTAGATCTTAATTTTCTATGTTATTTGTTGTATTTAATGTAGTCTGTTCATAGCATTTTATAATAAAGATATATAGTTTAAAAAAATGTTGTTCATTTTATAAAAATTCTCTTTAAGGCTAGAACATAATGTAAATTTCAATCCTTTCAACCACATATTTTCCCACTGATCCATTTGTACATTATAGCCAAGATCTTTAGCCTATTTTATCATACATTCTTTCCCTTGTTCTTCTTCTGTCTCATATTTCAGCAAACTTTTATGCATTTTAGTAATAATATGGTCATCATTAGTACACAATTCTATTTCAAACATTGTTCAAAACCATAAAATCATTTATCCACTTTAAATCTTCCTGATAATTGTACATAAGAAAACCATTGACAAGAATATCCTTCTGTTGTCAAATCTTCTCTAGATTTCATTTTACAATCCCCTTGAGAAAATTCTAGTACATCATGGTAAATTAACCATTTATGTTCACTTCTCATTTCTCATCTATAAAATGCTTCTTGTGCTGAAAGCCACAAAGGTGTTTTCAGGCAAAACCTAAATTTATATCAATCCATATTCTAAGAATAGCCCCTCTGACATAATGATTTTTAAAATCTACATTCACCTTAGCTTTATTATATCATAGATATCCATGCCATCCAAATCTCAGATCATGATCTTCTAAATCCAATAACCTTCTATTTCTTAATAACACCCATTCTTTCAGCCAAACTAAACAGCAGGCAGTAAAATATAGTTTCAAACTGGTAAGCCCAATCCTCCTCTTTCCTTCACGTCTTGTACCTTATATTTAACTCATGTTTTTTTCCCCTTGCCATACAAATTTAGATATATCCTTCTACCATTGTTTAAATGGTACATCAGCTGTCAAAACAGGTATTGTCTGAAACAAAAACAACATTCTGGGTAAAACATTCATCTTAGTCACAGAAATTCTACTCAACAGTGACAATTGT
Organism: Python bivittatus; assembly: GCF_059951505.1. NCBI lineage: Eukaryota > Metazoa > Chordata > Lepidosauria > Squamata > Pythonidae > Python > Python bivittatus. Next base: position 2,195,383 of record NW_028277098.1, read on the forward strand.
AATTTGTCCCATTTTGACATATCTTTTTTAACTTCATTCCATGTCTTAACATAGTTATGCTGAAATAACATACAATTCATATTTGTCATAGTTATACCCAAGTATTTTACCTTCTTCTCAATCTTAAATCCTGTTTTATTCATCAATTCTGTTTGATCTGATATTCAATGTTTTTTTATTAACATCTTTGTCTTCTGTTTATTAAACCTAAAATCTGCTAAGGCCCCAAATTCTTTTAATTTACTCATTAAAAACTCAATTCCCTTTAAAGGGTCTACCAAAACCAAAACCAAGTCATCTGCAAAACCGCTTAACTTATATGACTCTTTTTAAATTTTTACGCCCATGATCCTCTCATCTTGTCTTAAATCTCGATTCAATATTTCAAGAACTAAAATAAACAAAAGAGGAGACAGTGGGCAATCTTGTCTTTAGTTAAATCTCCATTAACAATTATTTGTGCCATCTGTGAAGTATAAATCAATTTCACTCATTTTGTAAAATTCTCTCCAAAATTCCTATCTTTCAAAACCTTAAACAAGAAAGTCCAGTTCAAACTGTCAAAAGCCTTGTCTGCATCTAAAAAGATCAATGCAGCTTGTTTTTCATTGTGTTGTTCCAAAATATCCAGCACTATTCTAACATTGTCTTTCAACTCTCTTTTAGGTAAAAATCCACATTGATCCTCATGAATAAATTCTCACAAAATTATTTTCAGTCTTTCAGCTAAAATCATTGTAAATAACTTATAGTCATTATTCAACAATGATATTGGCCTGTAATTCTTTGCTAAAGACAAGTCTTGTCCTTCTTTAAGTATTAACATTATATTAGCCTCTTTCCAAGTCTCTGGCATTTTTCCACCCTGTAAAATAGAATTCATCGTATTTTGTAAAGGTTGTAAGTGTTCATCCTCAAACCATTTATACTATAAACTACAAAATCCATCTATCCCAAATGCCTTTCCTAATTTGCTCTTTTTAATTGTTTCTGAAACTCCCTTATTGTTATAGGTCCATTCATTATTTGTGTTTGTTCTTCTGAAACCCTTGGTAAATTTTGTCTTCTCAGATATTCATCTATTTTCTCCAACAGAATATCATGTCCTTTATACAAATTAGAGTAGTATTGATGAAATGTTTTTTGTATGACCACATTATCCATTAATACAGTATCTCCCTCTTGTAATATTAACATCATTTTCTTTTCTCTTTTCTTTTCTCTTTTCGCAGTTTGTAAGCCAACCGTTTCCCAACCCTAACCCTAACCCTTTGGAATATCTTGCCCCTGGAGGTTACATTGGCCCCTTCACTCCTGGCCTTCTGGAGAGATCTGAAGACCTGGCTTTGCCACTTGACCTGGGGTGGGGAGGGAAGACACCAAGCATGGGGATGGCTAGCCCCTTAGAGGCCTGTCTGCAGCTCTGGTAACCATTAGCCTCTTGGACTTTTTCTTCTCTTTTGGTAATGCTTTGTATAATTTTTATGTTTTATGTAATTTTGTATATATTTATTGTTTTAACGGATTTTGTGAGCCACCCAGAGTTGCCCAGAGTTGCCCGGAGATGGGCGGAGATCAATCAATCAATCAATCAATCAATCAAATAAATAAATAAATAAATAAATAAATGTATTTATTCATTTATTTCCCTGGTTTAGTCACACATTCAAAATTTCTTTGGTTTGCATAGTTCAATTTTATTTCCATGTCTCTTATTGTTAACATGAATAACTGTTGCTGTAAAATCTTAATTTATTGGGAGATATATGTATTCCCTGGGGAGCTCTTCAATTCTTCTTTTCTTTTGATCTCATCCAAAATATTTTGTATTTTCTCTTGCCTCTTCCTCTGAAGTTCAGAGTTATATTATATCAGGTAACCGCTAATAAAGGCTTTGCTTGCATCCCAAACCATTCTCATGTCAGTGCCTTTATTGAAATTATTTAATACAAATGTTATTCTTGATAAAATGTGGAATGAATGGACTAGGGAAATCCTGAATTAGGCAACCAACCAGAGCAAGTGAAGCTTGCTGGTTGTGGATGAAAGGGTGCAATAGGCAATAGGTGCAATAGGGCAAACTATGTAGGCTCAATGAGCTATCCTACAGCTGCCATTGAGCAATCACTATATTAGAAGATATGGGTAAGGAAAAAAGAACATCTCTTTTCTTGATTTATCTCGAGGATGAACAATTATTCAGATCAAGGAAAGAAGAAAGTATTCCAACTCTGGAAATGAAAATTATATAACTAGTATAGAAGTGAGAGTCAGTCTGATGTAGTGGTTAAGGCACCAGATTAGAAACCAGAAGATTGTGAGTCCTAATTCCGCCTGGGGCACGAAGCTAGCTGGGTGACCTTGAGCCAGTCACCCTCTCTCAGCCCTCGGAAGAAGGCAAGGTGACTTTCAAAAATCTTGCCAAGAAAACTGCAGGGACTAGTCCAGGCAGTCACCAGGAATCAACACTGACTTGAAGACACCCAAAAAATTGAATTGAATTTATTTATAGTCTCAGACCAATAAAACACAAAGACAGAATTTAAAATAAAGAAATACCAATAAAGCACACATTTAAAACTTAAAATACAGGAATAATAATAATAATAATAACAACAACAATAATGAGACGAGGATATCACCTGGCTTTTGCAAGCCATAGCTAATGCAAAAACTTGGTAACCTTTGTAGTGGTTGTCCAAGCAGGACTTGCAGAAGGAAGATTGTAATTTGTTGATCAGAAAGACAACTAAACTTTCTGATAATCTGGTTTGTGAGTGTCAGATGCCATGGGTGGTGCAATGGACAGTGTAGCAATACATGGGTTAATGACCCTGCCTGTGTCCAGTAACTGAGCAGAAACACATACAATTGTTGTGTGAGAGACTTAATATATTTGCCTACAGTCTCCATGATAGGTGGTGTGCCAATTCAATCCAAGGTAAAAAGTCTCCTATGTTGGATATTCAGGATGTTATAGAAGTAGTTTCTCTAACATGGCAGCCTTAAAGGACTTAATGATTCTGACTGTGTCCAGAATGAGGAACGTTTAGTTATTATGTTTCTGATACTACCACAATCAGTTTAACTTGCTAGGAAGATGATAATACATTACAACAGGATATGCTTTTCAAGGTTCTAGACTGGATTCTCTTGTGGATTTTCCATAGGTGAATGATTTATAATTACATAGACAATGCAAAATGCTGTGCTTTCTCTCTGGGAAATTCTTTTTAATGTAATCAGCAGAATAATGCATGTATCTGTCCTTAATTCAGTCAGCAACATAGGTAAGTGATCAATAGCAGTCAAGGCTTTTTGTTCATCACACCAATGCACCAATGTCCATTATTGTTGAAGAAAAATATAATGCATCAAAATGCACACTAGCAGTGTGTTAACTGAACTCAAATCGTTTGCAATAATCAGGAGAGCAGTATTTACTCAAGTACTGCTGAAGGGAGGGGTTAAAATAACTCCACCTGATTATCCTGAGGAATCTTAAACCTCTGAAGGGAAGTTGTGTATTCTCATTTCCAATCACTGATCCAAAGGCAGCTGACACTCCTGTTTCCCTGTTGCTGAATAACAGGAGATGTGCAGATGTTCCAAGCTTGAAAGCTTCTGAGTTAAAAAATAGCCCCTTGTGGTGTTCTGAGCTCAGAACAAAACACTTCATGTTCTGAAGTTTTGTTCTTAGCTAAAACAGGTTCTTCATTCTGTTTCTTTGAATCTTCCAGTGTCCTGTATTTTTTGTTCCAGTTCCTCCAACCAAGGAGACCTGAAGACTGGATTAACCCATGAAGCTGTAGACATTAGTTGTGTTCCACTTGTCACTCGCTGAAGCTAGCTGAAGAAAGGAAGGGGATTGTGAGTGAGTATTAAGAGATGTGCTGCACTTCAGATCCAAAGCCGAAAAGTGCTTCCCAGTGGGCGCGTGGGTGCAAGCTGCACCTGTCAGTCCCACCTTGGAGAAGCAGAATCTTTTCCAGGGCTCGCACTATAGCCCTGTGATCTGAGGAAAATAACTGTTCGAGTCAAGAAGGGACCTTAGCATGCCCACGCTGGTTGTGAAGGGCCTGGTCACACCCTTACCTCAAGGGCATATGTCCCTGGGATTTGAGCCAGGCAAAGATAAGAAGATGCCCACAAGTGCAGCATGCACTTCCATGCCCACTCAAAGGATTTTTTTGGCTTGGGACTGAAATACAGCCCAGCCCTACTGAGAATCATTTAGCACATTAAAAAAAAAAAAAAGTTGCTGCCTGCCAGGTAGACATTTCCCTGCTGAGGAAGTTAGAGGTCACATATTGCAATGTAATTGTATTCCCATGTGGTTAGTATGTTATGCATACCTTTTTGGTCAGGGTGCCATTTTGCAAGGTTGCCAAATACAAAAATAATTTGTTTTGATTTGGAAGCAGAGCCAAATGCAAAAGATGAGCATTGTGCATGCATGTATATTAGAAGAAGCTTCAACCCAGTGGGGAAGTTTAATTTTTCTGTTATTCTATTGCTCGTGGACTGAATTGTTGAACTGAATCCACTGGCTGTTTTCGGTTCTTTGCTGTGCTCAGAGTTGCGCATATGCACTACTTCCATTACTGGCTAAGTGAGTTTTAAAATACTGTCTCAAAATCAAATTCTTTTGGCTGATTTTTTTTTAGTTGGGTAATGGTAGCAAACGGTATAGACTACCATCCCTCCTATTTCTGGGGCTGTAGATTGAAAAAGGAAAGAGCCAGGGGCTTCTTTTCAAGTTTCCGTTGTTTCTTATGGCTTAACCTTTGAATCTTTTGAGTTTATTCCCATAGTGAACAGGCAACTCCCTATTTACTCAGGCAAGGCAGGGCAAGCCCTCCTGCACATTCACTCAGCCACCCCAAGACTGACAGCTGATTCCCAGGCATGGACCTTGCTGTACACATATGTATGTAAGTTTAAGAAAGCCATAGGTTTGCTTTGCTTTGCTTTGCTGAGACATGAGTCATGGATTAGACTCTTCAACGTGCTGTTGTAATAATAAAAGACAGTGTTCTGAAGCTGCCTCTATCTGAAGTGTGGTATTTCAAGAGCAGAGACAGATTCTTTCCTCGTATTTATTGTGCCCAAACTCAGCACTGTGATATGTGTGTATGGCTACCGGTGTTTAAGACACCCTGCATGTTTTGAGATCTTTTCTTTTCTGGGATCTCTGTAGAGTTCTTCTCTTTTTGCTATTTGGTGCCTGGGAACGGAGTCAGGGCATTTTGAGATTTCACAGAGGTTGGACTCTCTTCATGCTTTCATGTCATCCTTAAGGAACCTGCTATGAAAATGCCAGTTTGGGCTGGAAAATGGAGGCTAGAGATGGACTGCAAACCCAGCAGGCGTGCTCCCCGCTGCCCTTACCACCCAAAGACCGTGTCGCATGCAGCTCTGGAGTCTTTGCCTTTGAGGGACTTTGACACTACCACAAACTCTTGGGGGCTAATGGAACCTGTGAAATGTTAGTCACTTCACATAATGTCATGATATTAATGTCATCCCAGGACACCCATTCCTAGTCTTGATGACACGGAAATGACAAAATGTGCATCATGATGTCACAATGCAAACTCTGCCCCTTTGCTCTTGTTACACAAGTACATTATCATCATCATCATCATCATCATCATCATCATCATCATCCCACCTTTTTTAATATGTATAACTCAAGGTGGCGAACATACCTAATGCTCCCACCTCCTATTTTCCCCACAATAACAACAACCCTGTGAGGTGGGTTGGGCTGGGGGAGAGGGGCTAGTCCAAAGTCACCCAGCCAACTTTCATTCCTACCGAAGGACTAAAACTCACAGTCTCCTGGTTTCTAGGCCAGCACCTTCACCACTACACCAGACTGGCTCTCTCTCTCATTAGGGTCAAAGGTTATGTCGGAACATCATGACCCATGTTTTGTCACTTGCCCCCTCTCTTGTTTCTCTCCTGTAGACATTTACAATGCCCCACTATGATTCCTGAAGCGTCTTCGCATTTGGAAGCAGGGTACAGGCAACAGTACTTACAATGTTTCTTGCCAAAGATCCAGGGAATCAGAAACTACCTTTCTTTTGGGGGAGGGGTTCCTGTCACCTTGGCTCAGTGTGAGATCTGAGAAAACTGAGCAAGCAATGGTTGAAGTGGGCCATCAACCAGCAGGGCAGTAATAACCTCATTATTACCTCCGAGGTGCTAAGTCTGCCAACACAGCAGCCCTTCTGCTGACCACACTCAGCTGCTTGGCAGTCCGCAATACCTGTAATTACAAGAGAGGCTCCAGTTTCACACCTTGCTTCTCATTAGCTCCCTGCTGTTCTGCCACATGGGTGGGGATGAAGAAGGGCATCTTGAGCCCTTGCCTGGCCCAGCTCAGCCCGGTCTGGCCCCACCCACACCACCCCCTCATAGGGAGAGGAATTGCATTGAAACAAGGCAGTGAGCCTCCATTTGATGGGTGTCTCTTCTGGCTATATTGTGAGTGTTAAAGTTTGGAGCTCCTGAATAAACTCTGCTAGAGTGGTAATTGTGTCTGAAGAGCTGATGATCCATAACAGGGTAGGGCAATATTATGACAGCGATAATTAAATCTCCAAGGACTCCAGGAAGCATGGCCAGCGATATAATATAGCCTTGGGGTGGGCAGTGTCGAAATGCCAAGCGGGCTTTTCAAAAGTAGAATGCATGTCTTGAGGCACTGCAAGGCTTAAGGTCCTGTTCCCTTTCTTAGCCGTGCATATATAAATAAATAAAGCAGAAAAAATCATCAAAAACAGCTGTTTTTGCTGTTGCATTTTGGTGGCATGATCTGGGAGTCCTCTTGGAATGACCAGGTGGTGTTGTAACTGTACACCTATAGATTGAGAAAGGGTGGAGGAAGATAGATGTATGTAGCTTTGCGTGCTAATGCACTTGGCCTTGCTATACTACGATTTAGGTCTGGATTCAGCATCCTGGCTTCCATCAAAAGATTCTTGCAATTGCAGTTTGAAGACAGAGCCAAATCGTTGGTACAACATACTGGACCGCTTTGTAGAATTATGGCTTCTTTAGTTTAAGCATTTCAGTGGTTCACTGGTGGTGGTCGAATTGCCTATTCAGACTGACTTATTAATAAGCAGAGCTATTTCTAATTGTTTGGGACTTAGTACATAGGTTGCTTTATTTCTGAGTCCAATTTCATTTTGTAAATAAGCCAGTTCTCCAAATCTATTGTTAATTGTTTTTCTTACCCAGCTGTTTTGTTAGTCTCCACCAGTTGAGGCCCTTCTTGTGTACATTTAAACTTAGCGTTCTTAAATTTAACATGCATCACTTTATTTTACTTTAAGTTCACTGAGAACTCTGTTTTTTCATGGCAATTGATCCTGCTTGAGAAGCAATTTGTAATCCAACTGGTATTTCACCTCCCTGAATAACTTGATGTTTTCTTGACCATCACCTCTAAGTCTTTTATGAATGAACATGAACATGGCTATCCTGATGTAAAATTTTGGATATCTTCACTTTTTGCCTTCCTTCTGTAAGTGCAACATTCAGTGTCTGAGGTGTCTTCCTTTGAAATTCAGCCTTTTGTACATACGTAATATATATTTTCTGATTTTGTTGGCTCCATCCAAGCATCTGGAGTGATACATTTTTTTTCTGAGAAAGGCTGCATAGATTGTAGGGTCCCGGGATCTAGCATTCTGTTGGTAATTTAAGTGTATTGAAATTATGTATTTCCTGTACTTGACTTAAATACAATTGTATGCAAGCTTGGGAACTCAGGCTGCATGCCAAGAAATGCCCAGGGTTTTTTGGAGTTCATTCTGCTGTTTGTGATTCTCTCTCTCCTACTCTGGTGTCCAGCTCACTTTGCCATGCTCTTCTTATTCAAATGCCTCACTGCCTCATTTGCCCAGAGGGAGTTACTGCTCCATCACAGCTTAAGCCAGAACCATCTTTAGATACATCAGGTCTATCCCCAGAGCCTGAAGAGAGTAGCCTGTGCGTGCCCCCAGTTAGCCTTCAGGTACCTGTGATCGCCCGAGAAGTCAGGTTACAGATAACATGGGCCCTGTTCTGAAATGAGATAAACCCATCCACTTCCAAATTCATCAGAATGTATTTATTTTCTGCCTTGTGTGGCCTTTCTTATGCCATCAAAATATACTTCTGTGGTATGTAGCCCCCCAATTTGTTCCTCCCATTTTCTTTGTACTCTTCTGTTCCTTATTTGGCACACCCATTTCCATGCTGCCATTTTTCCTTTTTAAATCTATAATTAGAAAATGTAAACCAATTTAGTGCTAGAGTGTCCATTAGCATCATGCATGAAGTAAAGAAAGTGTTTTGCTCTGTAGAGGGACCAAATGCATTTTAGGATGTTTAGCCAGATGACTCCAGTTGGGTCATGATCCAGATCAAAAAAAAACTGGGATCTTTTATGTTGAGTACGATTTTGGCCAACTCAAACCCAGAACAGTTTTAAGGGTTAGTAGGGAAACGTTGCTATGCCTTGTTCCTCTCTTCCCTCCTCTTGCAAACAGCCTGTGTGCTAGCCTGTCATTTTCCCACATCTTCTTCCCTCTTACCTCCCCTCAGCTGTCACTGTACTTGAATTCAATCCCCCCGCCAGCCCATGCCATCTTCCTCAGACCTTCCATTTCTACTGCTGCTGCCCCATTGTCATTTTTCCATTTGAAGTAGCTCCTCAGTGATTGCACATTATGGCCTCAGGATCGGCTATGTTTATACTGTTATTAATTACCATAAATAGTGCTACAACTGCAGGAGAAATAAGAAGGCTTGAATAAATCATGTGTTCTTTTTCATGAAAGTTTTTTAACGGGAGCATAGATGATAAGTCACAAGTACAGTGCTGTAAATGTTTCAGGTTCCTTAAACATATGTCAAAGTATGTGCTGCTGCATAGATGTCAGGAACAATGTTTTTTAAACAAGAAGTTTGTACAGTTAAATCACAGCAGTGCGAGATTACAAGAGTGCACTGAAAATTAGCTTTCAAAAGCAAAGTCTGCTCAACCAACATTTTATCAATGGAGAGAAAATGGAACCAACATAAATTTCATATCTGAAAATGCCTTTTCCCTGCTCCAGATCACTGGCAAAAGTGGGAAGAAAATGTGGTGAAACTGGTTTTACAGCATCCTCCCCCCACCTTAAGTATAATAATACATGATTATTTGATTGGCATACACCATATCAATTATTTGAGAAGTACTTTTTTAAAAAAAACTGGCCTTAAAGTTGTTTGAAAAATACTAAACTGGCAGAAATAAGCAGCAAGATTATCAGGACAAGGATTGCCAAGAGAATTGAACATTGATATAGATATTGCAGCAGCAGAGGCAAAATCCCCATAACTTTCATAAATTGGGCCTCAGTTTTGCTTCCAAAAGAAAATCAGTTCAGAATCCTCCACTGATTTTTCTTTCTACATTTTAAACCAAGCACTGTGTGCAGTTTGCCAGTTTTCAGGTATTTGGATCCGTTTGTGTACCTTGCTATGTGTGCTTAAAATGCTTCAAATAAGCAATTTTTAAAGAAATATGCATACAGGTATTGTCTCTCTGTGTGTTTATGTGTGTCATGCACACACACAGATGCATACACATACACTGGACAGACTAACGTGAGAATTTCCTTCCTTTTTATCATTTTCAGAGTGAAAAGTGGGTAAGAGGGCCAGTTTGGTCTAGTGGTTAAGGCACCAGGCTAGAAACCAGGAGACTGTGAGTTCTAGTCCCGCTTTAGGCATGAAGCCAGCTGGGTGTCCTTGGGCCAGTCCCTCTCTCTCAGCCCTAGGAAGCAGGCAATGGCAAACCACTTCTGAAATCTTGCCAAGAAAACTGCAGTTGCCAGGAGTCAAAAACTGACTTAAAGGCGCAAAAAACAAAATGAGTAATAACTGAATGTTGAGGAAGCTGTTTTATGTGGACTGCACAGAAGCTTAAGATGCCCGTCTTGTCAGTAAATAAAATAGGAAATTCTGAAGGCCATTATCCTCTGTTTGAAATCAAGGGTCCTTTCCACATGCTGGCTTGGATTCACTAGGCTGTGTCCCTCCTTTCTAGACTCTCATTCTCCATCTCACAGTGCTCCTGAAACCACTTTTCCTACAGAAATCCTGAAACACTTTTTGCTCCTGTTTTCTGCAGTTCGCTGTTTTTTGACACAGTGAGAACCAAACAATTTGAGAATCCTGTGAGACAGCATCTTGAAAGCAACATATCTGTTAAACTTACTGGAAAGTCCCCCCCAAAGCCCCCCCCCCAATTAGTTGAATGTATGCAGCTTTTGTAATTAAAATTGTTCAGTCAAATATTAGTTGTCACATTGTGTTAAAGGCATCTTCAGCATATTCCCTTGGAAGGGCCGGACTGCCCGCTGTCCCATCATCTGCTCATGTGCCTTGAATATACCCAGCCAGAATGTCTCGTTGGCAGGCTCTGTAAAACAGCAAGCTCTTCGTTATGTGTGAGAAGGGGACAAAACTTTTCTTGGCAATAAAAATATGGCAGTAAAATGAGAACTGGGGGCATAATAGTTTCTAACAGAACCAAAATTACACTTACTATTAAACATCGACAATCCAATTCAGTCTTCCCCAACTTGGTGACACTTCCCAACATTCCTCAGCACCATGAATAAAAAAAGCCAAACAAAATTAAAGGGAATAGTTGTGATTTCAATATCATAAACTACTTAAAGTGCAAGGGAAGTGATTCTGTTAAGTCATCTTTCCCTCAAGGAACCCTGTATATGTATCATATACAACTATAGTTTCGTTGCAGCAAAGACGGGATAACACAGTTCTTCAAACCTCATATCTGACTACCGACATAGAAGAGGAATTCATTCTCAGGCCATGTATAGATAAATAACATATTACTTTATTTTCATGTTACTTAATCACAAAATGTTCTGGGAATTATTGTTCCAAACATCCTCTAGTTAATGTGTTGGATGCCTGCCATGTGACTGTATGTACAAATGCTCACCATTTTGATCTGTCATTTGCAATAATTCACAGCTCATCTGAGGATATTCCAGGAACTAACTAACTAACTTACTTACTTACTTATTAGATTTGTTCACTGCCCAACTCCTAGCAACTTCTTTACATCTTCTCCTCCTTCTACTTCCATCAACCTTGCCAAGCATAATCATTTTTTCAAGTCCATGTGCCTGTTTTCATTTAGCCATGGCTTCCTCCTGGCTGTTCATGTGCCCATGTAGACTCTCTAATAAATCCTTTGTGCTGGCTGGCTGATAAAAGAAACTGAGATTAGAGATGTTCCCACAGGAGAGGAAGAGCTATTGAACTGGCATCAGAGGTGGAGTCTTAAAATTACCACAGGAACTCTTGGACCCAGAACTAGAAGTGGGAGAGAGAATTAGAATGGAGGTGTGTTGTGGCTGGCAGCTAAAATGGACCAGGACAATTCTGGCTGTTGAAAGTTTATGATTTTAGTAATGCTGGCTGGTGGACCTAAATGGGAGTGGGCAGTGTTACACTGCTGAAACTTTGTTGTTCCTGGAATGCTGGTTCAAGGCAAGTTTGCAGCCTCCTGAAATGGAGGAAAGGCCAGGGCAAGCCTAAGGAGGATTGCCAAAAACCTGAATTGCCAAAGGGGTGTCATGGGACCTGTTCTACACTTGCAGATGATCTCTGGTGGACATCAAGGAGGATGGAAGATCAGCCAGAGAAAAACTAGCTGCTAGCTTGACTCACAGAGGGAAAATTGCTGCCAGTATTTGCAAATCCTTCCTTAATTCTATGTTAGGAAGTAGGTAGGGTGCAAAAATAAAGAAAGGTACATATATATTAAGCCAAAATTATACAGTGCGTATATATCCAGGTAGAAAACACTAATCTATATAACATTACATAGTAATAAAAAAAATGTAATTACTCTGCAGCTTGCAATCAAAAGCTACTACACAGGCAGAAAAAGAAGGGGAATGGAGATTATTTTGCCTAGTATAGCTGTAAATATTAATTAATTAATTAATTAATTAATTAATTAAATATATATGGCCACCCACCTCACCATAGTAACTCTGGGCAGCTAAAAACATATACAAGTACAATAAAAAGATAAAAATATATGCAATATATGACCACCAATGTAAAAAACAAAACCTCATGGGCCCCCACAAACTACTTGACCCCATGCCCAGGAACACATCCAAATCTTCAAGGCTTTCCAAAAAGCTGGCAAGGTCAAGGCCAATCTCAGAGTGGTGTTCCAAAAGGCAGGCACTGTGACGGAAAAGACCTGCCTTCTGGTCCTCCAAGATGGCATTCTGTAACTGACAGGACCTACAGCATGCCTCTTCTGCTGGACCAAATGGGATGGGAAAAGACAATTAACCCAGTTCAATAACCCAGTGCCATGCCATGAAGGGCTTTATAGGTGAGAACCAGCACTTTGAATTGCACCTGGAAGCACACTGGAAGCCAGTGCAGCTTGCAGAGCAAAGGTGTAACATGAGCTCACCAAGGTCCACTCATAACTGCCTGCACCACTACATTCTGAAGCAGCTGCAGCTTCTGTATATTCTTAAAGGGCAGCCCAAGTGTACACTACACTACATTACAGTAATCCACCTGAGAGGTGACCAAGGCATGAGTGACCATGAGCAGTTCCTCCTGATCTGGGAAGGGGTGAAATTAGTGAAAACATAAATTGTGTAAAGGCCCTCCTGGCTACAGCTGCCACCTGCTACTCAGACAGCTGTGAATCCAGGATGATCCCTCCAAGTTGTGCGCCACTTCTGTTTGGGATAGGGCAATCCCATCCACAGCTAAAGATAGCAGATCCACAGATTCAGGCGGCCCTAAAACCCAAAGCCACTGAGTCTTTGAAGCTGAAGCCTGTTCTTCCATATCTAGACCCCCACAGCCGTAAGATACCAAGAAAGAACCCCCATGGCATCACTTGGCCAGCCCAACATTGCCCTCCACTCCCAACCACCCTCTTGCTGAGAGATCAACAAGAGCCAGGATAGATGCACCGCCACCATCCTGCTCCTGCCAGACATCTCTTCTAAATAACCTTGCTAACTCTTGCTAAGGAATGTGGCTGGAGAATTGAAAATAAATGAACAAAAGTAATTTGCTTATTTGCTTTTACATTTGATTTTCTGAATAAAAGAGGGCAGGGGGATCTGAAATTGTATTTTGCACTGAATTTCTGTAAAATCCTGAGAACTCCCAGAAAGTCCCTGTCACAGTCTACTTGCATTACATGACCAATTAGTTGAGTTTCTGCTTGTTGAAGGGAGCAGCTAGCCTTTATTTAGCCTGGGATAGAATAATTGGGTTTTTTTGCAGGCCATGTCATATTACAGATAGTCCTCAGTTAAAAACCATTCGTTTAGTAACCATTCAAAGTTACAGTGGTGCTAAAAAAAGTGACTTATGACTGGTACCTGAAGTTACGACCGTCCCAGCACCCCCGCAGTCATGTGATCGTGATCCAGGCACTTGACAGCTAGCTTGCACTTACAATGGTTGCAGCATCCTGGAATCATGTGATCACCATTTGCGACCTTCCTCTCTGGCTTCCAGCAAGCAAAATCAATGGGGAACTGTGTGATTTGCTTAATGACTATGTGATTTGCTTAATGACCACGGTGATTCACTTAACGACCACCACAAAAAGTTGTAAAATTGGGTCCAATTTGCTTAACAACTGCCCTGCTTAACAACCAATTCTCTGGTCCCTATTGCGGTCGTTCAGCGAGGACCCCCTGTATTTATAACCATGTCCAAATCCAAGATTTGAAGGCATCTACTTTTTTTTAGTGCTCAGCTTTACCATGGGAAAGACTACTGCTTTAATCTTCTGATCTTTAGTGTCATTGAGATTTCTTCATACTGATCTTGTCTAAGTTTGTCATTACCTTATTTTCTAGGTTTAATCTCATGCTGAAGCTACTCTTGAGCACAAGATAATAAAAGTATCTACCACCTTCACAATGAACTGTATGTTAACTAAGCATGCAGGTTGAAATTACCATTGTCTTCTTAATAGTTAACATTAATACAGAGATCCTCCATAGACTACCTGCTTTTCAGTGAGTAGAAGTTCAACAGATAAGTTTGCAACATAGTTTTGATTCTTCCCTCAGAGAATCACTCAGAGAATCTGCTGAAACCAAAAGCCAGAAGTTCTTTAACTTTGCCCTTGAGTGGAAGTTGGTGAAAAATTCACCAAACACATTAACAATTCAGAAAAATGAGAATAGATATGCTTGAGGGGAAAAAAACCCAGATTGCAACTGCTTTAACTAGGCTTTTAATAGCTACCTCTTTAGGTAAAGAAATGGATTTGTCTTCTCTCAGGGTGTATGTAGGACAGAGAAAATGTATGTCTGTTACAGTGCCATTAGTTGATTTTTAACTGCCAGTAACTGAGATGTTAGTGGGGGTGGTGTTGGTATATGTGGAATGATGAAAGCAGTGGTTTGCTGTTATACCACAACTTCTGTCCCTTTTGCATGTGTGTTGTGACATCACACACTTGTATGAAAGGTGCAGTGCTTGTGTCATAACAACATGATGATGCTTTTGCAATTTGGCAAAAGCCTTTGATTCCAAGGATGCCTCTGACTGATAATGTATTGCAGATATCTATAATGCTGAACTGCAGAGGAGTAATTGAACAGCCAGAGGATTTCCATAAGCATGAATTCAGGGCTAGGAATGTTAGAGAGGGGGAAGGGAATCATGTATATCTCAAATGTTCCTTGGTGTAGCAGAGGCACAAAGCTCCCTCCAGAACCAATAGTCCCCCCAAAAGAAGCAGAGGCTGCACATGCTTTGATAACAACCAAGGGAAGTGGCAACTCAGCTTCCAAACCAGCGCTCTTCTCTCTTTTCAGTCATGGGGAGAAGCAGCCAATAGCATCGGAACTTTAGATGGGAGATGTGAACATGTAAATACATACACAAGATGCTGTAAGAGGGAAAAGCCAATGTTATACCTGAAACTGCACAACTGTCATGGCCTTCCTGTCATGGGATCCCATGGGTATTCTCATGTGAAAAGAAATACATGAACGAGACTTCAAAAAGAATCCTCATGAATCCTGCTGGGAGCAAATTTTTGGCAATTGGCTGTCACTGGATCCATGGCAGAACAAATGCTGGAAGGAACAAGGTGCAGGTAGTGCCAAGAAAGAAACCTCTACCATTCAGATACCTTCTCAGAGTTAAAGAAAGATAGAAGGACATCTTGGCCATCTCATATATTTTAGAAAGTAAGCGCAACTCCTATCCATTCTGCAAGGGATATTCTTCTATGGATTTTTAATTAAAAATTAATATAAAAATGTGCTAGACTGGATTGGTACCCTCAAAAGTGGGGACCTTTGCTCATTCTGTTTTCACTTGTGATGAAAGAGAAACTATGCTATTTTCTTCCCATAACTGCAGTCTATTTATGAAGTCTCTAAAGTGGAATTTTTGAGCTGCAAGTACTGCTTTCTGTAGTTGTATATAACAAATCGGTCTAACAGGTAAGGCCTATCTCTGTTTTGGGATTCCTGGGAGTCTCTCTCACTGTGCCTTCCATTCTAGCATTATATCTTCCTTTCAGAAGGTGCCCAGCAATCTTCCCTGATGTGCTACAAAAATATGAGAGACATAATTGGCCTGGCCTGCCAGCAGGCAGGAGTCCGTGACAAAGCCCTTGGACTATGCATGGTATTCCCAGACTTCTGCCAAGGGAAGGGATTCACCTGTGTGGGACAGACAGTGCTGAATTGTTCCAAGCGAGCACGGTGCAATCAAGTGGAGATAGTGAAGGCAATGGGGTCAGGCCAGCTGCCCAGAATGTCTTTCATCTCAGACCTATATTGGTGGCACATAAAGGGTGCAGGGAAGAGGCTGGTGGGCAGGTGAAAGGCAAGCTTGTTCCGCTGTCTATCTGCCATCTCTCTGAGGTCACCAGTTTCATTCAGGTAGCTCACTTCAAAGGACTACAATGGGGCTTGTTTTTGTTTTTTTTTAAGTTGGAGGATAAAAGTGAAGCTTTTGAAAAGCATTTTGCTGTGCAATAAAATCAAATATTTTTAAATGCCCCAGGGTGGGCTAGCCCTGTTCAAGCAAAGGAGCTTCATAACGATGGCCAAAAGGGAGTCTGATGCTGACTCATAAAGAACCCACATTTGGTTTCTCCTGTAGTATAAACCTAATTCAATAGGCATCCAGTGGCAGAAAAAAAAAAATGGCATAAATAACTAAAATGAATATATGGTGGATTCAAGGTCCCCATAAAATTAATAACATTCACCATCAAAGCCTTCCAAAGTGAAGATACCAGAACTCACTGGGTTCCCTTTTCCATTGCTTTTTCTCCTAGAGTAAGAGGGGAAAAACCTGTATTTTCCAAGCTAAACTACGGTGCTGCAGCTTGAACTCTTCTTCTTTTCCATTGCTCTTCCTTTCTTGTTCACAGATGTTTAGAGTTGAGAAATCTGCGACCATATTCTCTCTTAGCTTGCTTTCCTAAGTGAGCCCTATTTTTCCAGCCTCCTCTGGGATGCTTTCCAGACTCATAACTGTGTTTAATCATACACAACCTGTAGTACTGACAGATCTGATTGAGGCTCTTGAGCTTGTTGAACTCTTTGTCGATACCTTGCACAGAGGAGAAAAGCCAAAGCAAAATGTAACTGACATCTATGGTCCTCCATCTAGGGTGTCTCTGGTTCCTACCTGTCTACAGAAACCTTCCTTAATGCTTTCAGGGCTTCTTCCTTCAGTTGACATTTTTGTTTTACAAATGGACACATTGCCATGGCAGCTATTTTGTAGAATGGCAAGCGTCCACTTACCCAGCAGTCATAATTCCCAAAATTTGTCCTCAAAATTCAAAGTTGGGGACCCTGTCTTAGGTGATAAAAACTGATTGTGTGCCCATTTAAGAATGGGTTCTGTCGATGCTGTAAGTTTGCCTTCCTCACTGAACACACAATGGCTCCAAAATGGAGTTGAATTAAGACATCAGCATGAGGACAAAGGTTAAAGAAACAACCATCTTCCTCAAATTGCTGCCCTAATCAAAATTGGAATCCTTAAAAAAATACCAAAAAGTAGGACCATTGGAAGCTCCATGGCTTTGGCTCATGTAGGTTGAACTTGTGGCAGTTATTTTTTTCTTTTTTGACCCAAAGCAGCCTGTGCAGGTTGCATGTGAGCAGAAGACTGAAAGAGGAGAGACAGCCCAGCTCCTTCCTCATGCCTGAACTATACTTTCTGCCATATGGGGATATATGATGAAATGTTTTGACCTACAGCTGGAGAAATGGCTCAGAAAAGGCAGTTTTGAATCTGAAAAGAATGAAGGCTGATACACCCTCCTTTATTTGAGCTGCCCGTGGCCTGCTTTGGTTCAAGAAATCCACAAGAAGACATAACAACATCAGAACTCTTTGGAAGTGGGATAGTTGATAGTTTAAGAGTCAGCTGCTTTCCAGCGCAGGTGATGAAACCTATTGCTTACACCAGGATCAGGAACACTGATTCGATATTGTCTTTTTTCTCTTGTGAACTGCACCAACTGAAGTTTTTAAAAATATGTACTATGTCTATTTCACCTACTATTTATTGTTACATGTAGGCTCTAAGGAGCCTCAATTTAAGTATGATTTGTGAAGAAGTTTGTAAGAAGAGCCATGCTGGATTAGAACCAGATGCTTGTTAGGAAAGCCAAAATGAGAAAGGAGTGCATACCCCGTTCCTGCTGTTTATCCCCAGGACTTGTATTCAGAAGCATATTGCCTCTGATTCTGGGGAAGAATATGTAGCAGTCATAACTATTGACAGCCATATCTTCCATGTGTTTATTCATCCCCCTCTAAAAGAGAAAATAATATTGATTTGGCTGTGTAAAAGTGCTTCCCGGGGGGGGGGGGGGGGCGGGGACAGAATCCAGAGTGCTGAATTCTGAATGCATGCACTGACTTTTTACACACCCATTTCTGACACAAGCAGGCCTTTCATTAATCTATTTGAAATGCTGGTCTAAGCAGCATAATAGTACATCTGTCTCTCTGCCTGCCGATCATTCTTTTCCAGCAGGTGGAGGGGAAATTGGGGGGATGGGGGGGAACCAGCCCAACGCACCTGGCTTCATTTGAGCAGTCAAGAATGTTCTACATTTTCAAATAGTAGCCCATGGTGATGAAAGAGAGCTACTGATTTTGCTCTGATGGAAGTTTCCCCATCCCCCATGATGACTTCTGTTTGGCCAGCTACCTTCAAAGACACCTGTCCTCTAAGGCTCTCTATAGTCCAGATGTGTCTATTATATCTAGAAGAGTGCTTGGCTATTCAAAAAAAGCAATACGTGATCTATATGAGTCTCACTTGCAGGAAGCATAGCTTGGGGTATACATTTTTTCCAGACAAAACCTAAGCAGCCAAGCAAAATCTGCCTCCATAGCAGTATTGGGGTCTTCTCCAAAGTGATGCAATACTTGTTTGATGGAGTCTCAGCTTTGGACTTGCACTTTGGGCTGGCAGCTTTCAGTTTCGTTGCTCTCACATAGGTTCCCCATAAAAGGACCGTGCAGCCAAGGGGAAGGGGGGAAAGAAGATGGGTGTGGTTTTGTTACTGACACTTCTAAGTTTGGGTGAGGGAATAGTTTGACCAGTGTCATAACCGCAGCATCTTGAAGAGGAAGATTAAAGAAGTATTTCACATGTTCTAACATTTCAAACGCTCTTTGCAAGTTTTTCTTTAACTCTTTTTTTATTCCAGTCCAGTATGATTTTTCCATAAGAACCTTTCTTAAAATCCCATTGCTTAAATCCTTACTTCATGCATTTATTTCTGCTGTTATTTATCTTCAGTATTAGCTATTATGTTAATATATTTATTTAAGGAATGATGTATTTGTAATTATATTGGGTAGAGAGACCCCTGAAGATAGTTTATAAAATTAAAAACAGTTACAAAAATAAAATGCCAGTAATATTTTTTAAAACTATGAATACTCTGATCTGTATGAGTGATATTCACATCACAAGAGCACCTTACTAGTGTTCATTGTTCATTTTCAATTGTCAGTAATACCATCAATTATAAAACTGTGTTCAAAACTGTTTCTGGATACAGGTAGCATGAATAACTGCAATAAACATATAGAAATTTGGCCATATCTTTCATTTATCATAATTCTGTGATCCCTTTATTGACTATTTGGATTATTTTTCACTAAACATAAGGATACATTTATGTTACATGTTATATTCATACAAATGACCAGAAAGTCTTACAGAAGGTCTGGACATATTTTTTTAAAAGTGGAAATAGAGTAAACCCTCATTTTAATGGCCTAAGTGGGGGAGGAATATCTGTTAAAGCCAAATATCTCTTAAATCCTTTGCTAATGCTTCTTTTTTTTAAAAAGTGTATGGTTTTCTTGGTTTCTTTGTTAGACAAGCATAAGTCTTTTTTCCTTTCTTTTTTTCTTTTTTGATGTTCACATCTGGACTCTGACATGGAATCAAGTCTGGTCTTCCCATTATAGAAGTGTAAATTTTTAAAAAAATGGTGGTGTTATTTGTATTGTGGAATGTTGAAGGGCTGAGAAGTATGTCTTAGAAGACAATAACTATTTTATAGTTTGAAGCTGTTGGAATTTGAAGTTGTGTTTTTTGCAGTAAATTTATATACTTCATGATGCAAAATACTTTTTAGCTAGGAAGTAAGTGTATCAGATTTATTTTAATGGAAATTTGAAAATGGCCAAGTAAGTAATATTAAGTAAGAAATCTTCACATTTTATAGTTGAGCAGGAAAAAAAATCTGGGTTCTGATGAGTACTAGATAAATTTGTGATTAATAATGGAAGTATTGGATGGCTTAGATACATTTTTATGACTCAAGTAGTGACAGACCAGACATTTTGTATAATTGTTTTGCAATTCTCTTTTGCGTAGTTGTGGCTGGGAATTTTAATTTAGCCTTGGATCTATTCATGGATCAGAATAAAATTTCCAAAAACAATTCACCCTCAGAGTTGGAATATCCTTCATGCAAAGACACAGGAATTTAATTACTTGACACCTAGAGACAAATTATATACTATTTGTAAACTGCATATGACACATGTTCTTATTCAGACTATTTTTTGATCCATAATTAACAGTTGAGAAATATTATATTATATATATTATATTATATTGTTCAGTAACAATTTCTGATAATACTTCAGTAATAATTTTTTTGGCTTTCAGTAAGAAATAATGCAAGGTGGCATTTTGCTAGATAATCCTCAATTTGTTGAAAAAAAGAATACTGATTTTTTTTTCCAAATCTGTAAATGTGCGCTTTGTCTGGAAATAACCTAAAACATTTATATGAGGTAAGACTGTAACTTTCATCTCTTAGAAGAAAAAATTAAAATTAAAGAACTTCATTGAATAAAGTTAGAAAATGTATAAAGGAAGCTTTGAATGTTTATGCTAAAAAACACTCTTAGGAACTGCATCACACTTTTAATCTGTTATACTGGAGCTTCATCAGTTATAAGCTTTAAATAGGGACCATTAATTTAAGTGTATCAAACAGACGTACTAGGAATGAGGAAAAACCTGGTTAATTGCTAACTTCTTGACTGAAACACATTAATATAATACTTATAATAAGAGGTTCAGTTCAGAGGGGCTATAACATAATTAATTATCAATTTATGGAGTTCTATTATGGTTATACTTTATAAATGTAGAGATAGCCAATGAGCAGATGGTTGGCTTTTTGAACAGAATAAATCTTCTAAAGATTTTGCAAACTCATTCACCTCTAACTTTTCAGGAGATACTTGACATGATTTAAGCAATAACGGACACAATTGAAGCTATGATGGATGAGATTCCTACTAAATGTTGTAAAAATAGCCCAAAGAGTCTGACTCCTGCATTGTTAGAAATACAAGCCTTTTGAAAAACTCTAATCAGAAAACAGGAAAGGATCCTACAAATCATATGAGTTGTCATCCAACATTTGTAGTTAAATATGGATGCTAAGATTTTCAGTGCTACTTTACAGAAGGTATTCCCAACAGTAATCCATCCTGCCAATCTGGCTTTATTACCGGACATCAAGCCTCTGATAACAAAGACTATTAGCAGGTAGATATCTTAGCACTATATTCATTACAAGACCAAATCTTGTCTCCCCACAGTCTTTTTATCCAGGCTAAGTGTGTCCCAAATCAACAATTGTTCCTCATAAGTTGTTCATTCCAGGCCCCTCATCATCATGGTTGTTCTCCTCTGGACATGCTGCAGTTTGTCAGTGTCCTTCCTAAACTGTGGTACCCAGAACTGAATACAATATTCTAGGTGTGGTCTGACCAATGCAGACAAGAGAAGAACACTTACTTGATCTTCATATTATACTGATGCTGATTCGGCCTTGAATTTCATGTTGGGTTTTTTGTTTGTTTTTTTGCAGCTGCATCACACTGTTGACTCATGTTCAGCATTTGATCCACCATGACACCCAGATCCTTTTCCATGTACTGCTACCCAGTTATGGTTCATACTCCAAATCCTACACTTATGTCTTTTATTTTTCCTTTCCAAATATGGGGGTTTATATTTGTCCCTGTTGAAATTTGTCTTCTTGATTTCTACCCATTGTTATGGCTTGTCAAAGTCTCCTGAATTTTCATATTGTCCTCTGTGTTTGTGTTGTCTGCAAATTAATAATATTTTCTAACCCCTTGACTATGTCATTTATAAATACGTTGCATACTTTGACATGGAGCCAGTGATGTACATTACTTGGGTAAGGTTCTTCGACCAGCTCTGTACCATCTAATGATAGCATACTCCAGCTGGCTTCCTTATATGTCCTCTGAAGCTGTCTCAGTTAGGTCAGCAGAAAACAGTGCTCCAATCACGTACTATGAGAAATTAGTAGCACTCAGGAAATAGACAGTAGCAGAATTAAAAAGCACTCTTTCTCCTTCTTTGGTTCTTCCTGTCTTTTGCCCTTTCTCTCCTCAGTTAAATGACCCCTGCCCACAAGTCCTGTTTGCTTTCTCTGTTCACTCAGTGAAACCATTCATTAGATACTGTAGCTTTAAAATGCAATATAAGACAAATTCACTAAAAAAGGTTGTATCTATTGGCTCTAATAGCTAAATTTTAAAGTCAATATCCAGATCAATATGTTTCTGAACACTACTTACAATGACCACAAATAATTTGGACTTGTTGCTTTCTTGGCAACAGTATTGAAGTGATTTTCCATTCTTGTTCTCAGGGATGTTTTAAGATGAAATAATAAATGCATACAATTATGTATTGCTATTCCTTTTACTGATATGACATTTTAAGAACCAGTTCATGGAACACACAAAGGCAAACCAAGTTTGTCTCTGAGAGAGAGGCAGCTGCACCAGTAGAGCTGCTATCAATCCCAGGTCTATGATAAACACACCTGTATTTTACTATTTATAAAATCAGTGTATAAATGTGTCTTTTTAAAAATGTTGAACAATCAATACATAAAGTCAGTAGCTAAAATATGCAAAGTTAAAAATGAAAATAAAAAGACACTTTTTAAAAAAAAAAAAGAGTACCCAGAACATTTGTACAAATGAGCATAATTTATTAGGAAAATCAGTATTGATATACAGTAACTAAATAATGGTATATATGAATTGAATATATTTCAGAGTTGAATGTATTTATTTTTAGAGTTTTCAAAGCTCTTTATTGTTTGACTTTCCAATGAAAGCAATTTCCTATACTTTTAGATATTTCTGATCCAATAGCATACAGTACATACTTCAGTTTTCTATAATTTTGCAGTAACAAATATAGCAGCTACCAACAGAAACTGGATACATATTATTATAATATGTAATAACATATTACATCAGTTTATAAGAATAATAAGCTGAAAAGCAGTATTATTGGTGATTTTCTTGCTTGGTTTTTTTTAAATACTTTTCACCTAGGAATGATTAATTGGGCAAAGATGGTAAAATGCATCTGTTTGCTTAAAACCCCATCACCACAATTTACCAAATGTAAAATTCTCATTTTAAAATGTTTTTCACTCATTGAGCCTGTCTCCATACCTCATTATCCAAATTTTCTTGAATTGGCAGAAAATTATATCATTTTATATCAGCCTCCATAGCCCCTGTTCTGTTGGCGTTCTGATTCCAGATGTGCAAGGAGTATTAAGCAAAGCCATTGATTAAACCCTCTGGCTTTGCTGCTTCCACTTTCTGAACATTACCAGTCAGTGGAAAACCATCTGCCAATCACAATCTTCTATATCACCCCAAGCCAAGTTTGGTAAACTGGGCAGCTCCTCAGCTCAATGATCAGTTGTCCAGCAGAGTTGTTACAAGTGTGATTTTAGTGTCTGAGTGTTAAACTCATATCAGTACAAGCTCACTTAACAGCTGATTG
This sequence comes from Python bivittatus, assembly GCF_059951505.1. Classification (NCBI taxonomy): domain Eukaryota; kingdom Metazoa; phylum Chordata; class Lepidosauria; order Squamata; family Pythonidae; genus Python; species Python bivittatus. The sequence continues at coordinate 2,218,861 of NW_028277098.1, forward strand.
TTGGAGCTGATGAACAGCTGCTGAATGGACCTGTTTAACAAAGTGGGATAAGGTTAGAGAGCCTCTCCTGCTTTATTAGACAGTCTCCACCACTTCGTGTTGAAAGCCTGCTGGAATACTGATTAGATTGTGGGGGTTGCACAGTAAATCAGGTGAGGTTCTTCCACTTTACCAGGCAAAGTTAAGTGCCTTCTAGGCTATTGGAAGGAGAGCTAACCTCCTGCTTTATTGTCCTGCTCCTCAACCACTCATCAGCTGTTGAGTAGGCTGCAGAGAGCTACTGGTAGAGCAGCAGCTGGCAGTTGTATCCTTTCCTTGGAAAAGGAAAGCATGGAAGCAGATGAATGTGCATGGCAGCTGGAGTAGTCAAGAGATGCCAGGTTGCTTCCACCAACAGAACGGTTAGTGAAGCACATGAGATGGCCCCTACCAAGGATTTCTACCAGTGTAAGAGGAAAGCTTTATTATAAAAGTGGAACAACTAAGAATGACCTAATCCTGTCATTCATGGGCTGAAGATGAAATGAAGGCAACATTGTTGGGTCATACAAAATAAAAAGATTACCAGGGGCTGTTTGTAGCAAGGTCATGTGCAAGTCTGCAAGGTCCAACATTCAACTAATTTCATAAAACAAAAATAATAATTCATTAGGGAATTAAAACAATATTGAAATCCTGCTAAAGAGAGTTATAGAGGGGCCACCTGGGGCATAGAAAAAGTGGCAGTATGGAAACTCCTGTAATTTCTCCATTCTAAATCACTCATTTTAAAAAATATTTAAGTAGAATAGAAAGCCACTGTGGAGTTATTACATACATTTGACTCTCTTCCATTTTAAAATGTGTATAAAATGTTTCCGGTATCCTAATATTTGGAGCACACAGGCAGTATTCATTCACTGCATTTGTAAAGTATGTGTCAGCTCTACAAATATGCAAATAGTCTGTTGCATAATGATGAATTGTGAAGCAGCCTATTTGCTTCACAATCTTACAGTATTACCTACCTGTTCTGCTACTTAATAGCATGGATTCTTTCAGCTATAGCTTTAACGATGTATAAATGAACATCCCTAGCAGCACATAATAGCGATTCAAAAGTGACTGAGTATCTTCATTGCTGGAATCTCTGGCCAATAATATTGCATCTTAATTAGATAAAGCTCACTCTCAGGCAGAATTTTCAGCACTGATTGGCAGCTTCCATGACTTTCCTGGGTTCAAACAATGGAAGCAGGAGGTCAAGCAGCTTGTCATCAATGCACTGGCAAAACTATTTCATCGCTATGAATGTTCTCTTCTACAATTTCATGCCAATGTTAAAGAGCATGGGAGACAAGATGGATCATTGAAGGGATCCCATTTGTAAGCCTTTCTTTACTGCCTTGTAAATAGTACTATACCCTTCTGAAATGTGCCAATTCAGTTAAATTTAATTGTTGAAAAACAATTATAAATATGAAATCTTATTACCTGATGCTGCTACTGAATGGAAGCCTACTGTTGAAAAATTATGAAAGAAGACAACCTTGGGTAGAACTTTTAACATTAATCTTTTGATTCTTGTGCTACATTTCATGGGGCCAAGAACTAAACGCACACTTAGAAGAAATGAGTAAATGTTCATGCATGCTGTGTCCATCTTCTGCAGAGAAAGGTCTCAAAGCCCCCAGGGGAAAAAATATTTTAAATCAACTGGGCACTGAAAGGATGGCAAGGTATGGAGTATGATAATGAGGAATCTCCTTAAGGACAAATGAGGAAAAAGGCTGATACAATGTCAAGCCCCATCCTTTTAATGCCGTTTTTACTTACCTGCTGCTTTGTTCTTGCCATCTTGCACTCTGCTTCCACTGACCTTTTCCCAAGAAACAGGATCCTTGTGAACATACAATGTTTCTTCTGTCCTTGGGGTGATATTATCAGGAGAAGTTTGGCTGTGGGTGCACAGTTAGACAGCAGCTAAGCTGGACTGGCTGAAGCTGACAGGCTGAAACAGAACCCTGATCTTCACTCAAAAAATACACAGAGGTTTGTGAAGACATTTGAGAGCCAATAATATTTTTGTTTGTAAATTGATAGTATATTAGGTTACCAACTCTTCTGAAGAATGTATTTATTTAGTGTGACTGTGTGAGAGAGAACATACCTAGGCATCCATGATGGGGGCAGGGGGCAAGTACCAAAGTGGACAGCATGACATCATCACACAAAAGAGGCAGGACACAACTAAGTAATTTGTGTTATGTACATGATGATATCATACCCCACATGTTGTCAGTTTGATGTCATGATGCGTATGAGAAAGAGATGGTTACAGTATTGCTTGACTTCACCCTGATAATGCAGTTTCCTAATTGCCCAGAGGCAATCATGTTCAAGTGCCATTACGTGGGAACCACTTCAGACTTTTCTGATCAACATACAAAGTTTGGGATTGAAGGATGGGAATGGGGATGCTGATTTTGGGCCCATTCCTCTGCTTCATGTCTCGGTCTCACATTGTAGTTCCTGGATCAGGAAAACACCTGTATAAGGCTACTCTTTGTTGACAAAATACAGGTAGCTATAACAAATCAAAATAGCAAATTCTGGTCTGTTACCTAAATATTGTTTGAACAGCTTCCCAGATTTGGAAGTAAGCAAAAAAAAAAATTTTTTTTTTTCCCAGACCACAGACCATAAAAAGCTTTACACTTTTTCCTGTTATAGGCTGAGAATGACAAAAAGGACGATTGATGCTTACTATAGCACACTCTCTTGTGATTTCCCATTACATTTAAACAGGGTTTCTACAGGGCTGGATTTAGGAGTGAGCAACATAGGCTCAGGCGCTATATATACCAACTCTTGGAAAAAAGAAAAAAGAATAATTGCTAATTTTTCCTCTTAAAACTGGTGACGCTAATTAACATGATAAGTATTGTATTAAGGGTCATTTTAAATATTATTCACAGAAAAGTCTATAACATCAATGCTTATTCAATGGCGTGATTTTAATCAGGCCCGCGAATACATAGTTATTATCTTAAATTATGCAAATCCTACATAAAATTCTGACATGAACTACAAATACACTAAGAAAGTTGAACAAGGGTGCCATTTGATGTGGGGCAGAACCTCTGCCTTTTCTTATAGTGATACGTTTTCATCCACATCAAAATAAACATTTGTTAGCTCTTTGTGAATCCTGCCCTGAGGTGAATGTGAGAACTGATGCTCAAGAAGGGAAATCCAAAGAAACAGATGTGAAACTGCAGGAGCAATTAATTAAGTGATAGCTCCATCTTCTTTAATAGGCCTGTTTGCATTTAAAAGCATTCTGGAAAGAGTGATAATTACTTGATTGATGGTAATTTCTTTTCTGGTGGAAGGCTAGGTTATAGTGCCCTAAAGAATATCAGTTAAGAAAGTAGTTGTCAGGCTGAACTATAAGTATCACTTATGAAACAGTATTTATTATTTAATCAAGCTTTTCTAAACTCCCCCCCCCCCAATTATTCAAAGCAGCATTAATAAAATCAGTACATAAATGTCACACAAAATTGGCAAATAGCTGAGGGGAAAATGCCACTGAGTCAAAGAAAACCCACATTGCTTTCATAAGCTAGATGACTGCTTATCTAAGAATGATAAATTCCATTTCAGAAGCGAATCTAACCCTAGCAAGCCATATGCTGTGTATAAAAATAGACTAAGGCCCACTGGGTGTATTCCTTATTTGTTTAAGATTTTTCTAGTTCACCTGTTATGGCAAAGTCTTTCACAATAAAATCCCATAAAATAAAACAAATTCTGCCTTAATCTAGAGATTCAAACGGTTGTAATAAATGTTCAGTGTGAAAATTTAAAACACAGAACAGCCCTCCAAATAATTCATCTCTATTAACTTTCTGACTGTTGTAGTCCTAAGCTAGTTGTAGGTGCTGACCACACTGTAAAGGGAACCTCAACAGAGCGAACAATAACAACATGTAACAACAAAGAAGATCCCATTGGATAAAGCTACAGGCACAGTTTCCAGCATTTTATTTTCTTAGGAGACAATGAAATAACCCCAGAGCATTCACTAACAGGAAGGAAGTGCAATAGCACATTCATATTTGCGTTCCCCAGGAGCCTGGGGCTCAGTGGAGTCTGGTGACAGGCCATTTTCTCTGTTTGATTCTCCATGCAGCTATTAGCCACTATACTACCATGGTGTCTTCACGCTAGGCTTCTATGGAGGAGGAGGAGGAGGAGGAGGAGGAGGAGGAGGAGGGCTTTCTACTTCCTAACTTACCAAAAAAACAAACACCAAGAGGTGAAAGCAGCATCAGGACGCAGGTCACTGACCCAAAAGCTGCTCTAGCATGCCTCCATTATTCAACCAAAGGGAACACTAGTTGAATAAAGAAAGTTATTTATTCTTGGCAGCTCCACTATGGGCATGACTCATTGCAAAAATGGTCCTCCTTATATTCGCTACATCATTTGTAATTTTATATGCTTCTTTAATTTCATCTTTTTAAAGCTAAAATGTCCCGAATATTATAGCCTTTCCTTTTAAGGGAGATGTTCCATTTTGTCTGCCTTTTTCTGTATTTTCTGTAGCTTTTTTGAGGTGTAGTGACAATTATACACAGTACAATTTCAGATCATTCCAAAGGTAGGTATAAAGATGTTACAATAGTGAGTCTTATTTTCAGCCAAGTTTGTTATTGAATTATTAACATGTTCTTTCTGGCTATATCATGACTGTAATAGTTCTGCAAGAAAAACTGATGAATAAATGTTTCAAAGGCCTTTCTAAAGTCATACTACATTGTGGTTGTGTTCACATGATATATTGTTTAACTCAACCATGGTTTTCTCAATCCAGTTTTATGGATTTGCATGACACACTGAATCATGAAGTGAACTACATGGCCTGGATCTACACAGCATACTAAGCTGAAATGTTGTCTACTTTGTGGTTCAGTGCGCTGTGCAAACTGGACCATCCTTAACCATTGTTTGTTGATACTCTCATTTCACTTGTCTCATTCTCAAAGATGTATTAATTAGGCTAAACCAAAGAGAACCAAGTCCACACTCACTCATGGAAACTTAGTGACTAACTTTGGGACAATCATTATCTCTCAGCAAAGTCTATTGCACAGGCTTGTTGTTCAGAAGATAAAGTTGTAAAGGTGTGTGGAATATTGTACAAACCACCATGAGTTTCTGGAGGAAAGAAGAGGTATAAAACTAGCAAGCAGGGAAGTATATTAATAAACAGTAAGAGGAGACTTACCTTTACAGAAGCACTGTTAATTCAGTTCAGTAAGACACCTTCATGTGCTTAGAAATTTCATATTTAGTGTTGCTGAACAAAATATATTTCCTAAATCCCATCTTAAAAGTTGGTGTCACATTGGCTACTTTCTAGGAATAATGCCTGACATTATAGGGGGATATTCCTAATTTTGTTAGAAAATCCATAATTTCATTATCAATTTGTAAGAAGTGCTGCTAGTTTCAGAAAGTCTGTATCTTGATTTCGTGTGATCAATATGGTACCAAATATAAAAGAAAACTATGAACAGATCAGTCCCATTCACATTATGATTCTACTGTGCTAAAGCCTGTGGTCATGATGAACTGGGCACAGGGAAAAACAAGGATGGGCAAATCATAGTCTGCAGATCACATTTGGCCCTCATCTTTTTTGGGGAAGCAAGTGGGCATGGGCAATATTTTCAGCCCTTCTGTAAATGGGGAGCTTTAAGAAGCAAAATAGGTGCTTTACATAATGCAGGAAGGATTTTTCCCCCCATTCTTTTCTCCAGGGACATCAAAAACATCCAGATGCCTCAGGTTAATTTCTGTACTCCACTAAGCCCTAAAGCAGGGTTCTGTTCCAGTATAGTGAACAATTTTTGTTTTGGGCTTTTGATTTTTTTCATAGTCCACACTGCCATAATATCCAGTTAGTCTGCAGATCCTTGCCAGGGTTGGCACTAGGATGAGTTCATATGATTTCATTCCTGGGCTTTGAATTCTTAAGCAGCAGCTTGAAATAAAAGGTTCAGCATGGCTAAAAGTTTAAAATATTTATTTTCATATTATTTTTGTTTTATTTACTTATATGATTTATATGGCCTCCCATATCAGACAACTCATGGGGTGACATACAAGGGTTTAAAAACACAAAACCATTAAATAGAACCCCTGGCATCCAAGGTCTTGAATGGACCTTAGATAAGAAGAACACTCCTTGTTAACTGATTATCTAATACATGTTCTTCTCAGCAGTGTGAAACAGACACACAGATACACACCCACATGGGAGTGTTCTGCTTTGTATGTTGCTATTTCCTAGTTCATTCCATTCCACCCCTTGGATAGATGCTCCATGATCTCTCAATTAACATAATAGCAATCAGAATTAGCTTATCCGTTCCTATCAGTAACATCTAATCAGCATCTTTACCTGATCATCTGATCTCCTGCTGATTTTTACACAGCTTCTAGGAATAATGGAGTCTTTGTTTATTCAATGTTATAGCTGACCCAGAAAGGTCAGAGTGCCCCACTCCACCCTTCCTCTTTTTATGTCCTTGGTGGGATAGCAAAGCAGGCAATAGCTGCTTGGTGTTGGTGGAGACTCAGAGCACCCCATATTTACATGTTAGCTACCTTACAGAGAAAGTAGTAGCAGAAGGGAACCACAGAATTTGAAAATACCAAAGAACTTCACTCTATTATGCATCTTGTTATTTTCAGATTAGTGTGGGACATGCAGAAGGTTCTGAGTAGGTGTGTCCATAGGATTCAGCTGAGGCCAATTCCCAAGCAGAGTAAGATTAATTCACAATTGTTTTTAATTTTAGAACCAATGGGTTATACCTGCTTCACTCTAATTCTAGGCCTTCCAGAAGCTCATCCCTACACTGCACTATGATATTCCTATGCCACAAAGAAATTTGTGCTGGATAGGGGAAGGCAGGGAGACTGGATTCATTGATCATATGGATCAGTGGTGAAAATCCTCCTTATGACAGACCACTGTTAATCCCCCATCATGGCATCTTGGGTGGTGGAAGTTGCTGGGCTTGAAAGAGATTCTTGCCTATTGTTCACTTGGTCACATGCAGTTTCTCCTCCTGAATGGTTATGGATCAGTGTCTTGTTAGTAATTATTGCTAGCTGACATTTATCAAAAGGACTAACAAAGAATTGTTATCCTCAGCTGGCAACAGTAGCCTCCACTGTATTCAAGAGTGACAACCATCACATTACAAATGCTTATTCTATACACATAAACTCTGCCTGCCCTATTTACTGGAAACTTGGTATAAGAAGTGCCATACATAAAGGCTACTATCAGTGCAAAGGTTGTCAAATTTATCCCAAAGCAAAGGAATTACAGACATTTTAAAAACAGATTTAAAATAAGGGTATCTTAAAAACCCTGCATTCATAGAAATTTGGCTTGTTATATTATAAAGGCATAGAAAATAAAACAACAACATATAGATACTAGCATTTTTTCTCATGCTAGGCTATTGGGAAATGGAGGACTGTTTTTCCAAATGTTGCTCTGCATCTGGATGCTAAATCATACTGATTTAGCTCTGTGGCCATCTGGACCAGAATGGGCTCTGAGGCTTTGGAATGGGCTTCATGATTGGATTAGGTTGGTTATGCACTCTGGTGATACTGAGCTTTTCTCAAATTACTTGCTTTCCAATGGGTTCCACAATTTAAACTCTGATTAGAAACAATTTGGAATAGCCAAGTATATGATAATCTGAAGGAAGATTAGTTTCAGTAGTGTCTGTTACAGGATTTCTCTGCAACTACTTGAGTTTTAGATTTTTAGAAAATTAGATTTTACAGTAAGTTTTATGAAACTAGCATGTAAGATGGAGCAAGTTAATTAAAGAAAACCCATAAATGAAAATAAGCTAGAATGAGGGAGGGGATCTAACTGTGTCCCCGTTTTCATTTGAGGGGAATGGCCTTACCTTTGCTAATAAAAATATCTATTTGGTATGGGAAAATCATTAAAATTTGTACTGGAGCAAATTCCCAGCAGTTCATTGAAAAGCATGGGGCAATTCTTTTTGCTTGTTATTCCACACTGCCCATCTTGGAATTTGACTAAATATTGGACAGCCCAAAGGGCATTACTGTCTCCTCCCCAGCCATACTTCTGACACCGCACACTTGGATCTAGAACAAGGAGTTTGGATAATCAGGCTGCTCCCTCAAGGTAATGAGCTCCACCTGACTGTCTCCAAATATAAACTCACTTGAATCTCTTGCCATTCTTTCTGCAAAAATGTTTAGATAAAAAGGGGGAAATGGTGAGAAATCTAACTTCCACCTCATCAGTTACCAGGATGGGGGTTGTCAAGAATATGAAAGCCATCCCCTGAGTGTAGTGCACAGTTCTTATCAGCCTCTCTCTTATATTGTACCTCCACTTGTTATTTATTAGATTTATAAGCCATCTCATTCCAGAGACTCTAGGCTTTTGATTAGAAGAATAATAAACTAGAGAATTCATAGCTGATGTGAGATGCGAATTGGGGATTTCACGAGCTTTGCCACTATTACACATCTCCACTTCAACTCTCACAATAGATCAATCATTTCACAGATTGACTTTTTGTACTGTTTAATTTCTTAATCTGATTTCCATTGATGTGGCAGTTCAACAAGTTGTCACATTCTGTTACATTCAATGTATAATCTTTAGCATGGCCCAACCTACAGCATTACAGCTATTTTCCATTCAACACTTTTTCTTTACTTAGTTTATGAGTAAAGGGATTATTATTATTATATTATTATTACTATTCAAAGCAAGTATTTGTAGACTGATTCAATATGTTTCAAGAAATTATTATAACCAACAAAGAGAGAGTGCTCTATTTTTTCGCAAGCAATTCCCTTCCCTACTCCACTCTAGTCAAAGGTGTAATCCTAGTTATAATACAAAAGTGAGCAGGGCTGGTTCATACAGGCTAATGCAGCTCCTTATATTCAAATAGATCCACTCTCTTGCTGCTGGGCATGTAGCAGTGCCCAGTCCATACACGTCAAGATGCCACCCTTGAAAGCAACCACCAAATCATTCTTCCAATAAGGTCAGTGGTGAGGATGATGTTTGCTAGTACCAGTTTGGGAATGCTGGATACTCATGGCAAGTAGGGAAGGCCTCACCTGGAAGAATACAAGCTTACAGAAACACTGGAGCATGGTGACTCAAGGAAGGCAAAGGAAAGGCTAAGCCATCCCTTAATGAGGTGGCTTATACACTGTTCTACATACACAGGCTCATAGGATTTCAACCCAAAACACTTCGAAATCATATGTCATGACTGGAAAATAGGGCTGGACATACATACTGGGTTCCATATGTTACATTTATCACATAAAAGTCTCTATCACTCCAGTTTGTGCACTGTTTTTACTCCAAAAGAAGACAAATTTGAATTTATGATGATTAGTTCCCCCAATCAAGGTAAAGAACATGTAAATACAGACAAAAATCCTTTGTAATACCCAGCTTCTTTTATTTTTCAGCTAAGGATTTAACCCCTAAAACCAATTCTGGAGATTTCTCCTCCTCCTCAATAAATGTGTGTATATGACACACGATATTATGTGCATTTATGTATATCTGTATACACCTGTCAGACATTACTCTCCAAAAATGGGCATGACAAAAAGATGCACTGATAATATTAGGTACAGAAATAAGGTAAGCCAATTGTACAATGAATTGTTCCCCCATCTGTATATAATGAACAGACCAGTCATACGCAGAAGCATTTCCTTCCCTAGAATGCAGAGAGGAAGAAGGGCAGATATACAGGGAAGGTATGGTAAGAAATAAGAAACAAAACTGGTGATAAGAAGTAAAGCAAACTGAATAAGGGAGGAAAGAAAAGAGAAGGAATCTCTGTTTAGATTTAAAAATCCTCCCAAGCAATCATTTGCACCTATGCTTGTTCAATTTTTTTTCCGAAAAATGCTGCCCGTCTATTCTTCTGTCACAACCCTTGCCCTCCTGCACAATTCACTGATAATTGGGGAGGAGTATCATCTTCCTATTGATATATTTGAATATCTCCAGCATTGTCATTTTCGCTATCATCAGTTTGAAAGTTGTAATCAGCACTGTGATATTAGTGCCCTTGCTGATAGACCAGTAATCCATAAATAACATGAATAAGGGCATAACAGTATAAAGATCTTCAAGAATTGATGCTTTTGTTAAGTTTTTAGACACATTTGGACAGTAAAGAAAGTGGCAAATAATATTTGCCAGGTGTTGGTGAATAATGTATAAAAAATGTGTATTAATTAATATAGCTTCCAATGATGGTAGATTGAAATGTACTATCTTTTAGGCTCCAGAAAGATAACAGAACCTGAATCTGCTTGGATCCTTGCCTCTCCAGTCTTTTTACAATATAACTATGGTGGTAGATGAGAGACAGCAGCCCCGCAGTTTTAAAGAAGAGTATGTTTTGACCATTCAGGTGAAATAAATAGTAAATTTCTCAATTACAGTGGCACACTCCATTATTCTGAAGACAAATGAATTAGTTTCATTGCCTAACAAATTCAGCTGGATTCTGAACTCTGCAAGAAGGTTTGGGATTGGATATACACATACAATTCTTTTGTCAATCCTCAGTTGCTAATTGGCTTTTTCAATTCCACTTTTCCTCCTTTTATTGGATAATTACCAATAGTAATGGAAGATAGCCATTTGAAGTCAGATGTAGCCCTTTATCAATGATAATAGTAAAATTCTTAAGTTCTCCATGGACCATGAAATTCCCACAATATGCATGTTCTGGAGTCTGCAGCTTTAAACAGAAGACAATTTCTCTACTGCTGATGGTTCATCATAAGCCCTGACTCACTTCCCTGCAGTGCTTTCTCACAGAAGGGAGGTTCAAATTCCATTATAGAAAATGGCAATGCTCTTCTTGATTTTAATGTTCAGTTTTATGCATAAGAACTTATGGTTACCCTGATATTTCCACTTAAAAATAAATTTTAAGAAACTGAAAGCATCAAATTGTCTCCAGATGAGAATGCTAGTCCTCTCTGCTTGCTCAATCTTCACAAAAATCCATTTTTCCCATTCCATAAATTAAGTGCATTGAGCAATCCTTAAATTTGATTCACACAGAAAATAAAGTTATTTTTGTTGTACAGTACTATTCTATTGTTAAGGATAAACTTGATGCAATATTAGGCAAGTCTGTGCCTTAAATATATAAGCACACATGCTTGCCTCAAAATTTATGTATTAAAAAACTTAGTCACACAAATATTTTTACTTCCTGGTAACTATTCCACATATTAAGTTCAAAAGCTTCCAGTTTTCAATCTCTATATCTGCATGAACAACCAGTGAGTGTTGTTTTGAACACATTTTTAACAGTATCTCCCATTTATTTCATTTTTATTAGAATGTCATTTCTTGCAAAAGGATTTACTTATTTGTATACATCGTTCTTCTTTTCATTTGGCTTCAACAGCTAAGACAAAGTATTGCAAAATGATGCATATTGAAAAGTATAAGTATTTGGAGGAGAATTTTTCACCTTATCAAAATTGATAGTTTCAATTAAAACACTAAATATAGGGAAAATATCTTGCAGATACAGTCTCAATAGAAAATTTTGTTTTTTGCAACTTACATTAGATACATCTTAACATCAGAAGAAAATATTTTGTTTTCTTCCATGCATTCCTTTCTTCTATAAATTTACTTGCAAATGGAAAGCAGTTCTGAAACTGTTCTTTCAAATATTCCTGGTTTTTCCTGAACTTTGGGAAATGGGAACTGAATTTTAAAAATTTCAAATATATGAAATATTCATGAGATTTTTGCATGCTGTGCCTTCCTGATTAAACAGTAGTCTTCTTCCCATTTTTTCCTCCATCTGACTTCTGCAATGAACCCAGCACTCTGTTTTATTCATGACCTCAAATTCCTCATGATGTGAAATAGGAGCTATGCATTGAGTACAGGTTGTCAATGGGATTGCCCACTCTTGATTGTAAGGACCCAGGTTCCGTAGCTGCTAAGAAACAGTTGCCCTGGTTGCTGAAGGAGGTATCATCACTATCCATTTCAAAGAAAATGGGCTCAGAACCTACATAATAAGAGACAAAAAAATATGCTTAGTTGTGGCACCATCCTTTGAAAGAGATGGGTCATATTTGGAGCCACAGAAATGAGTCAAAATGTACTCGGGTATCATTCCCATTTATCTGAATGAGGTTTGCACATGAGAATTTCCCTCTAATTCTGCCATCAGAATTTAAATCAAATGACTCATTAGTTCCAAAGGGATAAACATACACACAATGTTAGTCCATAAAATAGAAAGTCATTACACTCTATGCAAAGGTTCCCAGAAAAAGGAGGGTACCAATTATTATTTTTGTTTTTTAAAATATTGTTTTAATTTATTACTATTGTATTACTTCAAGCCACCTTAGTAAGATTTATATCCTGAAAGGTACAATATAAATGATTGTAATAGACAAATAGTCACAAGTAGCAATGCCTAGCTGCCCTTGGCCAATCTCAAAACAAAACAAAATAAAACCCAAACACCTACGCAAACTAGGTCCTCGTTAGTACTTAGAGATCATCTGGAAATTCCTATAAGGTAACCTAGGAAGCTAAAAAATGTTGTGGAAAAACACAGGGGCAAATCACTTAAATATTGTTGCCAAGAAAACAATGTGGACAGTCCACGTAGCCATCAGGAATTAAGCTCAAATTGAGACAGTCTTTATCAGTGGCTCCTCACTTTAAACTTGGCTGCCCAGACTCAGCATAAATATAGTCATAAAGGACTTACTACAATTGTTAACCTTGGGGAGACTGAATTTTGAACAATTTAAGGTTAAATTCCTAGGAGTGCTAGGAATACTTCACAACATCCCAGCTTGGAACTGTTAAAGAGTTTCCCTTAGTTCATCTGATGTATTGCAAGTGCTTCCACAGAATAGGGTATAGGTGACAGACTTAGGATCTGCAATCTGAGCTTTTTCACATCTTACCATAAGGGTGCATGTGGTCCCCTGGCATCTGTGGGGGAGTAAGTCCTTGCTGGAAGGAGTCTGAGTTGTAGACACTATGATCGATAACCAACATTTGTTGTGAGGCTGGTTGCAAGGTTGTGTATGAGTTCATGATTCCTTCAAAGCTAGTGCTGTTGTTACTGTTTGTCTGAGCTGGAAGACATGGAAGAATGAAAGGTATTTATTTTTTATCCCACCCTTAATTTTGGTCAACAGAAGTTGATGTACATACCTAATATTCCCACTTCCTGTTTTCCACACAACAACAATCCTGTGAGGTGAGTTGGGCTGAGAGAGGGTGACTGGCCCAAAGTCACTCAGCCAGCTTTCATACCTATGGGAGGACTAGAACTCACCACATCTTGGTTTCTAGCCCAGCACCTTAGCCCTTGGTTTCTAGCCCAGCACCAAACTGGTTCTCATATGTAAGAGTTCATCTTATAAATTTTCTGGAAATTCAGTCATTAGACTTTCCCAACCTATGTATCTGGGCCAGTTCTAGTACAATATCTGTAGCCCCAACAGATCTTGTCTGCACAACTCCAGATGACCCCTAGATGTCAGCAACAAATTAGAGTTTTTAATATGTCTTTGCTACCATTTAGTGATCAACTGGAGTTCTGCACTCAGATCCAGCAGCCATGATATTAAAAAATGGATGACAGATTTTCCATCTTCCACATGTTCAAGTTCAGATTAACCATATCTCCCAATCCTACTGTAATATGTGGCTTCTTAGGTAGATATAACAAATTACAGACCCTAAAAATTGAGGTGAAGGACATGAAATGTTATGGTCCTCAGATCATCTAATAACCTCCCCAACTCAAGAAATTAGTTTTTCCAGGTATAACAATGACAAACATGGTTCCCAAGAACTGAATCTTGCATGATGCCTGGAATAAATAACAAGATGGTGGAAGAGGAAGAGAATGAGTATCCTGGCTTATATCATCTTTTTATGGCTTTCAATGAAGGGGAGAAAATCCTCTGGAAACAAGAACTATTCCTCTGACCATCAGCAGCTGGTGCTATCCTGATGGATCCTGATACCCACCACCTGCCTTCTGATCCAATTATTTTATTTTATTTTTGTGCCTTCAAATCAGTGTTGACCCCTCTTGACTGCCTGGACAAGTCCCTGCAGTTTTCATGGCAAGGTCTGATCCAATGAAGCAACAGTAACACTGCTGGCTGCCAATTTGAATATAGTCTCCAAGGGTCCCATCTATACAACCAGATTCTTGTTAATCCATGTCCCTCTATAAGGTGCTGTATCTTCCCTTCTCCCTAAACTCTGCCTTCCTCTCATAAACCCCTGTACTCCATCAGGACACCAAATTGGAAATCTGGGAATTTCCATCGTAAAGTTTTAAAATAACCTTTATTGAATTCATGAAGACTTTTAAGTCCTAATCTGTCATTGTGAGGAAAAATAGGAGGAGGGATTACTATGTGTACTGCCTTGAACTCCTGAAGGAAAGACAAAACATAAATCTAATGAATAAACAAATAAATTGCCAAGCAAGGAGAGGATTTTGCAAATTGTGTATGTATTTGTGTGTGCATGAAAGAGAAAACAAGAGAATGGAGGTAAATGTGTAAAGGGAGTGTATATTTCTGGACATGTATTTCCAGGGTGGCATATCCACAATAGTATAGCTATTTTTATTCATTCATTCATTCATTCATTCATTCATTCATTCATTCATTCATTCATTCATTCATTCATTCATTCATTCATTTATAATAGCACAATTTCAGCCTAGAACTGTCCTCCTGGTTGTCTGGAGCTCCAATGTAGTTGTCTGGAACTCGTTTAGGCTTTGGGCTGAAATAGATTAATCACCACCGTAATAAAATATATAAAAAACCTGAACTTGTAAGGAGGAATGGTTGGAATATATTCCCCTTTCTTGCTTAATAACCACTGTACTTTAAAGAAAAGGTAAAGAATACACATCTTACTTTCAGAATGGCAGCAGGTGGTGCGTTTTCAGGAGGGAGAGTTTCCATGTCAAAAGAAAGTTAGAGGTCAGATCTTACCTGCAGTGAATCTTTGTGTGTTTTGCTGATCTTGCTGTTGCTGTTGTTGTCGCCTTGCTAGTTTCTTCATCTGTGAGGAAAAGGAGAAGAAAATTTAGAACATAATGACTCTCCTTGGTTATCTTGAATGGTAGAATAACCTCACAGAAGACTGATGGATAAGTAAACCACTTTGATGATTCCTGGTGATGCTACTATGGCACTCCTTCATCTGTTGAATTCTGTGAAGGATATAATGGGAGAAGCTCACAGGCTTCCTACACATATAGTCTAGCTCAGGGGTTTTCAAACTTTTTCAGGTCACAGAACCTGTTTTTTTTTAAAAAACAAACAAACGCAGATTCCCTGATCAAGAGGCAAAGCTGTAGTGATAAAACATTCACTGTCTGCAGTGGAACTCCATCAACTTCTCATGGAATCCTAGGGTTCTGTAGAACACAGTCTGAAAAACCCTGGTCTAGCTGTTCCAAAAATGAGAAACAGTCCTGCCTTGTGTTTATTTGGCTACTTCTACCCTACCTCTACCCTTCCACATACAGGTAGTCCTCGCTTACTGACCACTCGTTCAGCGACCATTCAAAATTGCAATAGTCCTGAATGAGGGGTACGTACAACTGGTCCTTGAAGTTCCGGCAGTTGCAGCACCCCCACAGTCACATAATCATGATTTGGGTGCTTGGCAACCAGCTCACGGTTACAATGGTTGCAGCATCCCATGGTCACATGATCCCCATTTGTGACCTTCCTTGGCGGCTTACCACAAGCAAAATCAATAGGGAAGCTGGCAGAGAAGGTCACAAGTTGCTCCACTAAGTCCCACTTCCCACTTTCCTGTGCACCACGCCATGCCCTCCTTCCCTGGACGTCCCTGCATTCGCATGCATGCACTCACATGCATGCACTCGCAGCAGCCCCCTCCCCTAACTTGTGTGCGGCCTGCGCTGGGGCTCCCAGGGCCTCCCCCACACCCGTGGCACTTCCCACTTGGGGTTACAATGGCAATCAGGACAGCATGGATTGCCATCGCTAAGTGATGTGGTTGCATGATGTCACCCTTTATGACTGCATCCCAATTGCCATTGTAACTCAAGGACTACCTGTATTCTTACTTCTGATCCTACCTAGAGCTACTGCTTTTCAGTTCTTGTACTCATTCAGTTCCCCTCTCTTTATATTAATATTATACAAAAGAAACAATTGCAGTATGGCTGAATAAACTCTACTGTGGCTTTGTCCCAAAAGCTAATGGAAATACAAATTCCCCATGATCCTTCCTTCCATGTATGCTCCTTGTACAGTCATCTGCTCCTAGATAATTCCCTGTACTAAAAAGTATAGGAAACAAACACATACATACCCAGTCTGTTTCCCATAGAAATCTCAGTCCTATGCATTTTCAAAAGTTATTTTAAAAATCACATTGGGAGATTTTTATATATCAGGTCCAGTGTAAGCTATATACAAAGACACCAGTTTGCAAGTTTTTTAGCTAGAGCCTCCTCTATATTATTCATTATTTTTATTACCTTTGCTACAGAAAGGCCTCACAGACTCACCAAAAGTCTTATCAGCTCTCATTTCCTCCTGGATCAATAAATGAACAAAACCCCTCTAATTGTTTTTCATTCATCAAACCTTCCTGGTTCTTCTTTTTAAACTCTGGAGGTTTTATAGCTATGGACACATCTGTGATGTAAACAATTTTTATACACATTGCTGAAGAAATTATGAAGAGGGGAATGGTGAAAACATCTACTTCCTTTCCGTATTAAGTTGCCATTTCCATAAAATCCTTCTGAAAAAATTCTTATTTCTTAGTAGCAATTTCCACCATGTTGTATGTTGTTTGATAACTATTGCCACAGAAAACAGGAAATCTTGGGGCCGGGGAGGCATTTTCTCAAATAGGAAAGACTGTTCTGACACAAATCAAACCAACCCAGAACCAATTAATATGAAAACTTGAACCTACTGACATAAAATTAGGAAGGGATTCAAATGTCATCAAATACTTCCAAGGAATAAAAAAGTTACAGACCATTTCCCTAGGAAAAACACTTCAAAATGGCAGTGACTAGAAAGGTTTTATTTAAAAAAAACAAACTTAAAAATATAGCGCTAGATATTCTTTTATTTTAGAAGTATTTCACAAATATTCTTTTTTAGAGTTAGAGCTGGAAAGGCATTTTATTAAAATATTGACAAAAATGATAGTTTTATAAAAAAAAATGAGCTTACCATAAAGGTGTTAGTAACGTTATGCTGATGTTTTGAGAATGTGGAAAGCCAGTGTTTTTCCTGTGCATATTAAGCATTCTGCTTGATACGGTGACTGAATTGTCAGTCTGAGAAATACGTAATGGAACTCTACTCCATTAGTTTCTGATACTGCTGAGGAGAGGGTTAACACGGCTGATGTAGATAGGCACTCCTCCTCCTAGTGAATGTCATAATATTTTAAAAAAAAGTTATTACCTTAGCTCTTTGATTCTGGAACCAGACCTGTACCACTCGGACACTAAGACCCGTCTCAGCTGCTAATGTTTCTCTTACCTTTAGGAAATGCAGAACATTTATTTTCAGCATCACAAACAAATGATCGGCAAAATGCACAATATGTCTAGTTGTCAGCATGTTATTTTCAGCTTTCAATGTGCCAGAATTTCAAAATTTCCAAATACATTGCAAGGCCTCTCAAAATATAAATGGCAAGATGGTTTTATAAATGTGTGCTCACTTTAAGTTTAAAAAATAAATGTAAAAGTTCCACAATGCCTTAATTTTTCTTTGTAGATGAGACATTTGACCACAGCAGTTCTGTTCAATTCATAACAGCTCTTTAGCTGTCTACAATGATCTGCTGGGGGCTCTGAAAGATACTGTATATTTTACTGCATGCAAAGTAACTGTGATCTAGACTCTAGAAAAACATAAGCTATGACTGATGGATCCCATTCTGATTAGTGGATCAGCATTTGCCATCAACAGAATATTTTTTCCTGATTTTTCTTTCAAGATAGCGATGTGGGGAGGGAGTGTTTGAATGTTAGCGTTTGGCATGAGAGTGGTTGGATTTTTAAAGTTTGTTTTTATGTTTTGGGAAGATTTGTTGGATCTTAGGTTTTATTTGTTCTGGTGTTGGAGTTTCCTCCAGTCAGAACTGGAGGTTTTGGAGCAGAAGAGTGAGAACAGGCAGCAAGCTGCAAAGAAGTGAGAGGAGCAAGTCAATGGCCTTCTGGTGGTGAAGAGACTGACCCTTGCATTTCTATTTTGGATGTGCTCAGCAGATTTCCACCTGGGAAGGTGGAGGCCCAGTTCATTGTGCTGTTGGAAGCCTACTCAAAATCTACTTTGAGTAGTACAGTTGACTAGGAGGAGTTGTGCTGGCAGAGAAGCTGGTGGCTGGAGCAGCTTATGGTGTTGTGGTGAGGAGACAAGGTAGTGGATGCTGAGTTGGGTGAGAGTGCAAGTGTCAGATTTGTCTGAGCTCTGCAGCTGCCTGAGCATAGGCCTCTTTAAGCCTGCCTTATGGTTTCTGCCCACAGGTGCCACTCTGGGCAACACTTTCCATTTGACTGCTTGAAAAGCTTTCCTGCTGGACTGCTCATGCAATTCCTGACTGAAAGGTTAAGATCTTGGACTAGTTTCGTATTGCAGACTTGAATATATGGCTTAATACTGTATTATTTCAGCTGGTAATACTGCTGGAATTGGGGGCTAGCAAGGGTGTTAGAGATATGTAGGGCGGTAATAAGAGTGTGTGGGCAGCCTTTGTAAGAACCTGGCTTCCCTGTGCCTACTGAACGTACTACGGTAGAAGCACCATGGGACCTTGCTGTGATTGATCGTAGGCTGAGAATAATTGTGGGTTGTTGAGGATGTTTAAGTTGGATAGTTCCCAGAAATTGGGGGAGAAGGGGTGGGGTTGGGGACTGACAGAGGGAATAGGGCAGGCAGTTCCATCTGAGTGGCAATGGGCAGAGGGCGATATGGCAGGGAGCTGGGAGTGGGCTATACACAGGGAAGGCAATGTTTGTTATTGATTTCACCTTCTGGTTCCCAGCATTCACCCTGTTGCCAGGCCATTAGATCTCAGTGGTTCTGGTCTCCAGCTGGTGGCGTTAAATGCCAGGTTGGTGTGTAATAAGACTCCCTCGTCCATGATCTTATAATGGACGAGGCAATTTACCTGTTATATATGACTGAGACCTGGGTGGTTTATATGGGTGGGATTAGAGGAGAGATGACCCCTCCCTGAAATTTGCCCACCTGATATTTGGGATTGGCACAAGCCATGGATCCAGAGGGTGGGGTAAGGTGACAGCTGCTTAATGGCTTTCAGAGGCTCTGTACTGCATATAACCAGATGTGGACCCTCTGGTTTAAGTTGGGCTGAAGATGGGTTTCCTGCTACTGAACTGGCCTCTCTGCTGCATTGCCTGACTCTGTTGCTGAGTTGGCAGTGGAGTCTCCAAGACTGACAGTTTTAGAAATTTTAACCTCCTCTCATGTGGTGTAGAGTCTGGTGTGACTCAAGAGTTCATGACCATCGCGAGAACCATGGACCTGACCCAAATTATTCAGAGCTCAGTGAACACAACTGGTCATATGCTTGATCTGTTTTTTGTCTCAGGCAACTGCAATTTGTTCTAAAGTAGAGGTCAGTGTTACTGGTCCTCTGCTATGGTCAGATCACACTCTGATTGCTTTTCAGCTTATGGGTCTGCCCCTCCCCCCAGCAGGGAGAGAGAACCTATTTGATTGGACTGCCCTAGACCAATGGACCTGGATGGGTTTCAGAAGGAGCTTGGGGGTTTTCCTTTGAATTTGGTGGGCAGTTCAACTGAGGCCTTAGTCTCTGCCTGAAATGGATGTATGACAAGGGACTTGGACTGTGTTGCTCCTGTGCAGCTCCTTGCTTTTCTGAGGAACTCTGGGAGATGAAATGACAGAAGACAGACCTAGTGCACTGTTGGAGAAAGATGAAGAATTAATCTGACTGAGCACATGTAGGAACGCATATTAGGCATTACATTATAGCAGGAAGAGTGGCAAAACTTAATTATTTTTCCACTCTTATCATGTCTGCAGATAACTGGCCACTGGCCGCACTGTTTAAACTGACCTGAATCCTGTTGGGGAGGGATGGGTCAGAGGGCAGCTATGACGTATATTCTAGACATTTTGCACATGAAGTTGCTGAGACTCTGACTTACTGAAATGACTCAGGCTCTGACTGTTGAGATGACCAAGGCACAGTCTTGTTTGGTTACACTGGAAGTGTTTGATCCTATAACTCCCGAGGAAGTAGACAGGCTCCTTGAGACAGTTAGTAAGGCCCTGTTTATTAGATCTATGCCCCTCCTGTTTATTTAAGGCCTCCCAGGAAGTGATATATGGTTGGGTCCATGAGGTGCTAAATTCATTCTTGAGAGAGGGGATGATTGCATCCCCTCCTCAAGAAGCCATCACTGGTTCTATTTTCATCCAGTCTCCAATCTTTCTAGGTAAGGTTGAGGAGAAGGCAGTCAGGCTGCAGCTCCAGAGGATTGTGCAGGAATTAGTATATCTAAGCAGAAAATCTAGACCCATTTCGGTTGGGTTTCAGACTAGACATAGTATGGAGACAGCACTTACTGCATTTTTTTTAATGACCTCTTGTGGAGCCAGGACAGAGGTGGTGTGACTGTCCTAGTTCTACTTGATCTCTCAGCAGCTTTCAGTACCATTAATCATGGTAATCTTGTTTGAGAATTTGAGAGTGGTAACACAGTATTATGGTAGTTCTCCTCCTTTCTCCATGGGCAGTTTCAGTTAGGTGTTGGCAAATTGGGAGAGATCTGAGCAAAAGCCCTTGGTTTGTGGGGTGCTTCAGGGTTTGACGCTCTCATCTTTCCTTTTAACATCTTTGTGAAACCTTTGGATGAGATCATCTGTCAACATGGGGCCAGATACCATCAGTACGCTGATTATATTATATTTCAACTACTGCTCAACCAAGTGAGGCTCCCAAGGTCAGGTCCCAGTGTCTGGAGGCTGTTCAGGTATGAATGGGGAGGAATAGGTTCAAAGTCAACCCCAACCAGACTCAGTTGAGTTTTGAGCAGGTTAAACATTATGGATTTTTTTCTGTTTTTTAGGCACTGTATTAGGTTTAACTGCATATTGCCCAGAGTCTGTGCTGAATGGGGTAGCCCTTATAAATTAAATTAGAAATATAAATTAAAAATATTGCCTTTGGATCACAATATGCATGAGTTACAAAAACAGGAATCTCTAGAAACAAAGACCTTAGTTAGTAAAAACCAGCCAACCACTGCAGTTCCTACATACATGATTCCAGTGTCTTCTAATTATTAAAATATACCTTCCTACATGGCTTAGAAGATACTTCAAATGATGCTTTGAATGCTCGGCGCTGCTGCGTTGTTAGGATGGTCCGGGGCCGCTTAGGTCGTTTAAGATCCCTGATCTCTTCAGACGCTTTCCCAATGTCTTCTATTTTGCACAAGCTTGCTTCATCATCACTTTTGCCTTAGAATATGAAAACAGCCCATTGCAGTGAGATTCACAAAGCACCACGGAATGGGATTGCCAAAATGGATGCCACAATTGCTATAATTAAATTCTTTAGCTTGAAAATGTTTCATAAATACTTTAATAAATGAACGTAGACGTAATTTGGGAAGCTCCTTTCAGTAAAGTGTTATGCAGCACTATATGTATGTGTAAGCTTGCATTATGCATTCAGCAATTCAAATTCAAAAGTGAAACGGGGATTTGAAGCATGTGGGAGTGTTTTGCAATTCTTAAAGAAGTTGTGTCTTTTGTTGTACTTGCATGGCTAGTACAATCAGGCAATCTTAGGAAAAGTGTGTGTTTAATTGAAGAAGATGCCAACAGGTGCTCTATGCATCCCCACCCACACTCTATTTATTGATATGCCATTTTTAATGCTCCTCTATATTCATAGGTACATGTTGTCAAGACCATGTTTGTTTTTCACTTGTAACATACAGCTGTGAAAGCTTGACCCTGAACAAAACAAATAACCCCTCCCCCAAAAGATGCTTTGAATAGTGGTCCTAGAGAAAATTGTTGCAATTGCCTAGGACAACAAGAAGAACAAGTCATTCAAAACTAGACTTAAAACCGTATTGGTTACTAGAAGCATTAATAATGAAGCTAAAGTTTAAATATTTGGGATACATAATGTAAAGGCAAGAGTCACTGGAGAAGACACTGCTTAGAAAAATCAAAAGCAATTAAAAAAAGAGGCTGAAAGAAGACAAGGTGCTGGATGTCAGGTTCGGTCAGCACGAGGTTTCAGGGAAGCACGGGGCTGCAGGGAAGCTCGCAACCAGACCACGCGGAATCCACCGGCGGTAGCTAGCGGGGAAAAGAGGAACCGAAAGCGCCGCTAATTAACGAGCCACCTGCGGCCAGCTAAACAGGAAAACCGCAGCGGAAGCTTTTAATTACGAACTGATAACGGCACGAGCAAGCAAGGAACGGGGCCGCAGGGCAGCGAAACAAGATCGCAACGCAGCACAGAACCTGCGGTCTGCACGTAGCAGGGAGGGGCCAACCCAGCCGGAGGGGGACTGGCAATCAAGGACAATGGACTCTGACCGACCCTGCCATCATGAACGATCAGGGGGGACATTGGGGGGCCTAATAGCCCACAGCCGCAACGCGATCACGAGGCGGGAAAAAGCGCGGGAAGGGGGGAATATAACAAGTGATGCAATTGTACCAAGCCAGTCCTGGCTTTGCTTGTGACTACTACGTTACGCATGAGTAAACCTTCTTTGTGAACCACACGAGTCACGAGAGTTTCTCTGTCGAACGGGGCAAATCTCACATAAAGCCAAGACTCACCGTCAGCGCTACCCGGTACCACCGAGGAGCGTTTTCTTTCTCAATACAGGCATGACCAGCGACGAGGAATCCGTGGGTCAGCTGGAGCGCGAGGGATCCAGGCTCGCGGAAGGGCGGTCGGAGCCGCCCGGGAGCGACGGGGCAGCGGCCAGGGCCGGGCGCACTCCATCCGAGCGGTGGTCGATGGGCGTGAATCAAGGACCAGACGGTTCGGGCGTTACGATGACCCGGGGTTCGGGGTTCCGGAACCGTGAGTGGAGCGAGAAATTCGCCCGACTAGAGGAGAGAGTCGAGCGACGCCTAGACGCCGTGGAGGCGATGCTCCAGACCCTACTACAGAGAGTGGGGCCACCGGCGGACAAGCGGAGGGTCCGGGACACCGGGCGAGAGCAGATGGGGCCCGAGACCCGGGCGGCAACAGCAACAGCAGCAGCAGCAGCGCCGGGACCCCGGAGACCCGCCACGATCCCGAGGCGAGGGGAGGCAGCGGCGACTGGCGAGGCAACCGGAAAGCGAGGGGCCGGACCCGGGGAACCCCCGACGGGCGGCGGAATCCCGAGGCAGTATCGAGACCTGGCGGCAGCGTTCGGGGAGAAGGAGTCTGACCAGCTCCCACCACACCGGCCCAGTGATTGCGCCATCGAGCTAGAGCCAGGAGCGACCCTGCCTAAGCCAAAAATGTACTCCCTGTCGAGGAGGGAGATGGGAGCCCTGCGCGAGTTCATAGACAAGAACCTAGCACGGGGATTCATCCAACCCGCGAAGTCACCATTAGCGGCCCCGGTGTTATTCCGGGAGAAGAAGGACGGCTCGCTCCGTATGTGCGTAGACTACCGGGGGCTGAACGCAATCAGCACGGAGTACAAATACCCCCTCCCCTGATGAAGGACTTGATGTCGCATCTGTCGAAGGGGAGGGTGTTCACAAAACTGGACTTGCGCGAAGCCTACTTCAGAGTTAGGATCCGCGCAAAAGATGAGTGGAAGACGGCGTTCAACACCCCGCTCGGAAGCTACCAGTTTTCCGTGATGCCGTTCGGATTAAAAGGGGCCCCGGGGTATTTATGCAGCTAATTAATGAGGTGCTGCACGACCTACTCTACCGGGGCGTCCTGGTCTACCTGGACGACATCCTCATCTACACCGAGACCCTGGCGGAGCACGTGAGCCTGGTGCGCACGGTGCTCCAGAGACTGCTGAAGGCACAGCTGTACGCAAAGCTCTCGAAATGCGAGTTCCATCGAGAGCAACTAGACTACCTCGGCTACCGAATATCCAGCCGGGGAATTGAGATGGACCCGGCGAAAGTAAGGGATGTCCTGGGCTGGGAAGCGCCGCGAACCCGGAGGCAACTCCAAAGCTTCCTAGGGTTTGCGAACTTCTATCGTCAGTTCATCCCGAACTTCGCCCAAATCGCCCTTCCCCTAACCGACCTGCTAAAAACCAAGGGCACTGGGAAACCCCCAAGCCCAGCATGGCACTCGCGTGGACTGCAGAATGCCAGGGGCGTTTGAGGAACTAAAACAGCGGTTCACCGCGGAGCCGATCCTGCGCCATCCCGACCCAGACCGGCGGTTTATAATCCAAGTGGATGCATCAGACGTGGCAACGGGAGCAGTCCTGCTCCAACCCAGCCCGGAGGGGGCCATCCACCCGTGCGCCTACGCCTCCCGCAAATTCACCGAGACGGAGAGGAGGTGGATGGTGTGGGAGAAAGAGGCGTACGCGGTCAAGTGGGCGCTGGCCACGTGGAGGCATCTACTGGAGGGGGCAACTGAACCGTTCGAGGTGTGGACGGACCATAAGAACCTCGAGGCCCTGAAGACCCCGCGTAAGCTATCCCCCAAACAGGCACGGTGGTCCCAATACTTCGGGAGGTTCAGGTTCACACTGAAACACATCCCCGGGAAGCGCAACTTCTTAGCGGATGGACTGTCTCGCATGCCCCAGCACGCCAGCCTACGGGAGGAGATCGTGGACTCCGTCATCCCCGCCAGCAGGCTGGCTGCAAAGGCGGTGACCCGAAGCCAGACCAAGGGGGAGCGACGGGACGCGGCGTCTGAAGTAAGGCAAGGGTTCGCGGAGGCAGCGGAGCGGGACGGTTGGCTCAAGCAGAACCGAGAGGCGCTAACCGGCCAAGAGGGGTTGTGGTGGCACGAAGGAAAGCTGTACGTGCCCGAGGGTTGCCGAAGGGAGGTCATGGAGAGAGCCCACGACAGCCGGAGCGCGGGGCATTACGGCTTCGTAAAGACACTCCACTTAATCCGGCGGCAGTTTTGGTGGCCCACGCTCCGGAAGGACGTGGAGGCATACTCGGGGGGTTGCCCGGTGTGCGCAACAGCGAAAGGAGCCAAAGGCAAACCTAGAGGCCTACTCCAGCCGGTAGCGGAACCCGACGGCCCTTGGCAAGAGGTCGCCATGGACTTCATAGTGGAGCTCCCGGAGAGTAAGGGGAAGACCGCCATTTGGGTGGTCACGGACTTATTCTCCAAACAAGCGCACTTTGTAGCGTGCCGGCGAGTCCCCACGGCCGAGGGGTTGGCGAAACTGTTCGTGCAACATGTCTACCGACTCCACGGCGCACCTCGACGTATCGTCAGCGATCGGGGCGGCAACTTCATCGCGCGGTTCTGGCGGGAGTTCCTGAAGCGGGTGGGGACGAAACAAGCCCTATCCTCCGCGGCGCACCCGCAGACGGACGGAGCCACGGAACGCCTGAACGGGGGCTCGAACAGTACCTGCGCTGCTACGTGGGGCACCAACAGGACGATTGGGCGGAGCTACTACCATTCGCGGAGGTGGCATACAACAACGCCGTCCACAAGAGCACCGGGTTCTCTCCGTTCAAAGTAGCCACCGGGAGAGAATTCGTCCCCATGCCGGAGCTGCCTCAGCCGGAATCCCAGATCAACTCCCTGGACGCCTGGTTCGCCCAAATCGACGAGACCCGGCGAGCGGCGCACGCGGCATTGCAAAGAGCCAAAGCCGACTACAAGAAGCACGCGGACCGCAAGAGGCTCCCCGAGGAAAAGTGGAAAGTGGGGGACCAGGTGTATCTGTCAACCAAAAACCTAAAGACGCACCAGGCATCGAAAAAACTCAGCCCGAGGTTTGTGGGGCCGTTCCCCATTTCGGAGATCATCAATCCGGTGACCGTCAGGCTGACGCTCCCGAAAAGCCTCGGGAAGATCCACCCGGTGTTCCATTGCAGCCTGCTAAAGTTGCACCAGCCGGGGAACGCCTGGCACAAGGCGGAGGGAGTACCACCACCCATCATGGTCGGGGGGGAGCAGCATTTCGAAATCAACCGGATACTGGACGCCCGGAGGCACAAGGGGCAGACCCAGCTCCTAGTGCAATGGAAACATTTCCCCAAGTCCCACAGCGAATGGGTGAGTAAAACCCACATAAGGGCGCCGGACCTAGTGCGGGACTTTTACAGTAAATACCCCGGGAAGCCGAAATAGG
Organism: Python bivittatus; assembly: GCF_059951505.1. NCBI lineage: Eukaryota > Metazoa > Chordata > Lepidosauria > Squamata > Pythonidae > Python > Python bivittatus. The sequence goes on from NW_028277098.1 coordinate 2,245,350, forward strand.
ACCGAGGGGGAAGTTGTCGTCAGGGGGGCGGCATGTCAGGTTCGGTCAGCACGAGGTTTCAGGGAAGCACGGGGCTGCAGGGAAGCTCGCAACCAGACCACGCGGAATCCACCGGCGGTAGCTAGCGGGGAAAAGAGGAACCGAAAGCGCCGCTAATTAACGAGCCACCTGCGGCCAGCTAAACAGGAAAACCGCAGCGGAAGCTTTTAATTACGAACTGATAACGGCGCGAGCAAGCAAGGAACGGGGCCGCAGGGCAGCGAAACAAGATCGCAACGCAGCACAGAACCCGCGGTCTGCACGTAGCAGGGAGGGGCCAACCCAGCCGGAGGGGGACTGGCAATCAAGGACAATGGACTCTGACCGACCCTGCCATCATGAACGATCAGGGGGGACATTGGGGGGCCTAATAGCCCACAGCCGCAACGCGATCACGAGGCGGGAAAAAGCGCGGGAAGGGGGGAATATAACAAGTGATGCAATTGTACCAAGCCAGTCCTGGCTTTGCTTGTGACTACTACGTTACGCATGAGTAAACCTTCTTTGTGAACCACACGTGTCACGAGAGTTTCTCTGTCGAACGGGGCAAATCTCACACTGGATACTGTTGTTGATGACTCAAGCATGAGCTTATATGAACTCAAAGAAGTTCATGACAATCCTGGAGGAACTATGCCCATTGGGTCACCAAGAGTTGGAAGCAACTGAACACCAGCAAATATTTAGTTTTGCACATGGAAAATAAGCATGGCTTGGAGAAGAATGTCTGCCCTAAATCATTATGTGCTGTGACTGTTTTTTACATTCAGAGAGTGTAGTTTTAAACAAACACATGAGGGCATTCAAACTGTAATTCCAACTTGCAATCTAAATTGGGTACATTTCATTGAACCATGTTAGTATCACCTTAGGTCTATGTAGACAAAGTCTGCATGGAATCCAAAATACAACTGGAAAAATGACAGAATATATGAAAGCATTGGCATCATGAGATTATTGTTCTAATTTAAAAATAGCTTTTTCCTGAATTAAAAGAAGATGCTCAGATACTTTGCATGTCTGTTGTTTGCCTGAATGTGTTTTCAGACATTCAATTTATTTTGAATGCAGAACACAGAATAACATCAGGCAACTGGAAGCAAAAGGAATTACTGGCTTTTCTCTTCTGATTCTTCATCTTGAAGAATTACATGGTAGCCCTGCCAGGAATAGCTGGATATACTACATTTGGTGAATGCAGATAAGTGATAATTTAAGATTAAGTCTCATGCTATGTTAAATACACAGGGTGCAGTTGCTCTTCTAATTTGAGTTTAGAGGTGTATAAGCATGTGAAAACTTTTTTAAAAAAGGAACTCCAATGAAATCAAGGTTCTCCCCTCCATCTTTTAAAAACCCCAATGCAAGGCAGGGAGAATTTTCTGAAGCAAGTGGCTGTGGATAGGAAGTTCATCCTCTCCTATTGGCATACAGATATCTCATTTAGGGTCATTTAGCTTTTTAAACTCTTGTAGCCATTTGCCAGTTTGTGGATGTGTTTCTGGGGCTTAGCTAGGATGTGTAGCTGTTTTAGAGCCTACAATGGTACCAGATTTTAAAGTAGAGAAAATAAGCACTTCCTTGTCTTCAGTATGTTTTAAAATGGAACTTCACTCCTGACGGGAAATCCTGTTTCCTTTCTCCAACTTGCTACCCCCCAGCTGTGTTGATCTGGAATTCCCACCACTCCCAACCAGCCTGGGGGATTGTTGAGAGTTGGAAAATGCAAGACTGGCAAAGCCCAACTCAGAGAATCAGGGTGATAAAATATTTCCCACCTCTGGCTGCATTTGAGGCATGAAACAGAGAAAGCTTTGAAATGATTGATAGGAAAAATAGCTGAGAGAAGGCTGGGGGAATCCTGTCCCAAGAAAGAAAAGTGGCTTCAACACCCCCAAACACCTGCTCACCAAATCCCCCCAAACGATGGAAAGTTGATTCTGCTTTAACATGGCAGTGCTTTTAATTAACTCTGCCTTTCAAGCCTCCACAAACAGGGTAGGAATTAATTAATCTTTAAAACTCCTCCTTATGTCACATGGGAAAGGACGACAGGCGGTGTATATTGTCTGTACTGACCTCTGGGCAACCTTAAGACTCAACGGGGGAAAGCGATGAAAAACTGGTTTCATGAAAAAGATGAAAAAATTCTTTGGTTTGAGGGAATTAGGGAAAGGAGAGATGTTAGTACACTTTTAATTGGAAAGGAGGCTCCTCTTTCACAGCCCTCTGTTTACTTAGGCTTGGCCACTGGGGGTCAGAGAAGGGAATCATTGAACGAGGGGCTTTACAGATTATGGACAACATATGGCTTCCAGTATTTTGTGCTTTATCTTCATTTTCTCACAAAGATGGTCCTGAGTTTGCATTCTGCTACTTGATCCCTTATATTTCTAAATGGGACTATAAAGATAGATGCTGACTAAGCAGGAACCGGCTGAAATCTGACAGCCTGGTGAAACTAACTACACATCCTGGGGAAGGTCCGTTCTTGCTCGCAGATATTTGTCATTCTTAGTTGGTTCAGGGTTAAAATCTACTTCTGCTGCTAAGCTAAATATGCTCGCAACAGAGTGTTCAACAAATTAGGACAACCCTTGTAGATGCTGGGCCTTGCCCAGCAATGTGGAAAACACCAAGAGGCTTTCAGTTTAGAACTGTAGTGCTTTAGGATTTGTTAAATTATATGCAAGCAGTTTCCAAACCCAGTGAGATATTTTAAGTAAAGAGTATCAAATTGGTAACAATGACATACATTGGAATGAAAGACACTGTACAAAATCAGACCAAAATTCTATCTAGTGGGCTGGTCTTCAGCAGTGGCCAGATGCCCACTGAAGCAGGGAATGATGGGGATTGATGGTTGTTTATATTATAACAACAATATTGTCTCTGAACACAAACACAGATATGAGAGACCCCTTGTTCAACTATTGTGGAAAGTTGTTTTTTGCACTGACACTGGCAAAGTAGGATAATCAAGTCTGGATGGATTTTATATAAAATGGCAAATAATGAGTAATGGATAAGTGGTTGTATCATTAGGAAAACCCTTTACCTAAATATGACACAGGAATATTAATGCTGGTCTGAAAGGCCAATGTAGTAATAAGATATTAGAGTGAACAAGTAGGATGCAATGATGTTCTATTCAGTGTTGACAAGAGATGGCTTGGAGTACAATGTATGCAAAATTATTTAAATAACTTTTGCAAACCAAGCTGCTAGCAATTAAAAGAGCCTCAGCAGGCACTGGGACAAAGTCATTGCGTTTTTTCAATTGAACATGTTTTTTCTTTTATGTATCCTATTACTTTATTTTGATAGCCACAAAACTACATATTTGCCAGGAGATGGCAGCATTTTACTGATTCTGTTATTCTGACTATTATTTTCAAATAATGCATTCCTGTTAAAACTGGCATTTCCAAAGCAAGTAGTGTAACACAACCCATCTAAAAATGAGAATGAGAGTCCAATTCTACCTATATCTACTCTTTGTTTAAAATGGTTCCAGCTTTGCTAGACAGCCTCTTTAGATTGTTGGGTATGAGACCCAGTTTTTACTTTGCAGCTGTTAAAAAAAGAACATGTATCTTCTTACCCATTCCTGTTTTCCCCCCTTCACCTGTTTTGGTCCTAAACCAGAGCCAGAACTCCGACATGGGGTTGAAACAGGAAAGTCAAGAGGATCACAGCCAATAATAGGAGATGCAGAGATATTGGACCTGGCCAACCTTTGACACCAAGTCCGATCACTAAGGACCCTTGAACTGGAAGGCAGCTCTATGTCAGATTCTTCTTGCAAGAGATTGAAATGCTCAACACAAGCATCTCAAGCTTGTGCACAAGCATCTCTCACCTTCAAGGCTACTTGCAAATACAGACAATGCTAATCTGGAATTAACAGAGAGGTAATGGGGTGCTACCTCCAGACTCAGAGGCCTATTCCTTCCAGCACTGCACAGAAAAGAATGAGTTATCCAGTGGAACAAGGGCATAATGAAACTATATCTGATTAGTCCAAGAATCTAAAGGACATTTTGTTAAACCGAACTTCCTTTTTCCTTCGGCTCAGTGTTTTTTGCTCTTGAAGTTTGTGCATGTGTGTTAGATCTATGTCATTCTTTTTCCACAAACTCAAACCAGCTTAAGTGGTGACCACCATTCATCTTATCCACACAACAATATCCTTGTAAGGAAGGATCTTGAGAGAAATTGACTGGCCCAAAATTATGTTGTGAGCTTTCATGGTTGAGGACAGACGTGATCCTAGGTCTCCACAGTCCTAGTCCAACATCATAACTGCTATGCTAACTGGCCATGTAAACTTGATTTTTACTTACAGTATTTTGCCCCTTACCAAAACTGAAGATGGTCTTGAGAGGTGGGAAGAAACAAAAAAGTAACCAAAGAAGGTTATTTTAGCTACCTCTGATAACTTGCCGCTAGAAATATGACTTTGAGGAACTAAAGTCTTGCCTATAAGATCAGAACCAAGAGCAGAAATTCTAGCAAACTGTAGAGAAAAAAGGAGGGTGAGAATGTTATTTGAGGAATATTTTTTTTTAATGTAAAAAAAAAAGCCTTTAAATAATTTAAAACAGAAAACTAATGTAGGATAAAGTTTAAGTACCAAATGACATGAAAGTGGAATATGTAGTATAAGAGGAAACTAAACAGAAGCTAAATTAATTAATTGCATGTGGGATCATGGTAGAACATCTTGCACCTATATTCACCCTTAAATTTTGCAGACTACAGAATCCATAGCATTTCATAGAATCCAGCACTCTTTCCCCGTTCCCTGCCCACCAGTTCCCTGCCCACAGAAAACTAAGAAGCAAGAAAGGAAGCTAAGTGGAAGTCTTTTCTCATACATTATGTTCTACAAGAGGCATTCAGGCATGAATGAGAAGTTGCTTTATTACCAGCCAAAGCTGGACCCTAGAATGTTTGGAATTATTGATGGATTAAATAGATAAAGAATTATTTTAACCATATGCAGATTTTATTCTATTGGTTTTATTACTTTTTAAGTATTGTTGCCTTTCCTCAAATGCCTGGAATAATATAAACTGAACATCCTAATAATAAAGAAATCATATTTTCATAGCATGGTGAGATTTTTAACCTCAGGTACAGCTATTCCTGGTAAATACTGATACCTTATAAATACCATGATACTAACAAGAAACCTTGCTGCCTCATCAATGGCTCACAACAAAATGAGTGTTCTGCCTTACCAGAATCTGATGGGGCTGGACTCCCGATGCTGAGCCTTTCACGTTCCTTCTCATAGTCGTTCCTGCACAGTAGCTGGCCATCCTTAAGGACAAATTCATCTCCCTTCTGAAGCTGTTTCTCACAGACACAACAGCAGAAGCAGCCCACGTGGTACACACTTTTCTGAGCTCGCATAACAAACTCGCTGGGTGTAATTGCTTCCAAACAGTTGTGGCACTTCACTGCAAAAATCCTGTCCCGTAAAAAGCCCAAAGCAGATAGGTCAGAATTGTGCCTAGAGTATGTTGATCACTTAGGCAATCAATGAGCCTGGTGTTGATGGCTTTATTGCTATAATGCACCACTGAGGTAAGCACTCATCTTGGCAATGAAATAAGGAATTGTTTGAATTCCCATTTTGTTGTATTGGAAATCTGTAATTGTCCCAACCATACACATGTCCTGGCAACCTCGTTTTTCTGCCATATCCTTATGACATTGCCTTCAATGAAGCAGCCACAAGCCATGGCAGTTCCAATGTTCTTTCCCAACATTTGGTTAGCATCAGAGTCAAATACTGTAAGGGGTTGGGATCAGCCGAGCACCTACTGACACACCCCCTCCCTTTAGCCCCCAAGCACTGTCTTCCAGAGCCCTTTTGCTTCAAGTGATGGGAAGACCATGGTTCTTTCAATGGGAGAGGCCAATTTGAAAGAACCAAGCCAATCTCTGGCTCAAAGATCAGGATCAGCCTGAAAAGCAGGGGAGCTGCAATGATAAGAGACAGAGACCATGATTTATCTACTGCTTCATGGTGCAAGGCTCTCAGTAACTGTGTGGAACTGTTTGGGCTGCTTTTTAGTTTGAGGTTAACACTCTTCTGGAATAGGACTAAACCTGTGTCCAGAAAAAGCCTGAATATCAGCTCTGGTTTAGCACAAGTGTTTCACACCTCCTTTCAATGGAAGCACAATTATCAGCTGATGAACCCATTAAATACCCATGAAGAATACTTGTACCAAAGCAGGACAAATGTTTACAGCTCTCTATACTTACTGGTTTGTTTGTTTATTTATTAAATTTGTATGCTGCCCATGTCCCCTGGCGGGTCTAGCCATCTGACAAAATTTACTTGTTCCCCCAGCCTCAGCTTGTATTAAGGGGAGTGATTGTTGGATGTTTTCCCATTAGCAGGTGACATTTGATGAGAGGGGAGGGGAAACAAAACTGAGAGAATCCACCAAACCAGATTTTAGAGAACCTTAGTAAATTCTAATACATTTCCATGACATCTTTATTGTTGGGAGAAGAGAATCAAAAAGCTCAATTGCTTTATGATCTTTGAAAAATATTAGAATTCGCCACATGCCTACACGTGTACTTGGAGAACATATTCTTACACCTCCCAAACTGATTTTAAAAGTTCAGCTCAAATACACTAGTAATCTAATAATTCTGTGCCATCAAAAAGATAACCTCATCTTCCCCTCTGGTTGTTTTTGGTTGTTTTAGTCCTTCATTTCTATTGTTTATTATAAAACTGGTCTCTGAGAAATGGACCACACGTCCATTTTAGACCACAGGTCCATTTTAGAACAAAAAAAGCAATGAAAATGCAGCAGCCTCAAGGCAGTGAACTGTACTGCATCCCAAACACAGCCAAGCCAAAAGAAATCTTGCAGTTTTAGCCATGGATAGTCAGAGGAGGGGAGGTCAAATCCAGCAACAGAGACTACAGTGAGCAACACAATACTGGGAGTATTAGAAAGGTCTTGATCTTCAGATGGGTGGGAGATTCCTCTGCTGACTTTTTGGATCACCATTTAACTCTGACAAGTGTGCTTTTTGTAAAATGAGCTAACATCACACTGGATATTGTGCTATGCCAGGTATTTGGCTCCTATTCTGCCTGGAAGAGGCTGAAAACAAACCCCACCATATGGCAAAGCTAATTGCAAACACTTGCTGTTGTTACCAAGAGCCCTATTTTTCAAAGGTCTGTGAAGATCCAGCAACAGAAACAGTGAGACCCTCAAGACAAACATGTATGCTCTTTTCATGCAGGAATACTTGCACTCCAGACAGTTCATTCATACAGATGAATCCCTGCCCACACTGATTTCAGAATTAAATGAAAAGGAGATAAGAATTCAGCAAGAATATTTGATCAAACAGAAATAACTGGCTATGACCAAATCTAACAATTTTCTTGAGCAACTGAGGGAGTTGCAATAGATCAGGTGTATGGAAAGGTGTATTAATTTGGCTGTCTTAATGGGCTTTCCTTGGCACAGAGGGTTAATTTCGATGCCATAACAGCAGAGATGGCACTAAAAGAGTAGACAGGATTTGTAGAACTGGCGCTTGCAATGCCGAACATTTTTCTGACATGATATAAGAGAGTATGATTGACAGGGCCTTCCAGACTGTTGTCTGTTACCATGACTGCCACATCAACAACATTTGGGCAATGACCTGCTCTAGTACAAGGCAGTGATGCTATAATAAATATGGGTGTAAGAAACTAAAAAAATGCTCCCACCATCTCCATATCCCGTGATTTTAGCTCTCATGAGCAAATGTAGTGCTTTTCTGTATCCAGAAAATGGGGAAGAAAAGAGAGGAAATTACTTTCTGTGAAATCTGGATTCTTCCTCTCGCTAGACAGAGCTCTCAAAACTGCTGTGTTTTCCAGGCCAAAAGTGGGCAGTCTCTATCCTGTACACTCAGTAACCTTACATCATTTTCAACTATGTCCATCACTATCTCCAGAGGGTCCACAATCTAAGTATTAAAAGCTAAGGAAAATAAAGGTAAACTAAAAATAGTACATTTTCATTACTTTGACTCTCTTATTCATATACTGTATATGTATATGTGTATGTTTATGTGAGTGTATATATGACGTGTAGTTCTGATATCTCCTTTTGTGCCTATAAAAGTGTTCACGTGAGTAGAGATTATTGCCCTCTTATATACTTGTGTTACCTGGTTTTAACCAAGGCACATTCTTTATCAAACCATGGCTTAGATCTCCTAACTGGTTGATGTAAAGATGGAGGAGCTATAGGTTGGATATAATTTTGGACAACATTAATAAGGCAGCTTTTGACTCCATTCCCCGAGAAAAACTTTGGAAGAAACAGCTAACTCATTGACTGATTGTCACCTGCTTAAATTGATTATTCAGTTACACTGCAATTCCACTACGCAAGTTAAAGGCATTCGTTTTGGTGACCTAACAGAGCTTATCCCCATTCATAAAGGGGTTAAGCAAGGATGTATATTAGCCCCCATACTGCTTAACCTTTACATTAACGATACTGTTGTAGCTTTTACCAATTCAGACCTCCATCCTTCATCCCTCTCTCACTGTCCAATTCAAATTCTTCTGTATGCGGATGCAGCTATTTTTTTGGTTTCAAAAATTCGGCTACATAGAGGTCTCAAGGAACTTTCAATGCAACTGTGCTAGAGAATGCCTTGAAATAAACTACCAAAAAACAAAAATTTTGTTCTTTTCCTGAAGATGTTCTGGTAATCCATTAAGGTGGTCAGTTAACAGCAGACCCGCTGAGCAGGTGAAATAATTTAAATACCTAATTATTCATTTTCAATCTTCTACATGTTGGGGTCATGAAATAAGAGAGTTAGCTATGAAAGCTTAAAAAGTATCTCTAGCTATCAACAAATCTGTTAGTTGGTGGGGGAACAACTTTGTCTCCGCAGCAATTAAATTATTCACGATCAAAGTCCTTGGCATAATGCTGTATGGCTCTCAGATGTGTATTTACAAAAACTTCTCAGTCCTTCAATGAATACAAACAACATTCTTAAAATCAATAGCACATACTCCTTATTCAACTTCTAATGCCATTACCAGATTAGAGCTAAGTTTCATCTCATTTGAGGCCCAGTCAAGATAATGTTGGTTAAGATTCTGAGCAAAACAAATAATTTGGGGAATCTCATTGGTACATCTCATTCCATATGATATACATCAATCTACTCTGAAAAAGCAAATAACAAATCTACATCAAAGGGTCTTCTTCCTAGTCCCTATAGATGCTCTCCCTACTAGAGTGATAGCTGGTCAATATGCCAAACTTCCATATGAAGATCGTGTATATATTTGCTCAAAGACAGAGGTTGAGTCCATTTCACACATCCTTTTTAAGTGCCCACTGTACTCTCATTGGCAATCAGAGTACACTCTCTCTTGAATCTGATAAACTCCACTCATGATGAGGAGATTGAGGTATTCTTACTAAATGAGCAATACCCAGGTGTTTCAAAGGCAATAGCAAAATGTTTACTTATAGCCTTAGCTTATAGAAACCGTTTGATGCCTTCAGTGAATTGTTAATTTTATAGGGTTTCTTCCTTTCATATACAGTATGTATGTATTGTTATGTATGCATGTATTAATGGTGTGCTGTATTTTAAATTTTAAGACTTGGTCTTGGACCTTAAATAAGTAAATGATGCTTAGTCTGAGACTAAGGAGGCCATATCAGATGGAGATGGCAAAGAGGCCTTTCAACTTACTTGGTTTATCTTCTCCCTCTTTATCTTTTATTGCATTTTATGTAACACAGTTTCCTCTGGCTATGAGAAAAGTTATTTATTAAAACCATTTTAATCAGTCAGTAAGTAATAAAAATGTTTCTTTTCACCAGCTAGTTTTGTGAGAGGAAGAGCAGAGCCATAGCTAAATAAAATGCCTCATATGATTGATAGTATACATCAATACTTCTCTTCTTCTTCTTCTTATATATCACCATCAACAAGGATAAATTAATACCAGCATAAAAAAATTGCCAGTCCTCAGTAACAATGGATACTTCTTTATATCATGCTAATTATGAGATACAAGAAAAATATCACAAGAATGAAAATTTTAAACTACAAGATAAACAAACAAGATATATATCCAAACTAATAAGAGTTCTCCAGAGGACAAGACCTAAGATCTCAATGGTAGTATGGTTTTTAATTCCATAGTGGGATTTCTACAGGGTCTTGTTTGCTTGCTTATTTATATATCCTTACTAGCTTTTTTAAAAGGATGGAACAATTCTGTCCAGCCACTGTGGAAGAGGTATCATTGGGGAAGTCATCAGAAAGACCTGGGAAAGCCAGCAAGCATCCATACACAGAAAAGAAAAGGGCAGGGCTAGTCTTTGAATATTTTTCAAAATTATAATGGCGTACCCTGACTGCTAGTCTTTAGCAGATCCCACCCCTTGCTCCAACAATAGAAATACAGTAGGTGCCAGTTTTACAGTGCATTGTCTCTACTTTCTTCATATTCTGTGTTTTGGGACACAGAAAACAGCAGGAAAAGGGGATGACAGAAGACCAGCAACATGTCATCAGGGATAAAATGGGGTTGCTAGATTCTAAATACACCCTTGGACATGAAAAGTTTGAAAATGTCTGATTCAAGAAGAGTCCACCTAGATATGTTTTTACATATGCATTTCTCTTAAAACTAAGGAAAGAATCTTAAGTTCCATAAAAGGGCAACTGGAGGAAACAGACTGTGCAGATTTCCCTCTCCACCCACAAGAAGGAAGTCCATGACCACTGGCCATTACAGAGAACTCTGTGGCCATTATTGCTCCAGTTTTGGTGGAAGTGGACAGCAATATACTAAGAAAAGAGGTGAGAGGCTTTACACCTCTTGGATCCACGTTCTCCCTCAATTCACCCCCTCCCTCAGAGGAGAAATCTCTAACCTTGGAACTGGTAGATGTGCTTTATTTCTATTAAAACTAATGGAATGAAAAAGTTTAAAAGGGGTCATGGGAGGGGAGAAAGAAGCTCCATTCAAACATCACATACTTTCTTCTTCATCCTCTTCCTCCATTCAGTAACAGCCTTTTCACATACTACATTGAAGCAAAACCTCAGTGTGCCATTATTAATTACTTACAAGAGGCAATAGTATATCAAATAATAGAATGGATTGCAAACAGGATGTCACATTTTAAATTCTTCCTTTCATTAAAATAAAGAGAAAAAGAAAAGAGAAAACAATACGAGGCAAATACATTTTTGATAAAATATTTGCTTTCTATTTGCAAGGAGGGAATTATTATTTTTGTTTAATGTACGGTAACAGAATTAAAAAATGGATTGTCCTACACGTAGCCTGGCATGATTCAGTCCATTTATCTCCTCTCCTCCCCCCGCAGATATAACTTAGTGCTATATCAATCTATAGGCATGGAAGTTATTTGTTTTTAATTATTGTGGTTTCTTACCATTCATAGACCTGACCTCCTCCATGAATTTATCCAATCCTCTTTGAAAATCATATTAAGGCAACAAATTCCATGCAATATGATGAAGCATTTTATTTTATTCATCCTTAATTGAAATGCTAGTATGAAAAATTGAGGCAATATTCAATCTACTTTTTCCACATCATGCATTATGTTAAAATTCTGAGTCTTATTCTTCTTTGTGAATACGGATACTCAGAGCGTAATTGGAAATGATATTAATATTGTGCAAATAAACAATTTTGGATAGGTTTGACTGAGCTAAAAGCTTTCCTACTGTATTAGAAACTTATTCAATCCTTTGCCACCACACTAATGAGTGAAACGCATCTCTTCATTCACCATTAGTTTTGGAAAGGAAAATGGATATAGGAGAAGAGTTACACTGGAATTCAGTTTCTAGTCTCTGACTCAAGGCAAGGGAGGGCTCTTCAGATGTTTAAAGTATATACAGCAACCACTGGAATGGAGGCACAGGATCACATTCTGTATGTGTCCCACCAAACATTCACTAGGACTATGCAGTCCCTGTATGTAAATTAACTTTAGGTGTGTAGGCTCTGTCCTAAAATTCAAGAACTCAAAATGGGTTTTTTGAAAAATTCCTGGTCACATGTGTATAATCTAAGTATGTACAGTGTGTTTATACAGACAATCTTTTGAATTGGACAGAGGAGGTACTATCTTTCAAAAATGCAAATCCAACCTCATGACCTACTGACCACAAGGGGGCAGTAGGGAGTAGGATAGAGAAGAATTTACTCTGTGTGCCCCTTCTTGGCTATGACTTGCCTCTCTTTGTCTAAGAGATTGCCAATCTGAGGTCACTTCCTTTTGCATTTCTTCCCAGGCATGCACGCATAGGGCACGTGTTCTTGGATTCTTCGCTTATCTATTTCTATAGGGTCCTTCTGGTCAATGAATCTCCTTTCTGTTATAACTCTAAAACCTGCCTCGCTAATTCAGGTCAGAGTCCCACTCTCAGCAATGCTTGGATGCACACCCAGAACGCTTCAACTTCCAACAGTACCTGCCACCAGGAATCTCCAGATGTTCATCTCTTATAGTCCTAACCTATGAGGACACTGTTTGCCTTAAAGAAGTCCTGCACTCAGGATGGACAAAGAGGATTTAAAATTGCTGGTGAGGTTTAGTCATTTGTATGGATTTTTTTTAAAAAACAGTTAAATAAAAAGGCCCCTTTTAAGCCACTCCTGTCAAGTTCATGAGATAGTGTCAATTCTTCAATAGAAAATTTTGAGTTTTACAATTATGAGGTCAATCTTTTAAATCTTTGTGTTTTCTTTCTATAAATAAAATATCATCGTCAACCGTCATCTGAAGAATGACCTTTTTTTGGTGTTGTGGGCAAAATCCTTTTCTCCCTCTGCCTCAACCACCCCCCACCTCCCATCCCAACACAGTGGTAGACAAGTGTTCGTTTTACTGCCTGGCAACCGGGCTGGGGCTAAGCCTGCTAAACTATGAGTGGTTTTTTGGCTGGAGTACTGGAGGGCCTGCAGCCCTACCGAGAGAGAAAAATTAAACACCCCATGCCATGGCTCCAGAAAGGGGAAGAATTAGGTTTCATACCGTGCAGGCTGGACCATGGCATTCTTTAGCTAATGCTTAACAAACCCCTTGACAAAAGAAACCAACTTAGCTGCATGTTTGTGAAATGTATTCGCAGTAGAATTAGGTTTGTCAGAGAATTCTGTGATCCCCCCACTATAGGAGTGGAATCCATGCTCACTTCCGTCAACAGAATACTTTTAAGTTTTAACTATCTTAGCAAACAATCAAATGCCTCTTGAGCCTTCATGGTCATAATACAAAATGATATCTAATGCTCCGATACAGACTAAATCTACCACAGAACAAGGCATTTCCATACTTTGATTTGAAATAAGGTGCACAGAAATGCAAGAAAACAATTGACACTAGTACAAATTATGGGGACATACTCCACTAGAGAGAAATCCTGTACAAGGCACACTGAAATTATATCCCCGAGGTATAGAAGTTATGCAGAGAGAGAGAGAGTGAGAGAGCGCACATCCTCACTGTAGTCAAGGACAGACAATAGATTTTAAGAGAGATGACACCGCAGTGATAAAGCTATCATTGTCTGTGGTAGGGAGGGGGAATGTCAGTGTTTCATTCACATAAGTGGTTAAGAATATAGTGATGTTTTTCAAAGTAGTGCAAAACTCTAAAAATCCTACCAGGATGGTAGTAGAAACAAAATATATGAGACTCTACAGAAGCTTCAGTTTTATTTAAAACTATTAACTATTATTTTTTTCAGTGTTGAGTGTATGTCACTTAGGAGCAGTCTACTGCATTGGGAACTTCTCTTCAATAAATTGAAACTCAAGCAGCATACTTGTCCCATTCATTTCAATGAAAACTCGTGAAGATATATTTTTTAACTCCATTTGCCCATCATGGCCTTCTTGAATGAATCCTCTTCCAAGGAAAGGAAGAAGACCAGAGGCTTGACAAGGTACCAAACAGTCTGAATCTGGGAGCCAGGCCCTAGAATCAGCATCACAGCAGAATCAAGCTCCATAGCTTAACTCTGCACTGACAGTTTCTGACTCCAATATAGAAACTTGACACCCACAAGTATCAGTAACAATGCATTAAAAGCCAAGAGGAAAAGAGGCAGATAGGAACCAGAACACCTGGGGATAATATTCTTCTCATATGTAGGCTTTTGCTCCCAAATAAATTAAACAGGCAATCAGGGCTGATCCATACCAGTGCCAGTTCTGCTTGGTTAGAGGCTGGAAACTTCCACCATAAAGCCCTCAACCTGAGAGTAATACTAACAGCAACAAAGTACTAGAACAGTTCTTATGGCAGTTTAGCCTAGCCAGTGCTCTAAGACTTGCTACTTTATCTGGAAATCCCAGCTTTTTCCTGGATCTGAATCTGGACCTTGATTGCCAAGACAGAAATTTATATGCTTTGAATATAGGGCTGCTATGAGTATATCTTTCTCTAGCAACAGTACTGTGAATGTTTCTAGTAATACTGACCTTGGACAGTCTGACTACTGGAGGTGGGGAGGGAGGGGGGGGAGGGAGAGATTTTTCTCCAAAGGTTTTGCTTGGCCTTAAATTTATGATTACAGAGAACTTATCAAACATGTTCTCGTTTAACAGTATGGAAGATGCTTTAATGGATACTCTGGAAAAACAGCAATACACAAGAATTATGCACAGATATAAAAAATAAATGGAAACATGGCAGGTTGAGTATATAATTGTTAGGCTGTAAGGTGCCACAAGACTACTTGCTTTTTTGCTGCAACAGACTAATATTGCTACTCATGCGGATGGATGGATGGATGGATGGATGGATGGATGGATGGATGGATGGATGGATAGCAATATTAGTCTGTTGTAGCAGAACAAGAAGTAATCATGTGGCACTTTACAGCCTAACAATTATGGAACAAATCAGTTTTCCTAAAGTACAGATATATGTCCAACTCAGCTGAGTTTTCATGGCCTGGGAATCATGAATTTCTCAATGAAATTCATCTTCCCACAAAATTCTTGTCATCTGTTCTTTATCAAGTAGTTTTTCACTATTAGCCAGGATTAAATCCAGAATAGGAGCCCCCGCCCCCCATGGTTCCTTCTTTCACTTTCTAAGATATAAAATGATCAATGAGTGTTTTTAAAAATGTTGGTTAGTTTACATTTTAGCAGAATTAGACCTGTAGCAGATATCAACACAGTTGAAATCCCTCATTTCTTTGATTCATCTCTGTAAAAGTGATGTCATCTGCTCCTAGAAAGCATTCATGTTTTCCGCTGGCTGACTGGTCCATAGTACTCTTCTAGCAATATCATTTTTTTTTCTTCCATCCTAGAAAGAAACAAGCTTTCTATTCTTAGAATCAAAGGTTTCTGTGCCAGTATACATATTCTTCACATAACTCCCTTTCTTTGGAGACATCTATTCCTTTTGAGGAAGACATACTTTTAAACTGCTATAGTCTAATCATAAATTTTATTTTACAATCACTCATACTCATCAAATATACATCATCCTCTATTTAAGACTCTATTTAGAGTCTATTAAGTTTTCAGCTTCATCCCATTTGTTTTCTGTGATCTAAATATTAGTACAAAGAGTACTGCATATTCCCAATTACCTTCTTGTTTTGACTTATAAATTCTATTGTCGCTCATTTTCTTGTCCCTAGTATTTGGCTGAGTACTTAGTGGGGATTTTGCAATTCCCACCATGATTTAGGCATTACTTGTTAGTACAAGGGATACTTCTGTAGGAATGGCCTATAGTACTGAATCAGAAAAAAATCTAAATTTGATTGCAAACCAGCTGTTTACTTGAGAGATTCAGAGTTGCTGAAAAAAACTGGATTGTCAAATAGAATTATCTAATTTTTTATCTTTTCATTTATCAACTCATCCCCTTGTGGCAGGTGGGAAATTATTTTTGTGGATCCTTCAGTTTTTAAAAAAGTATATATAGCTGAGACGTGCAATCCACTGGTTTTCAGAAATTATAGAATGAAAAGCAGCTGTTGTGGTATCAGTTAAGCCAGATGAAAATCTTCTGAACTCCAACTGGACAGTGGATCTGAGTCTCAAAAGAGGCATTTTTCGCTTCTACAGCCATGTGTTCTATACATGTATACAAAATGTAGCTCAGCAGCAGAGCAATCATCAGTGAAATATGCTGAGGAATGAATTGATATGTCCTGCCCAAAATAAATGGGCTGCAAACTTATGAATACTGGCTTACTAAAAGCAAAGACCTAATGAATATGATTCCAAATAAGCATGCTTATGAAGGTGTTCTTAGAGAAAGATATTATTTTAACACAGACAGCAATTTCTTTATGATACTTCAGAGTTTTCTTTGTATAAACCTCCACTCAGAGAAAACAAAATAACAATCCCAATTCTGTGACACTTATAAATATGTTCTATTTGAACAATGTTGTTAAAAGTCCTAGCACTTTATACTGTCTAAAACGTACAAGCAACAAGAAAGCAGAATGGTTTGAACGACAAATGTATAACTTCCTATATTTTCAACTGATATCAATACACTGTTTCCTTTCTATTAGGGTAAGGTAGGGAATTCACAGCATTTTTAAATAAAGGTCACAATAGGCCTTTGAATGGCATGTTGGAGGTTACACACCCTCCATAAGTAGACAAGGATCAGAGAAAGAAGTGAGTGGAGGCTGGAAAAAAACTAAATTTGATTTAATGTAAGATAATGTGCATTTAATTGCATTTAATGTTAAAATTAATCAGCACAGAGGTAACATAAATACTCCCCATGTTGTTGTTTTTTAAAGAAATTACATTTCAGTGGTTTTGGGTGGGTTACATGTGCATTATAGTAGATCTCCTTTTGCTGCCAAAAGAAGATGAGAAGTCCAAGAGTCCTTTGGCCCAGGATTGTCAAAATCAACCAACTTGGAACAGCTACCTATGGAAGAGTTTTATCAGGCAAGATTACTATACAGATCCTGGGGAGTGGTATTTCTCCCAATAAGTTTAGGCAGACCGGGATGGTTGTCTGGGAAGATTGAGACCATATACTTTGTCTTCTCTTTGCTGCAGAAACAACAGCTTAAAATCCTTTTGATAGTTGAATGTTGTGGAGTCCTTGGTGTTCTCTGAGCTTGGTTGTTTTCTTGCAGACGTTTTGTTACCCAACTAGGTAACATCTTCAGTTACCTAGTAATGAATAAAACATCTGTAAGAAAACAACTAAGCTCAGAGAACACCAAGGACTCCACACTTCACCCCTGAGCTACATATATTCTCTTCTATCAGTTGAATGTTGCTTACAGCCTTTGTTTCCAAGACTTGACAAGTACATTTAAAAGCCTGAGGCATCATTTTCTATACTTGTTGTATCTAACTGGGTAACAGAAGTGGTGGAAGCCAAGGATCTTTTGTCTCAGAAGACAACTAAGCTACTTGCAACATAACTGAATTCTTTTTCAGTTATCTTACATATTAAATGTTTCTAAGTAACCTAAGGACCTTTGCAAAGGAGCAGGATGGGCAGCAAATTAGATGCATTCGGCTCTACCTTTCTTTATCTTAACGTGGCCTTAGATCCAGAAAAGTTGACTCTACTTATAATGACCCCCTTGGGTGCCCTTTAGTAATCCCTGTCCTTCCCCACTACTGTTTAATTCCTACTGAAGTGAAGCTTACAGAATGAGAAAAGGCCTTACCCATTTCACCCCTTAGGCCCACCCTAAAAATCTCCTCAAAATGAAGAGGGCTGGGAACATATTTTGCAACCCTCAGAGTCTATATTTCATATTTCTAACTGATAGATACAATAATGACCTCCTCTGCCCCAAAAGGCTTTTCCAGAATACCTGGGGATTACTTCCTCTCATACCTGCGCTCTAGATACGAGAGGGGCATTTTTCTGTATCCTAGCTGTGAGACAAGGGAAAGGGGCTCCATCCTGGCCACATCTAAACCTCTTTCCTTGGGAACCCAGGCTGACAGCCACTCTGGGGGTCTTTTCCCAATTTGTTCAGACTTGTTAAGACTATTTATCTGATATAAAATGCTATCTGCTGTCTCTGTGTTCACTAAATAGTCTAATTCTGTCAATATTTTGCCTTGTTTTTATTTTTTTTAAGTATTTGATACTGGTTCTAATGGTTTCCATCCTGAATGATATGTGTGTATGCACCATGAAGGCAGGATACAAATTTTTATATGAATAAATCAAGCAAATATAGGTAGAGAGAGCAGAGAAAGAAAACAAAAGAGACAGCCTACATGTCTTTTAGAGTACTGCACAGATCATGTGAACATATTCTGTGTGTGCACACAGTCTATTGCCAGTCCTTTTTTATAGCAATTGAAAGATATAGCATCACAACTTTCATCATGATTTTGCTAATAATTGCATGTGAATTTGAGGCTATTTCCTCAGGCACCAATGTGTTAGGGAGAAGAGACTGTCTCTACAACTTCTTCATTTTATTGCTTCTGCTTTTTAAAAAAATATTTGCATAAAAAAAAAGAGATTTATTTACTTTCTACATAGATACTTTTAACTCCACCGCTGGCCATGAGGTTGCTAAACTCACATACATCTCAGAAGGTTTCAACAAACACATTGGGTTTTTAACACATTACAATTGTTAATTGATAAGGTGCTTGTAATCAGTCTCACATTAACTTGCATCTGATAACCAAAATATCTTCCCCTCCTTTCTCCCCACCTCATCCCAATTTAAATCCTATATCAGTCAAGCCACTCTATGCATCTGATGTATGCTTGTTTGTTTGTTTGTTTATTTATTTATTTATTTATTAAATTTGTGTGCCACCCATCTCCCCCAGAGGGTGACTCTGGGCGGCTCTTGCCTTTTAATAAAGGTTGTTACTGTAGTTGTAAAAGATGCTGCCTGTCTTCTGATTTTTTTACCTACCATGATACCAAAGATACCAATGGATCTTTTTAATTTCTGCTTCTGTTAATGCTGCCTTTCCTCCAACTGCACTTAACAAGGCAAATACTGATCAGAACAGTTAACTACTAGCTAAACAATTTAAAGGTGTTTAATACCTTCTATTCTGTCTGAATAGCAAGGTAATCTTTGAGAAAGCCATGGAAAACTAGCTTCATAAATGCCCTCACAGTTAAACTGGACTCATAAGCACACCCAATGTCACCAAAAGTCATTCAGTTCAAGTGAAGAATGGAAAAGATACCCTGGGAAGTTGCTTAGCAACCACTTTCTGGATAACACCAAAGCTACTAGAAACTTATCTTGACAAAGGCAAATGACTTATTTCATCTAGGACCAGGAAACATTATGCAGGGGAGACCTACTACACTCCTCTTTATTAGTGTTTATAAGATTCATCTAGACTACAGATGGTAACCTCTTTATTTTCCCAACAGGGCCCCAAATTTGGGAAGTCAGAAATCCACTGCTTCATGGTTTGTCAAGGCTCCATTATGAAGTTGACGTCCTTTAAAAATGTTAAAAATAACATCTGCACAAAACATACCACATTAAAAAAATATCCCAGAGTTACACATTGCATCGGAATTTCTCTGTTTTATTTATTTATTTATTTTTGTAGCTTGGAATTGTTTTCTCCCCCCACCCCCACCCCGGAATAAACTTGCAGTCATTTTTGGTAAGGCTAACAGAGCACAGTGAAGAGATAGATGTAACGTTTTATGAGTGGTTGAACTGGGTGTCCCAATCCTAATGAATTATTATGCTATTTTTCTTCTTATTGGAGAAAGCATTGGATGGAAGTATAAAAACTTTTGTACTATGAGCTGGAAGTAGAGGGTTTCTTTTCAATTAATTTAATTAACCGTGGAAGTAGAGTTTTAAAAGCTTTCTATTAAAATAGAAACATAGCAACAATTGACAAGCAGGAAAAATTAAATTAGCAACTCTGCTGTTTCACAGACTTTAAAAAATATTATTTTTACAGTGGAATACAACAACTGCAACACCAACAGAAAAGCATACAGTATAGTTATACAATGAGAGAAGAATCTACATATATTGGTGGTGATTAAAATAAACTAATCATAAAAGGAAGGAAGGAAGGAAGGAAGGAAGGAAGGAAGGAAGGAAGGAAGGAAGGAAGGAAGGAAGGAAGGAAGGAAGGGAGAAAATCAGTTAAAGAAAGTGGGAAAATCCAGGTAATATCAATACAGAATTCAATCCTTAAGCTTATCATTAAGTGTACCCCATGAGGAAACATATGACTTCATTTTTTTCATTTTTAAAATATAAAGACTTTTGAAAAATAGATAACCGACTCATATCCTGAATCCATTCTTTACTATTTATGTAAGATTATCTTCTTGTGTAAAGCAAAAGCTATTCATAAAATGACTCGGACTGAGAAGATCCAAGTTCATCTCCACACTCAAACATGGAAACTCACTGGAGGAGTTTAGGGCAGTCAGAGTAATCATCATCAGTTTTATTATGGTAATTTAAGCATAACAAATTATATACTTATAACAGAGCATATAATATCCTTTTTGCGGGGAGAATAATATTGCAGGAGAGTTTAGCCTATTATATGCAAGGCAAAGTATAAATCTTACTGATAAATTGTCAAACCAATTATTGATTTGTTTATTGATTTATTACATAATTTTTATACCACTCCAATCTCACAATACTGGGCAGTGTATGAAAATCCAGATAAAATTATGAAATTGTATAGATTAGATTATCTGGTAAATCCAGTTGAACTGATGAGAATTGAGATAGGTAGGCCCTTTTCAGTGGAACTCAATTATATTTACAGCCCAATTTGTAAAAATGTTTACACAGAAGTATATTTAGTTGAAATTCTGTGGTTCTGTACTTCAGGTACAATTAAACCAAGAAAAACAGAATGGTGGATTTGTTCTGTGATAAAATAGCACAATTTATCATTAAAAAAACATCATTTGAAAGTTGCCTGGGTGGTGGACTCTGAACAAACAGATCCTTAGTAAGCTGACAATTGCTTCAAAACACTGGGCAAAAAGGTTGATAAAGAAAGAAGAAAATACAGAGTTACGGAGAAAGTCTGCAGTGAAAACTTCTTAATTTACATAAGATTGCTACAAAATGCTGGAAGAAAAGATATTGTGATTATGAGAGATAGAAATGAAGATTGGAATGATGGTAAACTTAGTTAATAAGTCCTGACCACTTTTACCATAGCCAAGCAGATATACTTTTAAAAAGCATCAGTTTAGTAAAATGTGGGATAATGACCAAAATATGGCTACATCTGAATCTTGATATATTAACAAACCTGTAATTTCTTCTGGCAGTTACTATAGAACGTAATATTAAAGCTATTGAGAGAATAACTTGGTAACAGAATATACCCTTTGCACATATAAAGTGTTAGATCCAAACCCATTCAGAGTGCCCAGCTGAAGAACAAGAGCAACAGCCATTTAGAGCAATCAGCTTGGGTATAATGGAACCCATGGTCTGTCTCAGTACATAAGTAGTTTCAAATGATTATATAGAAAACAGCCAAATTACATTGAGCAGTTAATTTAGGGTTTTAAAATTACATTCAGAATTATCTATTGGGCCTATGGGCTGCTACAGCTTTGTAGCAAAATGCAAGAGCAGTTTCATCACAGCATATAAACTGAAATACTGCTCCACACTTATAAAATACTAGACAACCCATGACCCGTTGGGTCATTGTTTCAGAGACATTTCCTTACCTAAACAGAGCAACAGAATGACCAAGAACAAAAAAAGCAGTGGCAGTGTAAGCAACTTACAACTTGCTGCCAGCTTCCCCATTGACTTTGCTTGTGGGAAGCTGGCAGGAAGCTTCAGAAATCTTCCTTCCTTCCTGATGAAGTGGCAACAAATTCCCCAAATTTCAATCCCACAGGAGTAATGGGTCCTGGAATTTGGATTCATTCTGTAAGTTAGCCCATATGAGGTACCTTGGTTCAAAAGGTTTTGCCCTATGACACACTGTTCTGCCCAATTGAAGGTTATAGACATGAAAGTTTTAGTATTATATAGATGCTGTTAGAAGCATAAAATATCATGTTGGAAGTTATCTCTATCTACTGAGAGAAATGTGGCAACAGTTTTGTGATTGCACATTGTGAAAGCCACAGCGTCATTTAAAAGAAGCAAGCAAGTATAAGAACACACTGCTAAATATGTATAACTTGTGTCAAAATTCACAGCACAGTTCAAAGTTGTATTTGAAGATTTTTTAAAAAATCTTATAACTAAATTAGTTTCCAGAAATACAGGAGATAAAAAAGCATTCTAAACTGGGTCAGGAAACCATATTGGCCTTGAGGGCCCCAAACTCACTCGTACACACACGCACCAGCCTGGACACACACTGACATGCAGGCAAGCTGTCTTTCTGCTCTCTTGACAACTTAGTTGTGACTCAGTCCAGTATTCACCCCTTCATGGATCACTGCCTTGTCGTGGCGAAGGGGCTTGCGTAACTCAGTGAAGCCATGAGCTATACCATGCAGGGCCACCCAAGACGGACAGGTCATGACAGAGAGTTCTGACAAAATGTGGTCCACTGGAGAAGGAAATGGCAACCCACTCCAGTATCCTTGCCAAGAAAACCCCATGGACAATGTTAAAAGGCTAAAAGATATGACGCCGGAAGATGAGCCCCTCAGGTCGGAAGGTGTCCAATATGCTACTGGGGAAGAGCGGAGGGCAATTCCAAGTAGCTCCAGAAAGAGTGAAGCGGCTGGGCCAAAGCCGAAAGGACGTTCAGCTGTGGATGTATCTGGAAGCGAAAAGAAGGTCCGATGCTGTAAAGAACAATATTGTATAGGTACCTGGAATGTAAGATCTATGAACCAAGGCAAGCTGGATGTGGTCAAACATGAGATGACAAGATTGAACATTGACATCTTGGGAATCAGCGAACTGAAATGGACGGGAATGGGTGAATTTAATTCGGGTGACCATTATATCTACTACTGTGGGCAAGAAACCCTTAGAAGAAATGGAGTTGCACTCATAGTCAATAAGAGAGTGGGAAAGGCAGTAATGGGGTACAATCTCAAAAACGACAGAATGATCTCAGTGCGTATCCAAGGCAAACCATTCAATATCACAGTCATCCAAGTCTATGCCCCAACCACTGATGCTGAAGAAGCTGAAGTTGACCGCTTCTATGAAGACCTACAACACCTTCTAGAACTAGCACCAAAAAAGATGTCCTTTTCATCATAGGGGATTGGAATGCTAAAGTAGGAAGTCAAGGAGTAATCGGAATAACAGGCAAATTTGGCCTTGGAGTACAAAATGAAGCAGGGCAAAGGCTAATAGAATTCTGTCAAGAGAACAAGCTAGTCATAGCAAACACTCTTTTCCAACAACACAAGAGATGACTCTACACATGGACATCACCAGATGGTCAATACCGAAACCAGATTGATTATATACTTTGCAGCCAAAGATGGAGAAGCTCTATACAGACAGCAAAAACAAGACCAGGAGCTGACTGTGGCTCAGATCATGAGCTTCTTACTGCAAAATTTAGGCTTAAATTGAAGAATATAGGGAAAACCACTAGACCACTCAGGTATGACTTAGATCATATTCCTTGTGAGTACACAGTGAAGGTGATGAATAGATTTAGAGGATTAGATTTGGTAGACAGAGTGCCTGAAGAACTATGGACGGAGGTCAGTAACATTGTACAGGAGGCAGCAACTAAAACCATCCCAAAGAAAAAGAAATGCAAGAAAGCAAAATGGCTGTCTGATGAGGCTTTACAAATAGCTGTGGAAAGAAGGAATGCGAAAAGCAAGGGTGAAGGGGAAAGATATAAGCAACTGAATGCAGATTTCCAGAGAATAGCAAGGAGAGATAAGAAGGCCTTCTTAAATGAACAATGCAAAGAAATTGAGGAAAACAATAGAATGGGGAAGACTAGAGATCTCTACAAGAAAATTGGAGATATGAAAGGAATGTTTAGTGCAAAGATGGGCATGATAAAGGACAAAAAAGGCAGGGACCTAACAGAAGCAGAAGAGATTAAGAAGAGGTGGCAAGAATACACAGAAGAACTATACAAGAAAGATCTTAATGTCCCTGATGTCCACGCTGGTGTGATCACTGACCTTGAGCCAGACATCCTAGAGAGTGAAGTCAAGTGGGCCTTAGGAAGCATTGCTAACAACAAAGCTAGTGGAGATGACAGTATTCCAGCTGAGTTATTTAAAATACTAAAAGATGATGGTGTTAAAGTGCTGCACTCAATATGCCAGCAAGTTTGGAAAACGCAACAGTGGCCACGGGATTGGAAAAGGTCAGTTTATGTTCCAATTCCAAAGAAGGGCAACGCCAAAGAATGCTCAAACTATCGCACAATTGCACTCATTTCACATGCTAGCAAGGTTATGCTCAAAATCCTACAAGCTAGGCTTCAGCAATACATGAACCGAGAACTACCGGATGTACAAGCTGGGTTTCGAAGAGGCAGAGGAACTAGAGATCAAATCGCCAACATTCGCTGGATCATGGAGAAAGCACGAGAGTTCCAGAAAAATATCTACTTCTGCTTCATTGACTATGCAAAAGCCTTTGATTGTGTGGATCACAACAAACTGTGGCAAATTCTTAAAGAGATGGGAGTACCAGACCACCTTACCTGTCTCCTGAGAAATCTGTATGCGGGCCAAGAAGCAACAGTCAGAACCGGTCATGGAACAACCGATTGGTTCAAAATAGGGAAAGGTGTACGACAAGGCTGTATACTGTCACCCTGCTTATTTAACCTACATGCAGAGTACATCATGAGAAATGCCAGGCTGGAAGAATCACAAGCCGGAATTAAGATTGCAGGGAGAATCATCAACAACCTCAGATATGCGGACGATACCACCCTAATGGCAGAAAGTGAAGAAGAACTAAAGAGCCTCTTGATGAGGGTGAAAGAGGAGAGTGCAAAAGCTGGCTTGAAACTCAACATTAAAAAAACTAAGATCATGGCATCTGGACCCATCAATTCCTGGCAAATAGAAGGGGTAGAAATGGAAGCAGTAACAGACTTCATTTATTTGGGCTCCAAGATCACCGCAGATGGAGACTGCAGCCATGAAATTAAAAGATGCTTGCTCCTTGGGAGGAAAGCTATGGCAAGCCTAGATAGCATATTAAAAAGCAGAGACGTCACCTTGCCGACAAAGATCCGCATAGTCAAAGCTATGGTTTTTCCAGTAGTAATGTATGGCTGTGAGAGCTGGACCATAAAAAAGGCCGAGCGCCGAAGAATTGATGCCTTTGAACTGTGGTGCTGGAGAAGACTCTTGAGAGTCCCCTGGACTGCTAGGAGGTCAAACCAGTCAATCTTAAAGGAAATCAACCCTGATTGCTCATTGGAAGGATCGATAATGAAGCTCAAGCTCAGATATTTTGGTCACCTAATGCGAAGAGAGATCTCTTTGGAGAAGACCCTGATGCTGGGAAAGATTGAAGGCAAAAGGAGAAGAGGACGGCAGAGGATGCGATGGTTAGATAGCATTACTAAAGCAATGAGCATGAAACTGAGCAAACTCAGGGAGGCAGTGAAGGACAGGAAGGCCTGGCGCAATATGGTTCATGGGGTCACGAAGAGTCGGACACGACTTAACGACTAAACAACAACAAAACCAGTATTCAACTTTCATCCGTAACTTTATTAGGTATGGTTATTATATTAAAAATATTAAGAGATACTCCTGGATATCCTGGACATCAGGTTACCAGACATATTGTCTTCCATCTGGCAGGCATAGCCTTAACATCAAATATTGTCCAGCTTTTTGAGTACCTAACAAGCTATCTCTTCCTGAGCAGCTTTCTCCATGGCACAGCGCTCCCCTAATAAGTGCTAACTGCAAGTTAACAAGCTCCACTCTGTGACCTTAATTAGTTGATTAGTACCCTCCACCCACTTGTGCTGCTGCCTGAAATTAATAAGACCTTAATCAGTTATATGCTGAAAAGCTTTTGCCTTCTAACCTGCGACTGAAAAACCAGTCTTTCTGATGCTGGAAAAAGTAATTTCATATACATGTAGGCCTAAGTACATTTTTTTTTCTTGCAGTTTTTCACTGCCAAGGAAGTTAAATAGTTAGTGTGTCCTCTTTTCTCCCCATTTGTCCTCCTTCCCAATTGTCAGTGTCTTCCTTTGCCTGTTCAGATATCTCAATGTTTTCTTGGAACAGAATTTCATGTATGGGTAAAGGTGGGTGCATGTGAGAGGAACAGTACAAAGTATCAATGGAGCTAATTTTCATATTCCTTTCATGAACAAACTGAACATGCACACACACAGTTATGTCAATTCCTTCTTTCTTTTCAACCTGTAGATTCTTACAAACAGATGAAAACACAGAATGCCAATCTCTGCTTTGGAACTCAGTAGCATCTGCCAAATAACTTTACCCAAATCAAACCTGAAGGATCTTGTTATTCTACACGCCTTATGTAAATATTTCCAGCTACTTGTGATTTGACAGGCTGTTTTCCAGTCCTACCACATATCCTGAAATAGTCTAGTACAGTAGGCTGAAATTGTCCTTCACTATCAGTTAGTCTGGAACTAAGATACTCAGCTATAAGGCCCTATAATTAGTTTTCTCTCTGTCATGTCACATATATTATATACACAAATACTTGAGTCCTAGATCTGAATCTTATACCTGATAAACCTATGTCTGAACTGAATCACTTCAAGACACAAATGGGACACCCTTCTATATAACAACACCCCAAGTATATAGGATACTTAACAGCAGTCTAATCTTTCTTTGATATGCTATTTCCTCTTCTGCACAGCAGACCAGTTCTAAATATTTAATAAAATATTTTTCAACAAAGATATAATGCTTAGTTTTCACAGGATATGAAGCCATAATATGGTTTAATTTTGGCTTAGTGCAATGTATGAACCAGGAAAATATGGCTTGTTCAAATCAAGGTTTAAATCATCCTGCCTTAATCATATGTTGGAATGCAGCCAGAACACTTGCTGAAGAACATCCCCCCCCCAATATTGCAGCTGATTCCAGGTAAGGACACAGCATTCAACTCCTTAAAGCAGCAGCTTCTTTTTCCAAGCCCACGTGGAAGCTTGGAAAACGATTTGTACTGATGCAAGATCCAAATATGTCACATAAATCACTACATATGGGTTGTTTTGCATACTATTCAGTTTCAATTACAACTTCCTTCTCCTCCCATAGGTGAAATTCAAATGATCTTACTATTTCCAGAGTGCAGTGGGGAGTGTTGCTACACTCACTAAAACTGTTTTTGCCATTCAGCAGTGAAACCTACATATATCCCAAGCAATATGTAGTACTATTTAATAGAGCAAAAACAAATAATTTCAAAATCTTCCTATAAATGTAAGTTAAGTGTATCCATAATTCATACCATCCAATATATTTTTCATTTGTCAACTTCTTTTCTAATTCTAAACCACAACATTATAGAGAAACAGTATCCAGATTATTTGCTTGGGGGGAGGGGGATGAGGGGAGGAAAACACATGGCCTATAGCTGACATTTATGTTGTATCAAGAGTATGTTAGATTACCAGATCTGGACCACAGAAGTCCAAATGACCACTAGAGGACAAGAAAATGATACAGAAAGCTGCAAATGTTTACTGCAGTCTGCCGTGAGCGGTCATCTGGACTTTTGCAATCCAGATATGGAAGTCCTAGAATGCATACACATAAGTAATTTAATTCTTAAACTGCAGAGTTTGGGATTAAATATCTATCAATTAAAAATTATTCTCACATATGAGGTCTGATTAATCTACTGGTCACATCAAACTAACTCTGTAGATACATGGCTGATTCAGTTAAATCAGAAAATGTTTTTACAACAGCTGCCTAAAGTGCACACGTTGAGACAAATTGCCCCTGGAAATCCATGTCACTCTCAAGTGTTTGTGGTACCTCTCTTATTCTGGAAGGATAGTAATAGTTCTATTTTACTAGGTGTTTTCATCTTCTAGTTTCCTTATCCTAATAACGTCTGCAACATCACATTTTAATTGCATTTAATATAAGAGAGTGTGCCCAGGGCCATTTAGACATTTGTAGCCTTAGGCAAAGTCATATTCTGACGCCCCTAGGGTTTGGCTTCTCTTCCGATTTTGTTAGGAATCTCAAAAAGGCACCCTCTTGGTTTTGTTTTGTTTTTTTTCTTCAAGTTTTTGACCTTTACACTTACAATTTTCAGCCCTGGACAATTTTTTTTTCTTTTCTTGGATGTTTTCACTCTATTTACAGTGAATCACAGTAAATAATTTTAATTACATCAGCACCCATTGTTGCAATATGGCAACAATTCTGCGAAATTATATTTAACCCTTGAGTGGGCATGCTGGTGCACAGCATGTGCCATTATAACTTTCCGGGAATAACTTTGATAAGCCAACAGTCACGTAACTCACTTGCTCCTTGCCTTCCTATCAGAACTTTGTTTTGCTTTGGTAACATTATCAGCTTCCTGAGGTCCATAGCTGTAGATTAGTGTGCTGTTCACTACCACTCGACCGATTTTGTGGGTAAGTGTTTTTGAAAAGTGTAAAAGTTTAAAGCAATGAGGAAAGATTATCAGATTTTATACCCATATTGTGTATTTTGGAAGTCTTTTCAATTTTGGTGCCCCTAAAACGTGGCACCCTAGACTACTGCTTAGTTTGCCTAGGCCTAAAACCGGCCTAATCTAAAGGGGGATCAATAAGATAATGCAGACAGTAACAGGGCCTGAGTAACAGCTCCCTGACCAAACAAGAGAAAAGGTAGCAACAAATTATTAGAGTCCAAGTAAAAGAAAAGGTAGCAACAGATTATCAGAATTAAGAAGCAAGCTCATACCCACACCCACTTGTGAAATAGCCTAGTGTAGCCTAGTGGTGGGTCAGAATAGTAGTAAATGCTAGGGGATCCCTCAGCCTGGCTACAGACTCTGTTAGCAAACCAATGACAAGTTGTGAGTAGAACAAAAATAGTTCTTTCCAGGCACATAGCACCACAGGATCTAAAAGTATTAGACATCCAAAATACAACCCTAAAATAAGAAGAGGTTCCAATTTAGGCTGCTGCTTTTCATACACTCCTGAGAATGGCTTACAATAATATTATCATAAACAATTCATAAAACACAAAGAGCAGAAGTTTTTCTGACATTAAAAACCAAATTGGAGGGGACAGTATTTGCAGAGAAGTCTGAAAATAATTTTTTAGATTAAATTCATTTAAATTCTAGAATATAACTCCATGTAGTAACAGCTGTCAGAGTAAGGCGGATTCACTCTGGTGAGATAAAAACTGCAATTTGTCACATAATTGTGGCACATAATTCCTCTCGTGTGCTTTTCTACATCCAAAGGTGGAATGGAGAAGAATATTACCGTTGCAAGGTTAGAGTAAATTGGACTAAGCCCAGAAAAAGCATGAGCTAAGCTGCTGTTTCAAACATTCCACTCAGAAGAAAGTAGAATCTTCAGAGTCACTGCTGTGCTGTTTGAAAGTAATTATAACTATTATCTAATCGAATCTAATCATTTGAAGCATAAGAGCATCTAAAAGACTCTGGTGTACTGCAGTGGCATGTTGAAAGGTTCTCAGAAAGGATTTGTACCCAGAAGGTTTATTGCAAACTATTACCTAATCCACTTCCATACATCATATTACTTAAGGATTTACAGTGAGCACCTCTTGCTGAAATGGCTTCTGGTAAATTTGTTGAGAGAGCGCTATTGCACCCACTAGGTTCAGGGTCAACAATGCATTAATAGCAGTTAAGCACTTCTCTATGGGTTTACTCATTCCCAAACAAACTATTTTATTTATGTGTATTAAATTCAGGAACCAATTAATAGCTGCCACAAAGACAACATATACCTTTCAAAAGATCAGCAAAAGAAAAGAAGAGTTTGGAATGGTTTCATCTAAAAATTAGCATTATTCAGAGACCAATCTTATCCCACTACTGTAGGCTTCATTAGATTTACTCCCAGTAAGTTGACATCTAAATTTATAAATATTTTTAAATTTGAGGCCAATTTAAGGTACCTTTTTTATTGCTCTAATCATTACAAATCATTGTAGCCCTTTGACGTAATGTGGGATAATCCAATGTCATACATAAAAACTCTGTGGATATGTCATTTCACCAGTCTTTCTAGAGGCCTACTGGAGAACTTTAATGTAGACCTTCTGATACAGTGTCCTAGAAATAAGCAACAATAAGTAACATGAAGCCCACATAAAACAGATCAACTGGCAAGTAACAGCCAATAATCATATCAACTACATAATTGTATTTCATAAGAAAAGAAAATGCAGGTGACAATTGAAAATAGCTTTTCAAATGTTGAATGCTGCTTTGATTCAAAATTTATCTCCAATGTGTCTTTGCCCCACACATTGGGGAAGGACCCAAATCTAGAGGCACCTACATACGTACACAGGCCAAAACATCTATATATGTACTACTTATACAGTATCATACAATTTTAGATTCAGTTAGGTTATATAACATTTACTCAATCTTTAAAGAAGAACATGAATGTAGGCAATTGCCTAACACTCCTGAATTCAATGCATGGGCCACAAGATAGAAGAAATTCAGGACTACCAGCTCTGGGCTTCAAAAATCCAGAAAACTCTTTGTTGCCATTTAGTGGTTGGTCAGAGTTTTGCATCCCAGAACCAGCCCTAACAAGATAGTTCAAACAAAACAAAACATAAAGCAATTGAGAACAGGCTGCAAATCTGAGTGTGAAAGGAGTTCACTGTTTAACTCTCTTCTTTCTCATTATTTTTCAATTCAAAAGCATCAATCTGCTTTTTCACCCATGATATTATGGCTTGGAATTATATGCAAATTGAGCCACTATGTTTGGTTCAACAAACCATGGTTAAAATCCTGGTTGAATATTATGGAATTGCTGTAATCCATGGGTGCAAAAGAAGCACGGAAGAGAATGGTGTTGAGATAAAAAAGGGATGGATAGGAAAAATTAAGCAATCTCTTTGTACCTCTAAGGGACAGTCTGGTCATCCTCCAGCAATTCTAATAGGACCTTTCTTCCCAATGTAAATTCCAGCTTAGGAAAAATAATTTTGTCAAGACTCCAGCAATAGAAAAAAGTTTCCTATCGCTGCATCAGTTGCTAATGATTTATTTTTTAAAGTGTGCATTAAATAAAAATAAAAAAAGAAGTAGCCATGTTCGCCTTAAGATACGTTTCAAAATTCATGTAATAGCAATACCTTTAATAAGCCTACTAAAAGTTCATAAATAGTTTGAAGGCTTTCAAATCCTCGACAATTTCATCAGACTAATGAAGAAAAGCGGATGGATGTGGTGAGGACTGGGTGATGTTGAAGCCATGGAGTCTGCATTTAATCACAAATTAAATGCATTTAGGAGTAGGAACCAAAGAAAGACTTGCAAATCAGGACCACTGAACACTGAACACACATAGATACAATTTTGCATGATTTTTTGCTAACCTACCCACTCATATTCATTCCATTTTTTATTAAATAAAGTCCAAACTAAAGGAACAGCTACTTGTTATGATTCCTTGGATCAGATCAGTTATATCTCCCACTAGAATGAAAACAGCATGCTTCAGGTTATGAAGCCAGGACCCCACATATCCCTTCTGATTAAGCCAATTGGCTGAGCTTTGTCCAGACACATCTATGGCTCTCATTTAAAAAAAAAAAAGTTGGGGATCTATTTTTTCTGGGAGGAGAAGGGTGAGCTTCTTGTAAGGAGGATCCAACAAGATCCCAACTTTCCTTTATTAGAGGAACTGACTGAGCATGTGGTAGCCAAGCAACTGCAGACATTCTGGGTGAAATATTATTTTCCATTTCAGTTTGCTTTCCAGCCAAGTTATGGGACTAAGAAGGAAACTCGGTAAGTATTCTGTTAAAAGGACATGGACAGCTGGTCAGAGTGCCTAGTCAAGTACTCTGATAGGCTTTATTCTTTCAGCAGGAAGGATATTGATGTTGCTTTCTTGTCCCATCCTGGGAATTGGCATGTGCTAGATTACAAGTCTTTAATGTTATTCTAAGCATTGCTTAGTAACGAAGCTTCTAGGATCAAGTATCTTTTATTTATTTAATTTGATCATTGGCATGCCTCAGTCTATCATACTCTGATGACATTCAATTTTCTTTCTCATTTTTAAGCCCCACCCCCGAGAAGCTATCTCAGAGTACAACAAATATGAAAGCTGTGAACAAGCAGTGGAGGCTAAACAGGGTAGCTCTGATTCCAGAAAAGAGGGATGTTGATGAGAAATCTTAATGGTCCAGGGGATCATGTTAAGCCTGATGTCAGTGGAGTGATGGTAATCTTCCCAGCTGCTTTGGTTCAGAGTCTAGGGCTGCTCCTGAATTTTGCTCTGTTTCTATCAACTGGAAGAGTCAACAGACTCAGAAACATTTTATTCACTGAACTCGATGGCGGCCAGCGCCATCACTTCTCAAAAAGAGAGAGAGAGGAAAAGAATTCCCTTAAGTGATCTATGTTTCAAGAACCCCTAAAATGGACTACAGAAAATTGCAATTGCAGAACTGTCCTTAAAAGTACTTTCCCAACTACTGAGTTAGAATGCTATTCACCCATCCTTGAGCAGGCAGAAACTCATATTGGCATAAAATTTGTTGTTCCCATTGCTACTGATCCCTGTCCTGCCTCTACTGCATCTGTTCCAAGTCATTGCCAAATAGTGGTGCCTGATTGTGAATGTCTCATTTATTACAGACAAGGTGATTGGTTTTCTTGGGCTCTGCTATAATGCCATTTCAGCACCAGCCACTGTAACAATAAATAAATGTGTCAAGTAAATATCTGTCAAAGATAACTTCTATATCTGCAACACCTATTCCAACTCGATTCACTGGTACTTCTCATAGCTAGTCCCACTGTACATGCTTTTCTGTATCACATGCTATACCAGTGTTGTCCAAACCTGGCCACTTTAAGATGAGTGGATTTCAACTCCCAGAATTCCCCAGTCAGCACGGCTGGCTGGGGAATTCTGGGAGTTGAAGTTCACTCATCTTAAAGTGGCCAAGTTTGGACAACACTGTGCTATACAGTTTCCCCTGTCTTCCATTTGTAATGGAAATAAGCTACCATATTACACCCGGGCATCTATTTTCAGTTTTGAGGTGCTGGAGAGAATATTATTACTAAGGCTCTGACACTGCTTTGGACTAAATTGCATTGCCTGAAGACCTCCTTTTTTTTTTTTTAATTCTTTTGAGTCCCTGCAATTTTCTTGGCAAAATTTAGGAAGTGGTTTGCTCTCGCCTCCTCCTTCCTAGGGCTGAGAGAGACTCTGTCCCAAGGTTACCCAGCTGGCTTTGTGCCTAGGGAGGGACTAGAACTCATGGTCTCCCGGTTTCTAGCCTGGTGCCTTAACCACTAGACCAAACTGGCTCTCTCAAGACCTCCTAAATGGGGTAATTTCTCTCTTCTCACTTGCTCTGGCCACCTCTCTTTATAAGGCAAACTATAATCAAGGTAGTATTACCAACATATCAGCAAATAATATGCATATATAGATGGATATGTGTAATAATATCTAGTTATTTATTTACATATTTCTGTTTATGCAATATTCTCAAGGCCAAGTCTGAAATAAACCCAATCCAATGAAAATTTAAAGCTGTATTAAATCTTTAAACTGATCCGTTGAGATTTTCCCATAAGCCTCTAATTATTATAAATACAGAATGGGAGGAGAGATACATACCTGACCTTATCTTACGTAGTTTTACCCTTTAATGTTTTTCTTATCAATGCAGCATGTCTATGTTGCTATATAAAATAATTCATTAATCTCATTTGCCCTTCCCTGGAAGTTATCTCTTTCAGTGAAGAAGGTGAATTATAAAATCTTTCTTCCTCCAAATTACCAGTGCTATTATAGTTCTGTCAGACTAATATGTTTTGAAAGAGGGAGTCAATGAGATGATTATTTAGACTCAAAAATAAGTGCAAAACTTTAGTAAAGTTAAGGGGACTGCATAGAGATCCTAATCATGCTGCAAAAATGAAAAGGCACGTCCTGTAGTTGCTAGAAATCTATAACAATAGCCCAGTTGGATCAGATCAAGTCTACCATGCTCCCAAAGTGACAAACCACATACCTTTGTGGTACTTCGAGCCCTCTGATAATTTTGGTTGTCCTCTTCTGTATTTCAAATGCAGCAACAGAACTGTATATGGTACTCCAGATGTGGATGTACCACAGATTTTTGTAAGGGGATTACAGTGTTGGCAGCTTTATTCTCAACCCCCTTCCTAATGATCCATAGCACAGAATTTGTCTTTTTCACAGCTGACACACACTGAGTCGACATCTTCACTCAGCTAACTATTATAAACCAAAATCTTTTTTCCTGGTTAACTACAGTATTCATCATGTGAAATTAGGAGGCTCGTCCTTATGAACATCATTTTACACTTGCTTAAATTGAACCACATTTGCCAGAAGATGAGTAAGAAGATGAGCAAGAGTAAAAGAAAAATGAAGGAAGCTCAATGTTAGCTTCCCTCTCAAAGATATGCTGAATTCTATGAGACAAAATAATTCTTTAGTTTAAAAAAACCTACCATCAATCATTCCTGTTTTTATCAATGCAGTTTTCAGAAAGTTAAAAAATAGCACCATCATGAGAACTTGGTCAATGTTACCTGGCATCCATTCAGCCCTATGCCCCACAGTAGCCCCAGCACCTTAGATGCTTCTAATATTCAGTATTGTAGTTTAGAAGAAGGGCTATATTTTTCAAGTTATGCCACATACATCAATGAAAGAATGCAGTCAAAACACAACAAAATGGGAAGATGTCTAGAAATTACAAAGAGAATGAGTTAATAAATTAGGTCTCCCAGCTCCAACAGTAAGTTGGGTTAGATATCCTACTAAGCCATGGTTTATAGAAGTGGTTTGGTGTGAGGTGGTTCACACCAAGCCATAAATCTTGGTTTGTGAACCATAATGGCTGGGTTCACATATCATATAGGCCAAAGCCACGGCTTACAAACCATAATGTCTGGATTCACCTATTCTGCTAAGTCAAAACCAAAGTAGTCACATTATGGCTTAGTGCAATGAGTGAATCCATGTTTATCTCATGACTGTGAATATTCTATAAATATTCAACCATAAAAGAAGCACCACAAGTATGACAATGTATTTTTTTCAAAATTAGTCAAGCCAAGGGAGATAAATTACAATAAAAATGCTGCCTAGCATTGTCATCAGGCAATCACAACCAGTCCTCTCAGGAGAGGCTTAGTTATTTTTAGAAAGCAGCTTTCCTTCATCCAAAGGATTCCCTTCTTCCATGAATCCTATGTAACACTCTGGGGGGAGCTCCTCCCATGCCAGGGGGACAGAGACATGGAAAAGGCATTCATGGCACCAGTGAGGGAGAGGTCAAGGCAAGAAAGAAGAGTGGGAAGAGGAAAGATGTCTCTGTTCAAAGGGATTTGTTCTGCTGTCAACAAGAGAAAGATCCCCCTAAGAGCTGCATGATCAGGGGAGCGGGGGCGGGGAGCTGTAGAGTCAACCAGGAGAGGCAGCAGCTGGGCAGAATCGATACAGAGCCCAGAAGGCTTGAGAGAGTACAATTATTGCTTTCAGGACAAGTAGCAACTGGGTGTCTTCCCCACCGAATTCCTCTCAGAAGAGCATGGGGGAGGATTACGTAGCATATGGAGAAATGTCTACTAATGCTGTTTTTTCTTCAACAAAATAGCTACCTACTTTTTCAACTCCTCAAACAAAGTGAAGAAACGTGGGATAAGCAGGAGTGGGGGAAAGGTGGTAGGAACTGATAGGTGGCATTTACTCAAACAGTGAAGTCTAATTATATACGATGTAATATCAGTCCACCTGTTACAAGTTGATCTGTTCAACAGAAAACAAAAAATTGCAAAATTCAGTTTTGAACGAAATGCAAGCAATGCAATGCAAGGAGGTATTGCAAAAATTTCCTCTGTAAATATAATGCAGAGTTAAACACTATGTTGTCTTCCACAGAATATAAAAAAACAGAATATTATAAAAGTCTCATGACTTGACTGGACATTCATCAAGACAAATGAAATACAGTAGAGCTACTCCTGGTAAAATGGGGTGAGTGTGTAATATTTAGCATTGATGCACTGTTGTGGCATATCCATGATACTTGATATAATTAATTCAATATTCCTGCTAAGTCCATGAGGTAGGTTAATTATTCTATCCTCATATTGAGAAACTGAAGCTGAGAGAGTAAAAAAAAAAAAAAAAAACTTGGAACAGTGGTGGTGTGGATTCACACAAGCTACAAACTTAGGGTTAATTTTGTTCTTATGCTATAATAGCAGAAGTCATTGAGCAGCTCTGCATACATTCATGCTGCAATATCCAAGGGAAGAGTTATACAAGGAAAGGGAGACACTGCTTTGTCTTCTTCATATCCCCATGTTTATGGTTTTGGAACTGAAGAAAGGAGAAAATGGGGATCTCATCTCTACATTTATATTTTCCAAAAGGAAGGTCTTACAATAATTTTCTTATTCCAAGCCTGTTTTAGGAATGGCTCTAGTGATACTGCCCTTGGATCTGGTAAGACCCTCTGGTATGTTCGGAGCCTTTTCCTCTCTGATTCCATCTAAAAACATGAACCAGTACAGACCTGGCAGAAAGAGCAGCCACTTCCTGTTCAGGCTTTAATCATCTTTCCTTGAAACGAATGTAACACTTCAGTTGACCTAATAAAGATAATGCCTCTCTACATTTTGGGGTTATTTCCCCTGGAATTGTAATCAATGAAGTTTGTGTTACAATGTTTTTAATTTTGTCTCAGTTATGTCCATTTTTAAAACCTGAACAAAAAACAACAACTAGCAGCTGCTGAGTGCAGAGAAAGAATGTTATATTTCAGATGCTGGCTAATTTTTTCTATCAAGGAACAGATTACAGCCATCCCTGTTAAAAGTTCTCAAACTAATCATTTCCACACAAGAATCCTGATCCCACTTCACATCTGTAGACAATGTAAATTTAAATTAATTACATTTAATTAATGAAGCTTTCTGTTCTGGCTTCAGGAAAGGGCAATCACACACCAGATGTAACACTAAGTAGAAAGACTTTGTAGTGTATTCATCATCTTGCTCTGACTCAGTTAATAATTATATTCATATACATGAGTACAATATAAAATCTTCATAGATGCCTTTCTGAAATACTAAATTTATGATTTAACAAATAAAGCTTCTACTCTTACCTTGCTTTATATATTCCTTTTCACTTCCTCTTATAGGCACTATACTAAACTAGCTTGAAAAAATAAGTCTTTTAGCATCTTAGACACCAATGTGGCTTTTTCTTAATCACATAATTTTGTATATCATGTTTGCTTCACTGGATATACATACTAATATATCTGATAAAGTGGATGTGATCCATAAAATCTTATGTGATAACAATGCTTTTTGTTTTGTCTTGTTTTTAGGGTGCTACTTTTTTTTTTTTTTTTTTGTAAAAGACAAATACAGTGGTACCTCTACTTACGAACGCCCCTACTTACGAAATTTTCGGGATACGACCAGCTCTGGCCTCAAAAATTTACCTCTACTTACAAACTCGCCTTGACTTACGAGCCATTTTCCGCCCGTGCCACGTGGTCCGCGGCCGTTTTTCCGCCCCTGACGTGTGGCGCACGGGCGTTTTGCCGCCCCGCCGCGCAGCGCGCAGGCGCTTTTCTGCCCCTGACGCATGGCGCGCGGGCATTTTGCCGCCCCACCGCGCGGTGCGCGGGCACTTTTCCGCCCGACGCGCGGCGCGTGGGCGTTTTGCCACCCGACGCGTGGTCCGCGGACGCCAGAACGGATTAACGGTAATTACATTGAACCTTATGGGAAAATTTGCTTCAGGGTGCGACCAAATTCGGAGGGCGGAACGGATTAACCATATTAACATTGAACCTTATGGGAAAATTTACCTCGACTTGCTACCAACTCGACTTGCGATCAGAGTCAAGGAACGGATTAAGTTCGTAAGTAGAGGTACCACTGTACTGGAAAAAAAATAATAAGCAAATAATAAATAAATCGTGAAAAGCTAAATTCTTAATGCATGGCTTTCAGTGATTACACTTTGCCCTCAGTAATTAAAATCAGCTTCAGTCAATTAATTAAATCAACATTTAAGCAGTTAAATAAAACTGCTTCACTACTCAGCGCCATTGCATTGCTATATTTTAAAGTATTTTAATACTGTACGTTGCTTGGAGGTGCCTGGAATGACTAATTATATACAAATACTTAAATAAAGAAAATAATGCAGAACAGACAACTGAGACACATCCCTGGGTCGTCTCTGACCTTCTGGGATGCTCCATAACTTTCCCTTTTAAAATGGTACTGTATTCTCAGAGTGGTGCAGCTCAAAATCCAGAGCCCCATAGCTCGGGGACTCCCAGAAAGTTTATTCAGACAATAACAATGATGGGAACACAGCAACAATTCCAATATCAGCCCCTGAATAACTTTCAGCATGCCTGCCTGGACTGATGCTGCTGACCAGAAGTGTCCTCAGGTTATGGTCCAAAAAGTGAAGATGGCAGCCACAATGTGTGGTAAACTAATGCAACATGGGGGGAAAAAATCTAAAATTAGAAGTACTTTCCAGGCATAATCCTGCATTTGTTCTGAGCAAACCTCCAGCTCTACT
This sequence comes from Python bivittatus, assembly GCF_059951505.1. Taxonomy (NCBI): domain Eukaryota; kingdom Metazoa; phylum Chordata; class Lepidosauria; order Squamata; family Pythonidae; genus Python; species Python bivittatus. The sequence continues at coordinate 2,284,219 of NW_028277098.1, forward strand.
TTTTGGGGAATTGGGAAGAATCATTTTTGCCAGAGCAAGCATAGAACTAAGTAAGAAATTAGATTATTTCTTAAAATTAAAAATATGAGAAAAAGGGAAACAAAAGAATTATGTAAATAAGTATGTTTTCTTTAAATCTTCTTGCTTAACTTGAGATATAATCATATAAACAACTTGATAATTAACAGCACATTAAATGGATGGGGTGGGTATGCTTATTCCCTGCATAGTAACAAAGCTAAATTCCACAAATGCAGTAATCATTAGCCATGAATAATCCCTCCCAGTGCTGAAATCAGTCATATGGAAAATGATCAGCCCCACCATAAATGGTATTTGGTAACTGGAAGAGTTAGAGCAGAATAGTGACAGACAGCTCAGATCCCAAACTACTTTTTTTTTTGTAAAAGACAAATACAGTGGTACCTCTACTTATGAACGCCCCTACTTACAAAATTTTCAACATAAAACAATAAGAGTGGAAGTGCTCTTGCTCCTTTCAGTAGGGATTTGTCAGCCCCACTAGACAGACCAAACAAATAAATCAACTCTACAGGAAGGCTAAAACTACTTTTATTGATAATGGCTATAATAACACAATCTTGCAAGTCTGATTGTGCTGTACCTCCTCCCTCCTCCCTGCTTCTTATACTCCAGTGAATTAGGGAGGTGTCTGCCTGCACCACTTCTGAATGTTACCTCATTGCTCTGGACTTAAAAAGCAAGAACAAGACAAAAAATGTTACAGTCCCTTTTGCCGAGGTAATGGTTCCTGCATATTTCTGTCAAAGTCATATTCCTGGTCACAGTTTGTGTCCTACTAAATTAATCAGTGGAAGAAAAGGCACCCTTGTTTGATCTCAGGCATGAAATATTTTGGGCTAGCCAAATCACAGTAGTATAATCACAGATATGACATTTTATATGCAGCTAGTAATTGTAAAAGATAACTAAAAAATGCATGGCAGAGACCTAATTTTCTAAATATGATTACAGCATATTACATCTACATTCCAGGCTTCCGGGGGAGGTACGGCAAACTGAAGACGGCTCGGTGAAAGCAGCAAAGATCAAGAAACCACTGAGTAGACCAGTTCCTTGGAACCTCTCCAGATAAAGCGTGGATGGGAGATCAGCCACGTGTGCTCTGGATGGCTGCTCCTCGCAAGGAAACTGCAGGACAGCAGTTTTCCATGGGTTTGAGTGCCAGGAGACAACAGGATTAGCCATCTTGCTTGCAACAGTGGTGGAGACTTTTAAGGACAGTAAGTTTGCAAACCTTACTTTCTAATCACTTTCAGAAATTGCTCATTAACTACTTCTAAGCTATTGGAGACCTTCGGAATGACAAGTGTGAAAACGCCAGGTGAGTCTGCTTTTACTCCTGAATGAAAGAAATCTTTAATTATAAGCTTAAGAATTTAGAGAATCTGAAATAAACAGCAAAAAGCTAAATAAGGTTTTGATCTTAGAAAGTTATAAATGGACTAAGGGTCCAGATAAAATTGGAATACTGGAACTTTTACAATAAGATTTTGGAATTACTTATAAAGTACAAACAGGTTCTTATGGGAAATAGATCCTGTTTTGGATTTTACAAGATTTAACACAGATAAATAATTTCATAATTTCAAAAACAGGATGCTAGAGGGGACTAAAGATTTTAGGTAGAGGAAAGATATACTGTACAGGCCTGCAAGATGGTGCAAAACATTATGACAATAAAAATACTGAAAGAGACTTTTGAAGAATGGAATCAGAAAATAGTAGCCACAATATCAACAATGTAAGTAATTATGTCTGCTTCTATGGATAGACTATGTCTAAAAGATGTTATTGAAGAAATGTCAGATGTAGAACCAATTTTATCTGACAAGATAGAGATGGCATCGAAAGTGGATTTACAACTGACAGACCAAGAGAATGATTTAGAAAATAATGTTTCACTGGATCTACAAAAGAAACTGGCTGAGGTTTTAAAATTTAAAAAGGAAGTACAAATGACAAACCAAGAGAGTGACCTGGATAATTTTTTCCTATTTGATTTACAAAAGAGGCTTGTTAAAGCCTTGAAGAACTCTGTGTGATGGGCAAAGAAGAAAGGAAGAGAAATCAAATCCTATGACAATATTTGAACAAGCTGAAGACTGTTAGAAATAAAAGGAAGGAATATAAAATCGGTTTATTTAATCAAGGTTAAAATAAGATATGTTGTTACTTTGGACTACCCTTTATGAACTTTCTGCTAACACCAAAACTGAAAATATATTTTATGGATTTGTTTACAGACGAGAGATGGGATATGGAATGAAGAGATAAATGTTTGTAACTTTAGAGGGGGTGAAGAATTACTAAAAATTTTTATACTTGTTTTGATGAAGGTTGGAAGTCACTTTTTATATATTTATTTTCTCTATTATATTCTTACTTTTCTCTTTCTTCTTTTTCTTTTTCCTTGCACTTTTTTACTCCTTCTCTCTTTTCTCTTTTCTTTCTTAATAAAAATTACATACACACACACACACCCATACATACATACATACATACATACATACATACATACATATATACAGTGTATCTAGAACGTCTATATTCCAACCAGGGTAGAATACCAACTTGCAGAGAAAAAAATTGAAAAAGTATATACTAGTATCTAGTATTCTGCCATTAAGTCTCATTACCTGATTTTGTCTGACTACACAAAACTCATACCAACTTTCTTCTTCCCATATATATTCTTTAAATACCATGTTATCAAATGTATGCATCTGCTATATGAAATGTGAAGGATAGATAATGCACAGAGAGTGTCCCCAGGTAACAATTATGCTTGTCTGTTACAGATGCATTCAACTGAGTGAACTTTCTCTGCACTTTTAATCCTCTCCATGTTTCCTAGCACCTGCTCAAGGTTTCTGTGCAATCTGGCACTGCAAATGAGCTTAGGTCAAGAGGTACAAACCAAGTAATAGGATGAGTCTTCACCAACATCATTTGGTGAAATAACACAACAGTTTTCCAGTTACACAGAACTCTTTAGCAAAACAAAGAAAAAACCCTAAATCTTTTGCTGTAAAATGTTATTTTAAAATGCAAATATATCAAAATATCTCAGTAATTTTATAGTACCTAGTTCAAAAGACATGTAGCCCCTTTCATATTTATGGAAACATGTAGATTGTATAAAACTATGTCAAATCCATATAAAAACAAACAGAATATTAATAGAAACCAAATAGCCTGAAATTGTTGCTGGGCTGCAAAAAATCAAGATGACCAAGAGAGGGCAGCAAAGGTTAGGTTTTTCCATATCACTTTCATGCCCTCTAGTGTTCGTTTGAATGTTTGCAGCCCTACATTAGGTGCTCCTTCCATGGATTCTACTAGCAGGCCCTGTGAAAATCAATTACAAAACCTCTCGTCTAATCTGAAGATGGCTGTCACTCCCACCTACAAAAAGAACAAATGGCTTTCATCATTGCAGGAGGAAAAAAATCCAGAAGAAGAAACTAAATCCAATGTTCCAATGTATTTACAAAAGAAATTGTTCACTGCATTTTATCATCAGGACTTTCCATATTCCGCCAGTGTTTACAAGTTGAAGGAAATCATTCTGACAAATGATGTGAAGTTCTCAATTTTGTAACATCAGAAAATATCCAGCATATAGTAGTCTTACTATATTTATATATATTACTCTACTAAATTTTGTTGTGTGGATCCTGTCTTTTTATCCCTTGTCCCAAATACAGTTTTGTCATAAGTCATGATGCCTCTTGTATGAATAAGCTTGAATAAAACATAGTTCTGCATTTGTGCTGTCAAATTCCTAGGATTTTCTGCCATTATATGTGGTCTAAATGGCAAGAATTACAGTGCAGGAAAAAGAGTATGAAGAGCAAAGAACAACTAGAATGGAGCAATTATAAGGAAAGGGTACAACATTTGAGGTGGTTTAGCTTAGAAGAAAAGATTTATAAAATTATGTATCAAGGGAAGAAAGTGAGACCGGCCTCACTTTCACTCATTCCTCAAAGATTCACCTCAATGTCAGAGGACTTCAAACTAGATAGAGTTTGATGCATTTCATTGGGAGGCTCCAGCCTCCTTGTGTTCACACAGAAGATCTGAAAAAATCTGTGTTCATCAGAGTACAATTCTCTGTGCAGCTTGGAATCTTACTTTATCAGAGAGTATGGAGATTGCACTCCAGCAAACACAAGCATAGTTCCCCTCAGATGTCTCATCTGAACAAATGCAAATCAGAAATAATAACAGGCGGAATTACATGCATTGCCCATCTTCTACCCATTTTTAAGCCCTAATGCATACAGATAAAGAAGGCTAAAACCACCCTCTAGAACCTGGAGTCAGATTTGGCAAGGATCACCCATTTTATGGAGTCTTTGGTGCTCCCTGAGCTTGGTTGTTTGCTTGCAGACGTTTCATTGCCCGACTAGGTAATATCATCAGTGATGTTACCTAGTTAGCTAATGAAACGTCTGCAAGCAAACAACCAAGCTCAGAGAGCACCAATTACTCCACAGTTCAATCCTGAGCTACATATATTATCTTCTATTGGGATCACCCATTTTGATTGTCTTAAAAGGAATAGACACAAATTAATGGAAGATATTGCTAATAAAGGTTCTGGGATAATGGCTAGCTGTTTACTTCTGGCATTAGAGACAGTATACCTTTCAAACCCAGTTTGTGGGGACTATGTTTAGGAGGCTACTGGGTTCCACATGTCTTGCCGGAAGGCTTCCTGCAAGGCACCTGGTGTTCACCATGAGAACAGAATGCTGGACTAATTAGACTACTGGCCTGAAACAACAGGGCTCTTCTAATGATACTAAGCAGCAAAGCACAGTCAAAGAACAACACATAGGTATATTACTGCAGTGTACATTATGTGCCAAAACTATAACACCCACTGTGCAAGTTCCCACCCCATGGGAAAAAAAAATCCTGTCCATAGGCATAGCAATGGCTACTAACAAGGTGAAATAAATGAAGCCCCCCAATTCAGAGGGAAGAGACTGAGGAGAATGCCCTTATGGGTTTCTTTCAAGCAATGGGCTGCCTATTCTGGGAAATAGGATACTGAATTAGATGGACCTCTGAAGCGGATGAGTCAATTCCAGGCTGAGGGAAACAGTTTTAGTGAGATCTTTTGTTCAGTGGGATTTTACAGAGGAGGGAGGAATAAAAAATTAATGGCTACCTCTTTTGCTCCCTTTTTATTTTCACTTTTGTCTATATCTAAGAAACTGCTTCAAAGGGGCTGATTTCACCTAACAGAACTGTTTTGTACAGAAATGAAAAACTGTAAGTAGAATATTCAGTGAAAGCAAATGTCTATTTTCTATGTAGCCATAGTAACCAAGTATGTGAAGAATTCATACTTCACATGCAGTTGGGTCCTGAGGAAGACATGTAGCCAACTGTGTCTTCCTCAGGACCCAACTGCATGTGAAGTATGAATTCTTATCTGCATTAATATAAACGCAGATTTGTGCCATATTGATCAAGGTTTCTATATGAATTGCTTACACCCTTCTTCTGTTTCAGTGACAAGGCCTTGCTGTCCACAGAGATCAAGTTATTTTGCCCTAGAGTCTCAGAAAAGGTATATTTGTGGCTGGAGGAGGAACACAGTTAGTTAAAGCTCTGTCTTCTGAAAACCCTGTTGTCAGCCCAGCCCAGCCCTTTCAAGAGCAGAGAGCCTGCTTTAAAGGTGGGAAGCTGCATTCTCCTCTTAAGGCTGAGATGGAAGGGGACCTGATATTCTGCTGGAGATCCTGTAGGGCAGTGTTTCTCAACCTTGACAACTTTAAGGTGTGTGGACTTCAACTCCCAGAATTCCTCAGCCAGCATGGCTGGCTGGGGAATTCTGGGAGTTGAAGTCCACACATCTTCAAGTTACCAAGGTTGAGAAACACTGCTGTAGGGAATTTCATTGCAGTGGCCGGAGTGAACCGGAATTCTGGTTTTAGGCAGGAGGGGGATGTTTGTTTTTTGCATGGGAGTGCCTCTGAAGGCTGCAACAGGGACAATCCCATTTTCTTCAATATTCATCCTCACCTCACCTCCGCAGTCCTCGCTCCTAAGTGTGCCGAGCCTGCCTTGAGACTGGCCGACTGGGCCTATGGAAGCCTTTGGTCTCACTGCCCAGCATGAGGCTCCCAGGAGCACTTCGCTTGATCTTCTGGGGCTCTAGCCTTGGCTGGGGAGAAGCTCCACTCGGCTCCTTCCTCGGCTTTAGAAAGGAGGAAAGGCGGGATCGCCCCGCGGCCGCTGGGCTCCTACCGAGCCACGCGAAGACGGCGGACTTACTTCTCGTAGTCCAGGCGGCAGTAGAGCTTCTGCTCCCGGTAGAAGCAACTGCTCTCCAGGGGCTCCCGGCAGGAGGCGCAGCGCACGCACCGCTCGTGCCACAGGCGGTCGTTCAGGCGCAGCAGGAACCGCTCCGAGATGATGCCGCGGCAGCCTTCGCACACCGAGCGCGGCCTGGCCGCTCTTCCTGCAACGACCCAGAAGGACGGTGACCCTCGCGGCAGCCATCGCCGCCCCGCCGCTCGGAGACTCTCCATGGCGGCGGACCTCGACGTCCTCTGAAATCCCACGTTAACCCTCTTGACAAGTTTCTCGGGCATTCTATTGTCCTACACGTCCCCAATTCGTTTATACCGTTTGGGTTCTCTTGAAGGGCAGAGTACCGGAGTCAGGGAAATACCTAGCGAGGGTGTTCTATTCCCAATTATTCGGCCAGCCTGGGAGAAACGGAAGGCGTGCCTTCACTCTCCTCCCAGCTTTTCCCGAAAAAGACGCTAGGAACCAACATCAGCACCCGAAACAAGTAAACGTGGCCTCCGCTTGCAGCTGCGATAGGCCCGCCTCAACGCAAGTAGGCTTTTGCAGGTTTCCCAGGCATTCTTCGCGGGGGAGGGATTGCGGCCTCCCCCCCCCCTCCCGCCGCGCCCCGCCCCGCCCGGAATTTGGAACCCTACCGCCTCCTGTTCTGGTTGGCCTCGAGCGCAGGAGGGATTCTGCTTTCCCCCTCTTCGATTACGGCCACTTTGTAAAGCGTCGCATCGATGGCGGCATTCATGCCGTTATAACCCAGGAGCGCCCTTTCCATGCCCGCCCTGCCACAGCAATGAATCCTTGGAAAGTAAAGCCCCATCCTCAGCCCTGTCGGCTGGGACTTCACTCCCAACTCGCGTGCCTCGGCCGCGACGCCTTCAAGAAATTCCTTCCCCAAGGATCTCGTGCCAGCTCGGGCGGAAGCCTGACGGGGTTCAAAATCTTCCGTAGGAAGTGCCACTGAACGACTTGCACCAGAGCCAACCTGCAAAGGTCCTACTGCTGGCGTTTGAAATCAGCGGCAACTTCACCGAGCTCAGCCAGTTGCCAGCCCAGGACGGAGGTTCTGCAACAGCACGGAAATCCTGGCACCCCACTATTAGATCTGAAATTGTTGCTAGGAAGTCTGTCTCCTTTGCCTGCCTCCAGTTAGAGAGTCCCTGGGGAAAGGATGCCTTCCCTTTCCACCGTGGCCACCCACCGAGCCCACTTTCAACTTATCCTCCGAGCGTTTCTTTCTGGGATGAAATGTGAAACTGTTCCCCCAAGGCTTACAAGCCACTCTTGCCTTTCCTTCCTCTTGGTATAACACAAGATGTTGATCTGGTTTCAGTGCCGCTCCTGTGCTCGTCATTTCCTCTAGAAATTGGGGTCCATTCCTCTTTCCCTTTCAATTCTGAAATTTTGATTCTGTTTTTATTTTAATTAAAGGGCCTGTTGTAAAACTCTGGCGTAGGTGCGATTTCTCTCCTGTTGGTGTCACAAAATGAGCGCTCTGGTTGTTTTTTACTATTTGGAAGTCAGATGATGACAGATTAGGTGCTCTGGACAGAGGTGCTGTTGTTGGGGGGCCGGGCGGCGTTTAAGAGGTCCTCTGGCGCTTGAAGACAGAAGGCAGGAGTCTGTATTGGGCAGAGCCAGGGTTGGTAGCAATTTGAAGCACAAACGGAAGAAGAATGATTTTCTATCTATCTTCCTCTGTAAAGTACGTTTATGTCCACTGTGAAACATTTATTCAAAATATTTATACCCTGCTTTTCTATTCAAAGGCTCAAAAATGTTAATTTTGATTTACGCAAAACCGATTGCTTTCAAATTAACAATTAGAAGCGTTTTCCCCGAACTATCGTTATTTTTTACATTTTATGAAATATATGAAAGAATGAAATCAAAATTTACAGCAATAGGAAGGAGGAATTTTTTTAAAAAAAATCTGGGCCCGTTCAACACAATGTGTTGTTATTCATGTTAAAAACTTGCTGGAGAGGCACGTTATCATTACCTGCTTTTTCTCTTACTGTGCCTTGTAAAATGTCCTCATTATAAGGAGGGAATCCAGTGTGCACCTTTGGAAGAGCCCTCCAAGGCGCATCCACCAGAAAACAGTGGCACCAATGCTCTGGGCAATCCCTTTCAAGGTTGTCTCAGAACCTGCTACGGAAACAAATCTGGAGAGGGGCCTTACAGGACTTTTATTAGCTGCAGTAATTATGATGAAAATCTGTCCAATCTGACCCCTCTTATGCTTAATTTAAATGCTGCAATTTGATTTAAGCTATTATAATTGTCTTCCATACATCCTGCGTTAGTCTAATTGTTAATTAACGATATTAATTGGAACGATCTGTACATGTAGGTATGTACACACACGCGTGCACACATTAAACATCTAATTATTGTACTGTATTTTCTTATCTGTGTGTTTGGATGAGTAAATACTGCTATTCAATCAGATAAAGTCTGACTTCACTCTCAGGTAAATCTTGAACTTTTCTTTTTAAACTGCTATAGAAAACACCTGCCTGCCTGTTTCACTCACAGGCAAGACCGATTTCTCTCTCTCTCTCTCTCTCTCTCTCTCTCTCTCTCTCTCTCAGGTTTTTGTTTTTGTTTTTTTGATGTTTGGTTTTTTTCTGGAGGATGATTTTTGAGACGAAACAGAATACAATTCTGTTCCACGATCTCGTCTAGCTGTCGGCTCCTCCGCCGGCGGCATATGCGGAGAGGTGGCGGTCTCACTTCGCATGCCTTCCCTCCTTCTCCTGGGGGCTTTTCTGTTGGGTAGGGCAGAAGGGCCCTGCCCTCAGGTGCCTCAAAAGCACTACAAAGGGGAAGGAGACCCGCAGCCGTCGGGGCCGGCCAGGCTCAGAGACTCGCCCCAAAGCCAGGCGGAGAAACGGCGGCCAGCGCGCGGTGGAGCACTACTTACCCAGCAGCGGGGCAGAGAAAGAGGCCGGCGGCGGGGGCTCCGGGTCGTCCTGGAGAGTTTCCTCCATTTTCAGGCCGTCCAGCCTGGCCGGAGGGAGGGCAGAGAAGAGCGCTCCGATTCCGCTTGCAGAGAAGGGAACAGGCTTGTAAGGCAAAGAATCCCCGAAGCGGCTTCCCCGCAAACCGCCCCACCGGCAGCACAGTGGGCCCCGCTTGGACCCCAAGGGACAGCCCCGGGCTGGCTCTTCTTGCCTTGCGCAGGCACCCGGGCTGGAGCCTCCGGCACTTACCTGCCAGCGGGAGTGGCCCTGCGGCGCAGAGACCGAAAGAAGCCCTGCCTTGAACGGCGGCCCAGAAAGGGCTTAGCATCGCGCCTTGCGCCGGGAGAGGCTGGGCTGCTAGCCCAAGCCCACCGCGAGGCCCGCGAGCTCGCCCGGAGGTGGCTAGAGCCCCATCCTTGGTCCTGCCTAGTACCGGGCCAGCCGCCAGCGGCTCCGGCCGTCTCTGCTGTGCTTCCTCGCCGCTGGGCGGGTCCCTCCGTCGAAGGAGCGGGGGTGCCTTCCCCGGGGACAAGCGAGAGGCATTCCTGCCCCAGCCCGCGGCTTGCGCTGCTCAGGTAACCCTGGAGAAGGGCCGAAGCCAGCGGGAGCTTTTCCGCGGCGCTGAGCAAACGGAGTCAGATGTCAGGGCGGGAAGGGATGGCCCTTGGCCCGCAAGCTCGGTAAACGGGAGGAGCAGCGCCGACCCCCGGCCGAGGGGAGGGGGTGGGTGCGGGTCGGGGGGTCGGCGCGCCCCGAGATCAGCCTCCCACCTTACAGAAGAGGGGTCGAAAGCGATTTAGCGCGACTGCGATGACGTCGCTCCGCTGGACCTACCCGGTCTCAGGATTAAATCTTCGCGGTTCCTACGACTTTTCCGATTACAGTACTTGGGCGGAGGTTTTCCTCTCACGCCTCTTGGGTCACTCCCCGCTGTCCTTCCCGCTACCTGCTGCCTCGGGTCAGCCGGCTAGCCAGGCCTGGGGCAGGTTGGGAGCCCTTCGGAGCAGGCATCTCGGGGCCGCGGCGAAAACGCGCAGTTCTTTCTTGCTCCGCTTCTCTGCGGGCAAACTCTCCTCGTCCAGCCGGTCTTCCGAAAGAAATCCAGACTCAGGCAGAGGTTTTCGACCCGCCGCCTAGTTAACCTGAAATTGACTCGACGCCAGGACGATTCCATGCGCGGGGGGAGGGGGGTGATTATTCGATGGTTTCAAAAATGTCATTCAATAAATAAGGACCGAGGAGCCATATTGATCTCTACCCCCCGTCTCGAAAGCACATCCAGCCCTCGGCGGTGCGCGGAATAACTTAAGAAAAGTTCGGCCCCTGCTCTGCCCCTGCTCCTTCGCCTCTGAGCTAAAGCCCGGGGGCTCCAAAAGACAGGCACGATTAGTATCCCAGGCCTGACTGAACAGCCAAATTCGAAGGATGAAACCTAGATTCCCTTTCATAAGTATCCCAGGAAAATTGTTTCCGAAGGGAACTCCTGGAACAATGCCTACGCCCCGCGGTACCGCCCGCTTGACTCCGTCTTCGCTTTGCAGTTTGCAAAGCAAGCATATTCTGACCCCTTTGGTCCCGCCAGTATTTCTTCAGGGACCGCCACACTAGGGGGATCAAACCATTATGCCCTTATTTCCCTTTTTCCATCGCGAGCACGAGACAATCTGCCTGGAGCTGCACCGGTGCAGAGTTGGACATGGACCGCAATGCCTGCCATCCTGGAGGGCACCAGGTTGGGGAGGGCTGCGAAGCACCTAGTGGGCGGGGCATTCTGTTGGAAAACTCAGGACTGAAAATTTCAGGATGCTGAAATTGCCCTGCCCGCTGTCCCAAATCTCACCTCGGCACTTTGCGGTTTTGGCTCTGAGACTGAGCAGGTGCGCTTTGTCATGGACATCGTCCCATCTGAGGCACCAATTAGTTTGAAAAAGGAGGTTGGAGGCGGGTGGTTGACCATCAGCGGCTCCAGGGAGGGTGCTCTCTTTCTCCCCCCCCCCCGCCCACGCCAATTCTGCTGGGCATTTTGAGATCACTTGCTTGTTGCACCAGAAAGGAAAGGCCGAGCACCAAGCATAATAAGGACACCCTTTCGTCCTGGCTCCCTTGGGAGGGAGGGCAGCCTGGAAGCTTTGCTTCTCTAGGGATGGTGGAAGAGACTTGGCAGGTATGGCTCCAAGTGCCCCGAGGGGCTTCTTCTTCACAGGGTGATTTGACTGGAGGAAATGGGAGACCTTTGCACCCTCGGAGGAGCTTCCCAGGCTTCGGCCTGGCCAGATGAGCCGGGTCTGAGACATCTGGAGAGCACCCTCTGGAAATCTCCTTTGGTTATGACCCCAGGGATCTCCTTTGGTTATGTTCACTACGATCCAGTTCCTTTTTGCAATTCTGCAGGTGCTCATGAATTTTCCTCACTGCTCCTTTTGCTAAATAGTGAAGCTCCTTTTCCCTTCTAAGTGGTTTCAGTGGGGGAGTGAAGCACAGGCTTCAGTCTCACCCAGTACCAGTAAAAAAACTATTGGCCTTAAAAGATCTAATTTTCCTAATCGGGTCTTTCCTAATCGGGTCTTCTGCAGATGCCTGGGAACTACACTTCTCAGAAACTCTAGCCAATATTATCAAATGGGATTCAGGGAGCATTCACCACAAACCACTGGAGGGGACTAGGCTGGGGAACAAACATTATATTCTCATTGTATTCATAGCGTAGTAGTAGCAAGTATTGCTTGTGAGAAAGAGAAAAGAAATCTGAACTTGACTGTATTTTAAGCAGATGCTTGTGGATTAGAAAAAGAAAATGAAATCCTTTAGCAGAGAAGAAGAGTTACTAGAATTCAGAACTTCTCTGATGTTCTGTGCAATGGAGTCTAGGAAATAAACTTAAAAGTTAAGGCACTGTTAGCAGTGTTTTCAGTTCCAGGGAATTTTTGCTGGCTTATGTCCAATAAATGCTTGGGTCAAGAACTGGAAAAAATAATCTGCCATTGTTTAAGGTCAAAATAGGCATTAGAACACTGTATGTTGAACAGCATATTATGCAGTACAGGTAGTATTCATTTAGTAACTACAATCGGGACCAGTTAAGCAAAGCAGTTGCTAAATAAAACACGATTTTACAATCTTACTTCAGCTTTCCTTTGCTTTACAGATCTGCGAAAGTTGTAAATGCAAGGACTGGTCACAAAATTACTTTTTCATCACCATCATAACTGTGAACAGTCACTGTTCGAGGCAGTTGCTAAATGAGGACTACCTGTAATCTCCTTTGCCACCAGGTCATCCACTGTGATGCCCAAAACTTCTCTTTGGTTTAGAGTTGGTTAGGGGCTGGGGGCCAAAGAGAGCCCTGAACGAAGCCTGTGATGATGGAACTTGAACTCATCTAACTTTGTTCCTCTTCTTTTGCACACAAAACTGCTTCAGTTACCTGTGAGGATTAAACTAAGTAAGACTTATGTTTTAGTAAATCTGCAGGGTTATGCGCTGAGAATATGTTTTGCCTTTGATGAAACTAAATAATATGAGAAATTGCATCTCTGTATTGCATTTGCTCCCTCCATATTACATAAATAACAACAAAACATAATTTCATTATTGCTGGGTTCACCCAACACAATAGACTAGACAGAAATAAACTGGGCTGCTTGAATGATGATGTGATGATGATGTGATCTATGGACATGGTAAGCCCATTTGTTCGGGATTAGCATGTTATGTATTATGTGTTTTATTAACCTGGATTTAGGAATTACAATATTACATAAATCCAATAAATCCAACCCTGGTGTTCTTTTACCTCTTGTCCATATCATTGGTTCCTGCTGGCAGTGGCAGAGTTGGAGAAACACATGGTCTATTGTATTTGAACTGGAGGACACAGCTGCTGTTTTCTGCATCTATCAGTCCTGCACTTTTCAGAGTGTGACTATTCATTTGTCTGCTTAAGCCTGGGGTGGGCAACCTGCAGCTCCAGGGCCATGGGCATCTCCCTGAGGCCCTTATTTGCAACCTTCAGCATCTCCTTTGAAAACCGACAGCAGTTTCCCTCAATTTTGGGTGGGAAACTCATGAAAACTGGAGTGAAAGCTCTAAAGTAGGCATATTACACTTTTTAGGGGGGGGAAATGCTCAAACTGCCAGATATATGTGACTCCTATCCATTCTGCAAGCTCTGGTGTTAAATGCCATCTTTGCCCATCCCTGGCTTTTATTTATTTATTGATTGATTGATTGATCGATTTATCAAAACTGTAAGCCACCTGACTCCTAAGGATTTTGGACACCTCACAACAATCAAAACAAGGAAATTACAATAAAATCAGTTAAAAGGAAGAATGTTAAAATATAGCAAGAATGACAGATTAGATGGAAACAAAGCAAGGGGTCTCACTCTCTCTCCGCAAAGGCCTGGGTGAAGACCCAGGTCTCCATGGCTCTTCTAAACAACAGCAGAGTGGGGGCCGTCCAGATCTTGGGAGGAACCTCATTACAGAGGGCAGGCACTGCTACAGAGAAGGTGTGCTTCTAGGGTCCCGATGGATGACACTGTTTAACTGAAGGAACCCAGAGCACGTCAACTGTAATGGTGTGTGGGAATTACCTTGGGAGGCAGGAGGAAGAGCCGCAGATTAGACAATGGTCTGATAAGATGCAGCTTAGCCCACAGAAGGAATGGGGGCATGGCAAACATCTCAGAAGGGTCCCTCCCTAGTTTCTTGGACTGTAACAGTGAGGTGAGGAGGTTGTAAAGGTGACTGTAAGGGGGAAAGATGTACTTTCAGACTTGCATGATTCCGTTAACGTAACCTTACAAGAAAGTTAGAGCTAGTACTTCTGGGTGTGCTTCTTGCTTGAAAGGCTGACACCAACCCTGCAAGATCAAATTGGCTGGCCAGATATAAGGCATGAGCAGTTTACATCAGGAGTTGAAGTCCACTCATCTTAAAGTGGCCAAGTTTGGACAACACTGGCTTAAGCTGTGTCATTTTCATAGTAAGAGAGAGTGATGCTGGAAAAAAATGGCCTTTCCCCCATGATGCTCCTTCCTTAGATTTACAGACTTAGAGAGCTGGCAACTACTTTGGAGAAGGATCCAACTTCAGTAGCTCAACGGGCACTTACTTTGCACAGCAAGAGGCTCAGGTTTAGGAGATGGGCTAAGATGGACCTTTGCCAAGGGAGCCTCTGCTAGCCATCTTGTCAGTAATGAAGGGCAGGAGAAGGCAACTTTAGTTGTTGGGGTAATTTGTAAGCCAACTTCCTGTAGGCAGTCTTCCCCCAGCGCAGTTGGTCACCATGGTGTAATGATCTGAGTGCTAGACTGGGTCTGGGGAAACACAGGTTCAAGTCCCCATTTGAACAGGGAGCTCAGTAAATAACTTTGGGTTCACCCCTACCTCAGAGGGTTATTGTAGGGAAAAAATGAGAGGGGACTGCCCCATGTTTGCCATCTTAAGCTTCTTAAGAGGAAAAATGGGACATAAAATGAAATAAACAGGAAGGAGCGGAAGATTCTGCCCCTTCTGGTTCTGATCTACCACGTTCCTCCACCTCCCAAGTAGTCTCACATGAAGACTAGCCCCATACAAAGAGCTGGTCACTTTGCTTGCACGTACACATCCCCGTCTTGCTCACCGAGTCATAAAGGTCTTTCCTTATTGCCATGTTAGAATGCTACCCGCTTTGGCAGAAAACGGTACTGGCATAAAAGTCTGCTGCCCCCGCTGCCAATCCCTGCTCTGCAGTGATACCCAAAAATGGTGTATCCATGGGCAGGCTTGTTAAAGAGAGGGATTGGTGGATTCCTCTAGTATTCTTTCCTTTTCCTATCAGAAAGTCACCAGCTGCCAGGAAAACATTTTCCAATCACTTTGGAAAAGTAGGAGCGCGGCAGGTATCAGAGAGGAAGTGACTTTTGAAAGAAAGATACACCAGTTGGCCATTTGTCAAAAGCTGTTTCTGGGTTTGCCCATTTTATGCAGGTGCATTCAAAACAAATCCAGCTCCCAGTTACCTGGTATATATGGGGCAGGGTGGGGGGCTGCATAGCAATGCTCCTGCTTCACTGTGGAGGTCCACCAGCACTGGTAAGCCTCATCTTCTTCCTGCTTTACCAACCCCCTTTCTGATCCCAGGGACCAGTTAATCTGTAGGATCAGAGACCTCAGAAGGGGCAGGATTTTCTTTTCACCTATCATCAAGATTTGAGAGGTGGCACGTAAAAGAGAAGTGTCTGGGGATGACTGATACTGGGGGGCTATGCAGTGAAGCAGAAAGACTCCTGCTTCAGCATGAAGTCACCCCAGTGCCAGTCAGATGTTAGTCTGGCTCCTTTTGAAGACTAATTTAGTGCTCTTTTGCAACACACTGAACTGGTGGCAGGGTCGTATGTTGTGAAGTGGAAGATTCTGTCTTATGTCATGCTGCAGCCTTTCCCCCCCTTTCCTAGTGCTAGTCAGTTATTAGTTGGACCAATGCCTCTTCAAAAACCAGGTATCCAATTTTGAGATCAGCTTGGAGACTTGGTAGATTCTGGGTGAGAGGCTGGTTGAAAAAGCGCCAGATTTTCCTACTGTCCAAACAAGAATGGCATCAGAAGACAGTGCTCCAATAAGAGCTGGACTGATCCTACCAACCAACAACAACCTATCAACATATCAACACCAACACATGGACAGTTAATTATTGTACCAGGCTGTATCCATGGTGAAATTGCCATGGCTTGTTACCTGTTTAAGGCAGAAAATACAACTTTAACATTACAACAGCTAAGGATGATCTTCAAGCTGCCTCAGGTATAGGTTGAGGACAAGATGAAGAACAAAAGAGGTCACTAGGACATATTTCTTGAATGGTTAGGTGAAAGGGTGACAGATGACAAGGGGAATGTGATGAGAACTAATTGGAAACCTAGAAGTGGAAACCACCAATTCTCTGATTGGAGAAAAAAGCTATATTAAACATAAATGTTTAATAAATACTACCAGCTGTAGTATTCCTTGACACAGACCCCTGTGGAAGGACCTACCTCTTCAGTTATGATGTAGCATGTGGCACTGAGGGAAATTCTACAAAGTTCAAGCTACAATTTGGACCGATAGACTTGATTTAGATGCAAAAAAAAAAAAAAAAAAAGCCACACTGGTTCCTGGAAATAGAGAGATTTCTGATTTGATGCAAATCTTCTCAATAAGAATTGATCAAAAATTTCAGAAACTACAGAATTGGCAAATGTTAAGGCCAAAAGCAATTAATATCAAATCCATTCATATCCCTATGCTTTGATCGCAGGTTAAAGAGCTTGTTGATCCTACCAAGATTTGCATCAAATCAGAAATATATGTCTCTCATATATATGTGTGTTTGTGTCCATAAAATCTTATATAAGGAAGTGATGCATATTCTTCAACAAATTGAGAAATTCTATAGGAACCTTGATATGAACACCAATTTCTTCTATGATTATTCCATTCATATTACCATATTTTGCTTATGTATCTTACAGTAATTCTTAACCATGGCTATTATATTATCTGTTAAACAACTAATTTAACATAACATAATTTGACATAATTTGCTATTTTTCTTTGTGGTTGCAATGTGCAAATATTCTATCTGCATTACTCTCCTATTTATGGTTAATTTGTATACTTTGATCTATACCCACAGACAACTGTTTTTAAAACAATTGTTTATTTCTTCCCACTTATGTAATGGAATGGAAATGGTAGTCAGGGTGCCATTAACAAAACGTTTTGAACTTTTAGAAACTCTTCTAAATAGAGAGCATCCTATTCCTAAATGTTTCTCAGAGAACTTAATGAGTGCAGTTACATCAATAGAAACCAATTTTAATAGTACACAAAATATTGTATCTCTTTTTTATATTTAGGGGACTATATAATATACAGTATCCATAGCCCAAAGAACAGTCTCCACCTCTTAATTAAGTTTCAGATACATTTCAGGCAAATTATTTTTAAAAAATATGTAGAGAAGAAATTCTGATATAAATTATCCACTCTCTCAACATTCTTTAGGCCAGAAGGAGATATTCCTGCTGAGAACTTTTTGAGAATTCCAGAGCTGCTAAGACATTGCTTTGTTAGTCTGCAGCAGAAAAAGTGAAAGAAGTGAAGCAAACCTTCTGCATTCCCAAGCAGGCAGAGGTGCCTGGAATCAGATTCCCAAGCAGCCATGTGAACTTTAAAAAGGATGTGGCTTCTGTAACAGTTCAGAAAGACACGTACATCTTGTCTATCCTAAAACTGACTGGGCTTTCACTGCATGACAATTTTGTAGAAAATAAAGAAAAACAAATAGCTATGGTTTTGCACCCAAAATACTTTGGAACAGCAGAAATAATAGTCTTACACGAACAGACTATATGAATTTATGCCATGGAGCTGAATCAAATCTAGTCCAGTGCTTTCTGTAAATGCAGTAAAATAATAATGAATATGTTGAAAACCAGAAGGAACTCCACAAATCATTAAGAAAAGTTAAAAAAAAAAAACTGTATAATTATCAGTGCAAAAGATGAAATCAGATACTCCACTGATTGGTTGAACAAAAGATCTCCCATGAATAACAGGGGGGAAAAACACCCAAATTTATTGGGAAATTCTAAATCAAACTTGGAGTGATATTAATGTACTTATAGAGGAAAAATGAAAAAGTTTGAGCTTCACAAAAAAATTGAAGGTAATTAAACTTTGAAGGCCTGATGCAGATGTTTTATGATCTTCAGAGAGCACAAAGGTGGTGTCACACCAAGGTTATGCTTCTGCATATGTGGATATATGAGTTGGAATTGGCATAAGAGTATTTTGGGCTGCAGAAGTTAAGCTACTTAGGCATTCCTACTTATTTTCAGTAAGATAGGCATGGTACACTCTGTGCATGTAAAGAAAGCTTTGGCTGGATGAGATATGGTCTTACCGTATCTAGAGTAATCTCCTGAAAGGTATGGATTTGAGGTGATGGTCCAAAGCTAATTATGGGATACAGCACTTCAGCCATTTAGGGTTAATTTTTATATCAGCTTATTATTATGACATTTTCCTGCATACAATCATTTATTTGCATTATATGTTTTATGTTTATCTTGAAGAGTAGAGTATCTTGATCACAGAGATGTATGATGTGTCTTAGTTCTATGTTTAATTCAAGTGCAAAATAATATAAACTTTAGATTTATAGTCACTCTTCTGATTGGGCTGTTTCATGCTTCATACAAATAAGGAATAATTTCCACCCACAGCTTTTTAAAAATAAAAAGTAGAAAAGGACTGAACTGGATGGACTATAAGAAGCAATTCCACAAGCTATTAAAAAAAAAAAACCCACCGGAATAGTACAATGCAGAAGAAATGTTACACCTGGACATAAGGAAATATAAGAAACGTGTATGCCTTTTGTTGGCCAAAATGTATAAAACGTAACTGCATGCATACAACCAGTACTTGCCATCTTCATTTGATGGCTCTTATGGAGACCAGCACCTTGCAGTTTTAGCTTTTAAATTTTAACTCTTCTCCTTCCTTACCCCACTCCCCATATTCCCAATTCTTTATTTTCTGTTATCCTTCTGCATGTGGGAGCCCTCTGGTGTCTTATAGGAGTAATGTAAGAATTATAATAATTTTTATTAGCATTTACAAATGCAAAGATAAAAGAGTAATACAAACTAATAAGGATATATAAAGTAAAGAAAAAAAGTAAAAGGGTACAGAGAAAAAGAAAAAAGAGAAGAAAAAAAGATAAAGAAATGACTCCCCCCTCTCTCCAGACAAGTATAAACAACTTCAGTAACTTAACACCTTCTCTAATATTTCAATTTAAAAAAAAACTCTTCTTCCCATATCTCATCTCTTATCAATAAACAAATAGAAAAAAATTATCAGTCTTAATCAGCAAAAGTTCATTAAGAGCTATCAGAAATAATAGCATATATATTTTCACCTTAATCAAATAAATCCATTTTGTATTCCAACTTATCACTTTTTCTGAAAAATAAAGCAAAAGAAATACCTCCCCATGTCTTATCTGTTGTCTATGAACAAATCTTTAATGCCTTGTCATTTAGTCCTGCTTAAAAAAAAAAAAATTCCATTAATAGCTACCAGAAACCACTATATTTTCAATAAACAAATTGTAAAAACTTGTCATTCAGTCCTAATCAGCAAAAGTCCATTAAGAGCTAATCAGAAATAATAACATATATATTTTCACCTTAATCAAATCAATCCATTTTATGCTCCAACTTATCAATTTTTCTAAAAAATAAAGCAAAAGAAATCTCTCCCCATATCTTATCTGTTATCTGTAAACAAATCTTTAAAGCCTCGTCATTCAGTCCTGGTTAAAAAAAAAAGTTCCATTAATAACTACCAGAAACCACAACATATATATTTTAACTGGTCAAATAAATCCACTTTATATTTTTTCCATTTACTTTTAAAAAGCTTGATCTTTAATTCCTTCAAATAATGTCCCACAAGTTGATTTCTTATCATTTTCTTTTTGTCTCCTCTCAGAAACTTCTTCTCTTTTGTAAATCCAAGATAAATAAGCTTTCCAAGTCACTCTTCTGATTTATGATTCGTATGTCTCCTTTAATTATTAAGACAAGCTGGTTTCATTTGTAATCCAATGTGGCATCTTTTTCCATATCATTCTTGTAGTCTGGCATTTTAAAATCCATTTTCAGATCCATGTTCAGATCAGCCTCAGTCTCTATTTTGTCCAGTAAAATCTATTCCTTTTCTGTAGCCTCTATTAAATCCCATTTTTTTAGTGGCAGGCAACCTTAAGAGTAATTTCTGGGTAAACTGTTCCTAAAATCCTTGATTTCTTCTATAGTCAAATAGTATTGCTCCATTGTATTAACGGGTCTCTTCTCCTTTAATTGTAATCTTTAGTTCTCTCTGGTTCCCTCTAGTCAACCTTTAAAGTCCCTTCTTATATATGTTTATTTTTCAATCAACAAAACTTTCCCATGGGAGGATTTCTTACAGTTAATTTCAAAATCTTCATATCTATTTTTATAAAATTTTAAACAACCCACAGGGAATATTCTTTCAAGTCTATCTGGCCCCTTAACTTTCCAAAATCAACATTCTAGTCCCCTTTTTGCTGTTTTTCAAAAGTCAAAAGTTTTCTTTTTAATCCTTAAACTTACATGAAACTTCTTTCATCAAGGATAGAAGGAAACTTTCCCAGCGTAATGAAACTTGCCCTTCTGAAGGTTCTTAACATCCAAAAAGTCAATAACAAGCGAGTTCCTAAGTTGATTAAGAGAGGAACTGGGTGAACCCAGTGTCCTTGTGAAGATGCCGAACCATGGCTTAGGCAAGATGATTTTCCCCCCAGTCCGAGCTCTGAAACCCTCCAGAGATAGCTATTTCACAATCTCTTCACAGGGAGCCTCTGTATGGAGCAAACTTGTGGGTGATTCTAGTCCCCTCCTTAATCTGGAGAGGAGTTCCGAGAAGCCGATCCATTCACCAGCTCCTCTTTCTGCTGCAGCCGTCAGCTCCACGTCTTCAGTCTACCATTGCTTCCCCAGAAGTCCCAAGAGTAATGTAAGACTGATTTGGTTGGCAGACTTTCAACCAAATGTTAAGAATGCTTTTGCCAGACAGCACAAGAGAATAGAAGCAACACCATCAAAGTTTGTTCTTAGGCCAAATACCTCAACCTTCCTGTTCTGATTTGAGTTATTCCATGTAATGATAATTTGAACTGAATAAACCCCTATACTTCCAGATAGGTTTGCTATAATTTTGGACATTTGGGCATTGTCCTCCTTGCACATACTGTTTAACAAAATATAGCAGGAGCTGCAGGAATATGTACAAGGTAATTGTGGAAATATTGCCCCTTTGAGGAATCTATTTCATTTCTATGTGAGGTTATGTTGCAGTGTGAACCTGGAACATGCTGAATAGGTTATTTATTAACACTGTCACAGCAAAATAACAAAAGGAAATCTAGCATCATGTATGTAATATCGCTACCTAAAATAAAACAGGCCCAGATTCAGAACATATAGATTCAGTAAATGGAAATCTATTCCAAACTATCCTGCTCCATCTTGGAATTTTGATTTCAACAAAATCCATTTTGTTGCACATTTCTTATCATGTGTATATATTCTGGGTAAAATATGAACTCAAACATACGAGAGTATGAACGACAAGTTATGGGAGGAGTTCTCTGATTCCACTGTCCAGCATACCCAGTAAGAAGGACCTCAGCAGTGACTTCCATACCAATTGCTCATATATTATTTTATTTCTCATCTTTTGGGAAGTGAAAAAATAATTTAAACTCAATCATTTATACAAGTGCCACAGTTTGTTTTTGATGAGCTACAGGATGCCCTGCTCTTTCTAGCTGCCATTTAAAAGTTTGCATATGTACAACATTCCATTTTTTAAAAGCTAAACATTTATAGGGGTCCCTATTCCTTTCTGAAAGTCATCCCATGCAGAAAGTCAGGGGAGTGGGAATGGGTGGAAGCAGGCAGGCCAGGAACAAAACTTCTTCACTGGTATTATTTGTACTTTCCTGTTGGCATCCTGTCCTAATCAGGTGATCTGCAGAGGCGTCTCTAACATCTCCATGAGAAAGGTGTCGATAGGAGTGTCACCTATCAGCTTGAAGAAGAAGAGGTGCTCCAGGCATTTCAGACCAATAGATCTCAATGCAGGCAGCCTCAGGAGAAGTTTAGCAAACCTGAAAGACCCAGAGAGAGGGAAAGCCTGTAATAGCTGCTGAGAACACCAAGGTAAAAGAGAACCCACCTTTTCTGAACTGGATTTGGAACAAGCCAGTGGAAGTCTGCATGCAAGCATTAAAATATCTGACATTGTTAAAACTGTGTGTCCTTTGGATGCCATTGCTTTTTTTAATAGTAATTTTATCAAATATTATAATTACAACAGTAAAAAACTAATACAAACTAAAAAAGATAGAAGAATAAAAAGGAAGAGTAGAAGGTGCAGAAAAGAAAGGAAAAAAGGAAACAAGAGAAAGAGAAAAGTAAGAATATAGTAAAGAAAAAAAAATATGTAAAGAAGTAACTTCTCACCTTCATCAGGCAAAGCTGCCTTTGAGGAACCTGCAATTTTAGTTTATTTAAAAGATGCTACATTTGAATAGAAACCAAGAATTCAATTTTATAAGGTATTAAAAAATGAAATGATCTATATATCTGATCTGTGGAAGAAAGAACTGAAATTATGTAATTTCAGAAAATCAACAGGTCCAGATATTAAAAACTGTGAAATATATTTCTTATGATTTAAAAATGAAACTAATCCATCAGAATGTTTTAAAAGGGATGGATGTCAGACTTTCTGTGTTGGCAATGTAACCTTTGCATCAACTTGTCTCATCTGAAGGGATGTCCTCATGACTTCATCTCTGTCACATCTCCAGCCTACAGTGGAGGAACCCTAAAATCATCTTTAGTTGTTCTGCTGGTTAAAGTGGCATCTTATTTATTTATTTGAGTTTTGCCACTGCCCAACTTCAACTCACTGTGGGCAGCTCACCAAGTAAAAAAATAGCATTTCCCCACTCCTCCCTACACAAGTCTTGCCATACAACTATGTGATGCTTGTGGGGGAGGAGGCTGATGATGATACAATCAAAGCCAGGGATCTGCCCCGCTCCCTCCTCCCTATCCAGTCACCTGGTTTGCACACTGAAGACTTGTCAAACAGATTTTTTTTAGCCATAGGTCTATCATTCTTCCAGGAGATTGGCCTATATACTTTTATGATCCTATGATCCTCTAGTCCTATGGCAAAAAAAAGCATACATTTTTCAGCTGACTGCTTGATGGTGCATACAAGGGGAGAAGAACATGACGAAGTGGGAGGGAGCTCTTTTGATCTCCTTGGGAGCACCATTGCTACTAACAGGTCTTGGTTTTTCTTACTCTGATGGTCCTACAGTTCTCTGGCAAAAAAAGAAACAAAAATGCTCAGCTGCTGATCCAGCAAGATGGAAGGGGAGAGTGTTAGAGTCCCTCAGTTTGGTCCTGCCACATGTCATGGACAATGATTGAGCTGTAAAAATCTGGTAGCCCTACCCTAAACTATGCAGTTTATTGGGGGGGGGGGTTCTCCTACGTATTTGTTTGTTGCTTACTATGATTTTCCTAAAAAGTATTTTGATGTTTTGTAGAAGTTTTCTTGATTTGAATAAATTTGTAAACCACTCCACTGGGTTTGTTTAAAATATTTTCCCTGGTTCTATGTTGGAAACCTTGAAAACACAGTTTACAACACATTTTAAACCATGAAATTATATGGTTATATTGTCCCATTTACAGCTACAGTAATTCTACTTACAGGAAAAACAAACAACACACTGCTTCTCAAAAAAGAAATGAAACACAAAGGAGATTTTAAAATAATTCAGAAAATGCTTTTGTTTTTCATTTCACCACATTTAAATATTCTCTTCTATTGGTGCATCTAAATATTGTCCAGCAGATGGCAGAATTGGATAGCATAAGAATTACAAAGTTAGCTTGTGGAATAAGTCATGCAACTCAGGAATGGGGATTCTTTTTCAAGCTAAGAACTGTATTCTTTCCTAGATAACTTTCCAAGGCCAAAGGCACTTGAGTACTAATCCAAATACAAGCCACATTTATACTCTTCCTTTCATAGAGACCCTTCCCCATTTTTATATTTTATTTAAAAATATCTCTCAGGGCTTTTCCACATAGCAGCACTGCACTGCCAGGTTGAAATGAAGCTGACTTCAGAAATCCCTTTCTGAATTTCAATCCATTGTTCTGCGTTGACCCCAGTGATGGCCTGATGTTTTGTCTGGATTGCTGGATTAGAAACTAGGAGACTGTGAGTGTTAGTCCTCCCTTAGGCATGGAAGTCTGGGTGTCGTTGAGCCAGTCATTTTCTCTCAGTCATAGACTTGTTGTTATAGGGGAAAAAAGGAGGCAGGAGCATTATGCATCCTGCCTTGAAAGGCAGCATATAAATCTAATTAATTAATATAAATCTAATTAATTAAGATCTTGGTTTGGTGGATCAACCTATTCTTTACCACTGTGGGATGGGTAAAAAGCAAACAGAAAACACCAGTTTTACCATTTTTCCTATCCCTCAAGCTGGAAGGAAAAAGTGACAGAATTCTTGTCAATTTCACTTAAAAAAAACTAAACTAAACCAGACCAGTCTTTCACTGTTTTATCAGTGAACTTATATGTACAGCCACTCCTCATTTAGTGATTATCTTGTTTAGCAACTGTTAAACAGTTTAATAAACAGTAGTAAATGGTACTAAAAGAATTGACCAATGCATGCACTTACGCCCACATTTCTGCCCTTGACAACAACTCTCACTGGAGTGAGAGTAATGCTGGCGTTGCTGCATAAGAGAAGTTTATCTGAATGAGGTGGCAGCAACCAGCAATCTTTGCTCGCTCGCTCGCTCGCTCTCTCTCTCTCTCTATCATGTGGTTCAGTTAGTGACCATGTCGCTTATGATTTAAGGAATGGATTACAGTCGCTAAACAAGGAGAGGGTATATAGTTTAAAAAAACCTGGCCATGGAAGGGCAGTGACCACTGACTGGAAGGAGCGGGCATTTCTGCCACAGTTTGCAGGAACCAGCTGGAGGAGAGGGTTTGCTGACAATGAAATGAAGCCCAGGTCAGCACTGCCTGAGCTAGCACAAGTCAGAAAAAATACTTTTGTTGTGTAGCATAGAAAGGTGGGCAGAGATTGCCTTCCTGGTGGACTGGGGGCAGGTAGAGGATGACGTTGTGCATTCCTGTTCTTGGGAAATGCCCAGAGGCCAGTACTTGTACTGGGGCAACCTGGTCATGCAAATCAGCTCTAAATCATTTCCCATTTATATAGGACTCAGTGGCATGAGAGGTTAGTAAGAAAAAGAGACCAAAGAGTTCCTTAAAATGAAGATGCTAAAAGCAAAATCCCTCTCAAATCCAATAGACAGCCGAAAAAAGCCAGTGTGTCTCTGCCAAAAATTTGGTGAACATCTGATTTAAAAAGACACATATATAGGTAGGGGAAAAAGGTCACCAAGCAACACGCATGGAGGTAGCCCAAATTTGCAGAGACGGTCTCAGGAAAGTTCAGGCTCAAAATGAGTGAAAGTTAATGAAGCGTGTGAAGAAAAACTCAAGCGCTCTTTTGATATGTTCAAAATGAAACCAAGAGAAAAGAAGCAGTATGCTAGCTACTCCGCGAAGATAGCAAAAAGTAGCAGGTAACACTGAAAAGGTAAAATTACGCAGCTCCTAGTTTGGTTTAGTCTTCTTGGAGAAGAGGATATGTGTTTCACTTGGCATTTCAAAAAGCTGATTAAAAGTGCAGGATATGAGTCTCAGCTTGGCAGCAGCATAGTCAGGAAATATCTACTGACCTTGAATGAGTTTAGGTTTCTAGGGCCAGCTAAATTGCATCCTAGGTTACTGAATGTATTTGCTGATGGTTTGTCAAGTTAAAAAATGAGATTAGGTTAGTCTGGTGAGACTTGTTCTTGACAAAGCCATGTCAACTTCTAGTAATCACTGCATTGTTTTACTTACAGATGTATTGCTTTTTGGTCTGCTCTTGAATCTTTGGGGTCAAACTGCCTGATCTTTAGTTCTTTGGGAACCTCTTTTTCCATCCCCTGTTTGAAGATGGGAACATTTGTTCTCCTGCAATCATCCAGTATATCAGCCAGGGTTTTTAAAGGTAATGGATAATGGTCAAGCAAGATATGAGCAAGTTTCTCCAATACCTTAAAATGCAGATTCTGATGTACTGGATCTTTTCCTTTAATTCCTTTTTGTTATTCTTAGCATCTTTTGCCAAACTCAACTCATTTTGAGCTTTAGCTTTCTTGGCACCATCTCCATTATTTCTTGCTATCAAATTGTACTTTTTCTTGGTGACCTGTTTCTATTTCCACCTCCCATATATCCTTTTTTTTATTTTCAGTTTTTCACTAAGATTTTTGTCTAATCACATTGCCTTCTTCTGCTGTTTTCCATGTTTTTCTCTCTCTGGAATTGTCTGTGATTGTGCTTTTAGTTCATGGTATAGCCAAAATGTTGTAAGATTGACATTGTCAGCTCAAATCTTGCACAGTAGGATTACCAACATCTTGTGAGATTATGCTTTGAGGATCTCCTTCTTTAGAAACTCCCACCCATCAGAACAGGAGGAGCAGAAGGAGGAGTAAAATGGAACTATATTAAGGTAAGTACGCTGTAATATCCTTAGAAAGTCTTTTGGGGGGGGGGTGTAAATAGGGAGGGAAGTTTGTGTTGCCAACTCCAGCTGAAAAAGATATTGTATCACTCTGAGAAAGATTGCCTCTGGCTCCCATGGCAAACTTCAAAATCATTATGGATGACCTTGTTAATTTATTCACAGTATTCTCCTTCTTGAGCAATGGAAACCCAAATGAAATGCAGTATGTATCTATCTGTATAATGTCTCAGAACTATTTTTCCTATGTACAAAAAAAAAAAATGCAGATCTGCAGTGTATTTAAGACACTTACATTCTAGGGAGGAGAAACAATGTATTTTGCATTGGAAAAGGATGTTTAAAAACGATTGATATGACTTCTAACATTTGATCAAGGAGAACTGAGTTTCAGTCTCTGCTAGCCATGAAGCTAGTTGGGCAATTTTAGCTCAGATTCTACTTCAGCCTAACCTACCCCTCAGTCTTCCCTCCTCCCTTCTTTTTCTCTTTTGGTTGTCTGAAGCTACCTAAAATATCAGTGGCATACAAAGTCAAATATTGCACTTTTGGAGTTGAAGGCTCAGTCACAGAAAAAAAAAAAAAGTATTTATTGATTACATTTATAACTCAAAATTCTTCCAGATAGCTCAACATGATGTTCAATATAAGCTCCAGCTAAGGAGACAAGAGCACCATGACTGGTGAAATTCTGTAACATCTGAACATCATTATGCATTAAGCGGTCTACGCAATTTCTATTTACCTTCCAGGTTGCTCAGGATATTTCTGTTTTGTGTATGCCTCCAGGGTAGCATAAACTTTCTCACGTAGCAATTCCACCTCTGCAGGACTGGATAGGCCTTTGGCATCTGATGCAGTGACAATAGAGGGGAGAAAAACAATTAAAAAGAGGGACAAATATTTCAGTCCCCGAAATATAGGCTGCAGCGTCCAATGAACCAAACAACTGCAATCACCCTTAGGAATGAAAGTGCTGCACCATTTAGGACAAGTAGTTATATCATCAGAAACAGTCATACTAATTCTTAAATTATGTGTTATCTGAGGACAATCTAACAGTTTTATGAACTATAAATAAATTTAATTACCTACTCTAAGAAGTCTATGAGAAGGCACGTAGCTGTTCATAACACAATGGCATAGTTACTGTTACAACTTGAGGAAACAGTTACATGGCCAATACTAAGCAATCGGATGGCCTCAAGAGTCCCATTTTTCCCTTCTATATTGTGAAGACCAAGCCCTTTTCACTAAACTCTTTTTCTCCTGCCACCCCCATTGCTGTTCAGTTATTCTTCTTCACGTAGCACACCATTTCTGTTCCTTCTCTGAATCTCATCCTCCACACATATCTTCCTCCACTGCCTCTCGTAGATCATTGCTGCCTCAGTGAATGCAACATGATAGTGGCAAGTATTGAAAGCCAATTGAAAGAATAGGACAAAGAGAAGTCAGCTATGAAAAGCCGTCTGTCACCAGAAAAAAATACTCCCTGCTACTCAGAATCCAGGATAATAGTCAGTGGCTAAACTGGCCGTGTACAGAGAGGCATGAGAAATGCCTAAGGAAGATGGAAGCCTCCCCAGGCATCATTACTTAACCTGGATTGAACAGGACAATGGCTCGCAGACACCCCAGTTCAGATTTGTCCATCTGCATGTCTTTCATTTTGGATACCAGCTCAGTAAGAACCCTGCATACAGAGACAAGGGAGAAAGGCATTGAAGGAATCGACTTACATAGTATGCATTACTTGTGCTTCTACTCTAAGAAGTGTGGCATTACCAGGTTTTTGTTTTTTGCTTTGATGGAGCATCAACACAACACTGTAATCAATTAGAGTCTTACGGTACTTTTGCTGTAGTTCTCCCATCTATTTTCAGGTTGCAAAAAATCTGAATTTTTTAAAGAGGGGAATAGTATAATCTTCACAGAAATGGATGTTCAGTTCTGGTCTTTTATCCTTTTTCAGACAGTGGGATTTCAAGATACGCAGTGGTATACTAAACCCTTGTATGTCTTGGGAGGCAGGTACCAGCAGAATTATCTGCTTCAACTAAAACCCACTCTTTTGAAAAATTATTTCTTCTCTGTACCACTATGTTGCTCAAACAGATCAAAAAGATTAACACTCCATAACAGTTTTTCATTTGTGGCTCCATTTATAGCTGGAAAAAAGAATATGCCTGTGCATCTATGTTTCCTCTTTCTTACAATGTAGTACCAGTCACCTAAGTTACACAGGTGGGAAGTGAAATGTTCCCATGTCTTCTTTAGGTCTACATATTCCATTCATCAGAAAGAGGAATCACTTTTCCTTAACCATATCCATTACTGTTTTAAATTGTCTCCTAATGATAGAGGAGTAGGTCATGCAATTCAAATATGCCCTTATCAGTACACATTTTAGAAAATGGAAGGATGTACTCTGAATTGGCTACTTTGGGGCTATAAATATCTATTGAGACTTAGTCAGGATTGGACATCTCTAGTCATAACTGGAGGGGTGATCTAAATGTGCACTATTTGTCTTTTGTTGGTAGCTATTTGTAACCTGGCAATATATAAGTATTACCTTGCATAGGAAATAAGATCTCAGCCTATGTTTTTGTTAATCAGTTTTAATAAAGTGACCACTAATATTTTCATTAAGTGTCCAATAGTGTTTACTTGTATTTACGTATGTCTTGTTAAATATATGAATATCCAGCAAACAGTACACGGCACTAGAATCTAGCTGGGATTCCTAAGCTGGGGCTTTTGCCCAAGGGCACAGCTGATGGGCAGTAAATAGAAAGAATTTAAATTCATTCTTTCCCATTCACAGCAGCTGGATCATTTCCACTCATACACTTGGGACATAGTAAGAAAAAAATGCATAGTCGGTCAAAAATGTCAACATCAGTTTAAAAAACCAATTTTTATTTCCTTTGTCCCTTACAGTAGAAGAGCAAACAACAATTAGTGCTAGAGGCCAGCCATCTATAAGAAGCTGCAGAATAATATGCAAAACTGGGGAACTAACAACATGATATACTGTATATTGGCATGTAAGTGAGTCCCAAGGCTATTTCTGCAAATCAGAAACGCTTTTGAAGGGGAAAAATTAGAGCAGAGAAGTTTCATCGGTGTCTCCCTGCACAAATCCAAGCAGCCTTTCCTTTCCTACAGATTTTAGAAGTGCATTATTCCTATTTAAGGTTTTCTTATTCTACCAAAATTCAGTCAGAGGTCATCTCGAAAAGTGCAAATGTCGGGACTAAGAATAAAAACATGCCTGTCAAAAATGGAGCCCACCCCAGCGCTGTGTGCGCTGCTCCGGTGCACATGTAGGCCGGTGGCCAGTAGAATACCGTCCTGCACAGAAACAGAGCGATGGGAAAAAGAGGCAATCAGCAGTTCATTCCAACCTAAGAGAGGAAATAAGAGTGATACATTTTCTTCTGGAACCTTTAAAACAATTTTTCTCTTAGACGATCTTGCTGTTACCCTGACTGGACCAATTTATGCTATAGTGGAGTATGTAACGTTTTATTTCATTTCATTCCCGTAACTATTCTCCCTCCCAGAGAGTCCAGATTGTTTACAAAATAATAAGTAACCCAGTATTGCTTATAAGCAGCAAAGATAAAGGAAATCCTTTTTGAAAACAGAAACTGAAATAAGTAACAAGGCAAAAGACAGTCTGATCCTGAAGTAGTTGCTATCCCACAAAACTTGGTGTGCGTAGCCATGCCTTTAATTGATTTTTGAAAGAAACATGTGCAAGGACCAGCCAAATACCCTTGGAGAGAGAGAGCCATGACTGGAGCTTGGCCACTGAGAAGGCCCTTATCCCTGATCACTGCATAATGAACTGATAGGACCACAGCTAGGGCGTCCCCAGCTCATCTTAATGCACAGGTTGGATGGTCCTAGGGGAGAGCTGACCTTTTCAGTATCTGGCTCTCTGCCATTGAGAACTTTAAAGAAAGTCCCAATGCCTTAAAATGGGCTCAGCAACCCACAGGGAACCAGTATAGCACTATGAGGGCAAATATTATATGAAATTATTTAGCCACTTTCTTAATAATCAGGCAGCTGCATTATAGTGGTTATTTAATTATTTAATTAATTAATATTTAATTTAGGTGCCACCTAGCTCCAACTGACCCCGAGTGGCTCACAACAATAGAGTAACATAAAAACAGCAAAAAACAAAACAAGTAAAAAAAGCCCTACAAAATAATCACAAGATTATTTATTATAATTAATCAAAAGCAAACATAAAACATCACAAACAGGCAGCTTCTATACCATCTTTATTACTCTACAGAACTCTCCTTTAGCCTAAAATCAGTTCACTTCTTTTTCAAACTGTCTGTACAATTAACACATATTACAGTTGTACAGTTTTTTTAAAAAAATATTGTCTCAGTGTGTATCTGTGCATTTGAAATGAAATGGGACCAAGGGAAGGGAAGGGAAGGGAAGGGAAGGGAAGGGAAGGGAAGGGAAGGAAAGGAAAGGAAAGGAAAGGAAAGGAAAGGAAAGGAAAGGAAAGGAAAGGAAAGGAAAGGAAAGGAAAGGAAAGGAAAGGAAAGGAAAGGAAAGGAAAGGAAAGGAAAGGAAAATAGGAAGTACATGTAGCTGAGAAATCTGTGGCCAAAATTTTAAAACTTTCCTTTAAAAGAGGAGACAAAATATTACATAAGAGAAAAGTTGATAAAACTCTAATTAGACTCCTCTAGTTCACTTACTCGTTTTCATAGTTAGAAAGTATACTAGTGTGAGTAGAGCCAAGCCCCTTAAGAGCACCCAGAGTCAGAAGCTTAAAATCCAAAGGAAGCTACGTGGGAAGAGCAAAGCTGCCCCTCTAAGCTTTCTGTCCTCACATCGGGGATATGAAGAAGGAAGTATTTTATGCTGTGGGAAGCAGACTGAAGAACCCCAAACATCTTCCAGTGAGGGGAAAGCAGAGCCCAGAAAAAGACAGGAACAAAGGATGAGCCTCTTGCTCGTTCTCTCTATTCCTAATGTCCCTGCAACTCCTGGGTTAAGAAGTGGAGGAGAGGGAGGTGATTACAAGAGCTCTGAATTCCCACCGGGCATAGCCAACACCCTAGGAAGGCAGCCCAGAGAGAAACAACTATCATCTAAGAAGATGCAGCAAACCTCAGTGTGCTTCATATATGCAGAATGAAGGGGTACCAATAAAAGTTTCAGAATCGGTTGCTGGGCTTTACCATTTCAGAATGTAAATGGAGAAGAATGTGTTTTACTGCTTTCCAAAACTAAAAAAAGACAAAAAGATCTCCAAAATGTGTGTGTTGAGGAAATGTTTGAATTAAATTCTTTCCCCAGCACAGTCACTGTTTAACTTCAAGCTATTTATTTATTTATTTATTTATTTATTTATTTATTTATTTATTTAATGGACCATTAAATTGTTCTTATTTTTATACTTTTAGTAACTGTTTCAATCTCATTTTAAAGAAATGCACAAAGGACAATGGTTTTATTTGATGTGTGATTCTACTGGTCGTGGATGACATAACCAGCATGACAATATCACAGTATTCATGTGATTGCATAACTACACCCAACCAAGTACGGATGTGGTTATGCAACTTGAATATGGCTTTTTCAAGTAGTCCATATATAGTGAGAGTTTAGGGCAGTGTTTCTCAACCTTGGCAACTTTAAGATGGGTGAACTTCAACTCCCAGAATTCATGACTGGCTGGGGAATTCTGGGAGTTGAAGTCAACCCATCTTAAAGTTGTCAAGGTTGAGAAACACTGGCTTAGAGGATTAGATCAGAGGCTCACACTATTGCCCATAACCATCATGATAGCAACTGCTCTACTGCCCTTTGGCTGTCAGGATGAAGCACTTCTTCCATCCCTGAGGTACAATAATCCCACCATTCTGTCTTGCTTAGCTCTGAGGGTTGTTTATGGTATACAGTTCCAAAAGCCACCATCTACCTTTTCCTCACAAGTTTGGGCTTTTCAGAAATGCAGCATGAAGTAAGATTCAAAATCTTATCCCGTTGGGATTTGGGATGAGAGGATCTTACAACCAGCTGAAAGATACTAACTCTGAAGCTGAAAGCCGCCCATGGAGAAGGAGGAAATTCTTCAAATGGAATAGGCTTCTTAACATGGTCCTGCAGCAGACTGAATCTGTTATATGAAAATGTGAGGAAGCTGAATAGCTGCCCAAACTCTGAAGGGCTGAGCATTTCTTCCTTGTCTGTTCACACTATTTCCAACATGGGAAGAGGTTTTCTCTTCTGGGAGGACAAAATTCCTTGCAAAATGCTCCCTCTAATTTAGAGGAAGGCATATTTTCTTTTGATGAGATAACGGGCAAGCAGGCAATCCATCAATTGCAACAGCTGCATCAGGCAAGTCCTCCAGTTGCTGGTTGCTGTGCTGATTATGAACCTCCTTGATTCAAGGAGAGCAATGGCAAAGGGGAATCGACAAACAATTACCTGCTCGGAGGAGGATAACTTGGTCTTCCAGTGTCAGGTCTGAGAAGTGTGGGATCCTCTTGGCCCATTCGACCAATGTGAAAAGCTGTTTATCAGCTGCATGGCAAATATTGGTGACAGGATCATTGGTCTAAGGGAGAAACAAGTATATAAGCTATCAAAAGCACCTTGTTTGGGCTTTTTTTTTATAAGCCTAATTTTAGATACTAATAGTCCCCTTCTAAATCCCTTGTAAGAGTCTTCCTCTCACTATCTTGCCTGTCTACCCAAGGACAGTCCAGGGTGATGGAGCAGTTCCTGTCTTCAATTGGTATTTGCTGCCACCATCTTTTTTTCTCCCCTCCCCTCATCCAGGGGTAGAAGAGCAAGGAAAAAGAATGAAATTGCCTTTCTCTTAACTGAAAAGACTAAAGGGCAGACTATGACATGTTAACTGGTGGCCAATCAACAGAAGCCTAGGCCTTCTGAAGCACATTAGCAGATTATAGTCTCCAAGACACACACTGGCACCAAAAATATATGTTTAAAATAGTACTTTATTTACTAAGGCACAAAACAGCAAAGAGAGTCATGGATGAGTTTCTCATGGCTTAGACTAAAAACTATTGAGAGAACAATTTTAAATAAAGGGGTACCAGGAAGTCCATCCAAAATGGAGAACTAGTCTCAGGGAAAATAGCTGTTAAGGATTGGATAAGGCACATCCAAAATAGAATGAAATAGAAAATAGAATAAAATGGAATAAATAAAATAAAATTGAAATAAATAGAATAGAATAGAATAGAATAGAATAGAATAGAATAGAATAGAATAGAATAGAATAGAATAGAATAGAATAGAATAGAATAGAATAGAATAGAATAGAATAGAATCTCTACTGCACTCTGTCTGACTTCCTACTGTATCTACAAGTCTGGGTGTGCCAGATTTTGCTTCCTGAATTCTGAAAGTCTTATATTTGGGCTACGATATCTGGACTGCAACACCCCATTAAGACCACTATATGGTGGAAAAGGGATGTTATGTAATTATTTAATGCCATCTGGTAATTAACCTGATTTCTGTGACACAAACCTGGTGCCCTATTTAATTCCTCAGTAACCTGGAGTGTACTTACATTCACCCACCCCTCGCTGTTAAGTCCAGAAGGTTTCAAAAAACAATTAGGAATCCCCTGTTTAACTATGGGGGAGAATTGTGCTTGGTCAGGAATTTAGCCAATGGCTTTTCTGGGTTTCTGTACTAATGATAGAAGTATTAGATTATAAATCAATTGTGTGTGTGTGTGTGTGTGTGTGTGTGTGTGTGTGTGGTGATTCCACAGAGATCTTTGGAAGCTTGTCTTGCCAGAGGTGCCTTTTGAGCATTATTTTCTAAACTTCCCACCTTCTGCATTTTTTCATCTTCTTTTAAGATCAGTGCTGCTGCTGAGGAATGCATGAAAGCCAACCATGGTACAGGATTTCTGGAGCAGGTCCAATCAATCCAGATCAAGCAAAAAGTCCCTCCTAGGAATCCAAAATACTGTCCAACTGCCAAGCATGCACATTGTAGGAACAGCAGCCAAGGCAGGAAACTTTGGCCATCTTTCTTCCATTCCATCTTAGGAGACAAACCTGGGCCAGCTTGGTTCCAATCCAGGAAATTTCCCACTGAGCAGGATGGACAATCATCTCTATGAATTTAACTACTGCCCTTTTGCCTGTGCTCGTCCTCAGTGCAAGTGTCACAGAATTCTTTGGCAGTTAAAAGATCAGAATTAAGCTGAACTTGTATTTTTCTTCTCCTTTGTGGCTTGAGTGAGGGGGGTCAGAGGTTAAGGTTTTATGATGTTGAAAGGAAAGCACTTGCACATGAACATTCCTGAGAGTAGGAATCCAACCTGAGCAACGATCAGTGAAGCAAGGTTTTTTAAGCAGAAAGGAGATGTGTTTAAAGTAAATACACTCTAGAACTAGGAAAAGCTTAGCACCTAGCTAATTACAACCTATCAGGAGGAAATCCAAAGAGCACATGCTCCATGTATGTGTGCCTGGGAAAAGAGGCAGGAGCAAGCAACCTCAGATTAGTACTCTCTTAGACAAAGAGCAATTGAGAGAAACCAAAATGGACAGATTCTATTGTCCTAACTTTCAAGTTTCTGCTTGTGCATGTTGTGAGAAGACCCAAGGTCTTTATTGTTAGCAGTTGTTAAAAAATATTTTCGATTATAAATATACAGTGCACTTGCCAAAGAGGTCATTTTTCTGAACATGCATGAAAGCATGTGTTTGTTGTTCAGCATATTCAGTGCTACTCATAAGCAGCCTAAGGAACAGCACCGAAATGGATCTCACCTACCGAGGTCTCAGCACTCACATCACCATATGATTCGGTTTTAGGTTCAACTGCCATTTCAGCTTCTAAAATCCTTTCCACAGGCATGTCCTCAAGACTACCACCATTGCTGCTTGTGGATTCCACTTCATTTTCACTCCGCTCTCTGCTTCTCTGCCTCTCTTCTTGAACCGCTAAGTGCACAAAGAAAAGGTCCACAAGAATTTTGTCATCCTCCACCCTGTGTCCTGAAATATAATCCTACCTTTATGCTATGACTTCCTTACATTTTCTCTGACTCCCAACCATGAGTGGTGTGCCTAAGTCCAGAATAGAGTTCTCCTCTTCCTTAGATTCTTTTCTATTTTCAGACAGTAATTCTAATAAGACTTTCCTCAGCAATGGCTATGACTTTTTAGTTTTAAAAAAAATGCACAAATGCTTGAGGAAGTGACAGTTTAGGGAAAGAAGTCACATTAGTTTAACACTTGGTAAATCTCTTTGTACTATATACCAAATGCCCTGCTTTGGAAAGAGTTTTTAATCTACCAATTTCATCTTGTTTCTTTTTACTTGCGGTGACTGCCTAAGATGGGACTTCAGAATATATTTCCTATATTCTTCAAACTGGCAGACCATCAAGTGTACTCCACTTCTGCCTAGCAGTGAACTGACTTTCAGATGGAGGAGGATTGACTCATCCATTCCAGACTTAGAACAAAAACAGTGGGGAACCTTGGCTAGTGTTAGCAGAGTTTCTTCTGGCTGATATACTTATGGATGGTTTGTATGTGCATATCTTAATATACATGTCCATATATGTGTATCAATGTGTATATCTTAGTAACATACCTTCTCTCTTCATGCCTGTTGCTAGGCATTTCTGATAGCGGCAGTACTGGCAACGGTTTCGCTGACGCTTGTCGATCAGACAGTCTTTGTTATCTCGGCATGTGTAGACAAGGTCCTTTCGTACTGTCCTCTTAAAGAAGCCTTTGCAGCCTTCACAACTGTACACCCCATAGTGCTTCCCTAGCAATACAGCAACACACATCAGCACATTCCAATTGGGATACTGGAGCAAGTTTAAATGTTTCTGCAGTTTTGAATTGGGACATTCCAAATGTCAGGGTGTTGTTTCGTTTCTGAACTGGCTAAATACAGAACCACTCAATTTTGCCTGAGGGGACTAACAGAACTGTCTAGGATATAGGCCCACATGTGATCAGAACATCCACCAGCAGGAGGGAACACTTAACACTTTTGTCCCAAGCAATTTTCTAATTAAAACTATATCACTATCCCAAACTGTTTCCCCTTCTACATGGAAAAAGATATGGCCTACATTCACACAATATAAAACAGGAGGGTACAAAATGTTTTAAGCTTGAAATTGCTGTTTTGTGTTTTCAGGCACAGATCAAAACTCATGTGTCCTGAGAGTTTTATTTCAATTTCAGAACAAACACACTATGGTCATTTCAAACAGTTTAAAATGTTCTGATTGTAGGAAATTATCTTAAAATGACCTGAAAAAAGCTTGAAAC
This sequence comes from Python bivittatus, assembly GCF_059951505.1. Lineage (NCBI taxonomy): Eukaryota > Metazoa > Chordata > Lepidosauria > Squamata > Pythonidae > Python > Python bivittatus. Next base: position 2,321,167 of record NW_028277098.1, read on the forward strand.
GAAATCCATGTTCCCCAAGAATGTTGTTTTGAGGTCAGAACAAAACACTCCAGTAACCTAAAGTTTTGTTCTGATAGGACATAGCCAACCTGACTAACCTGACGATATTTTGATTGGGATTGTTCTAAGGTCAAAGCAAACAATACTGTATTACCTGTTTTGTTCATATTCCTAGCCTGTAGGCAAAGAGGAGAACAGGGAAAAACTACCATATTCTGTATTTCTACGAAGTTGTAACAGCACAATTGCATTTAAATTACCAGAGGGCTACAGTAATAATCTCACAGTAATTCAAGGTGTTAGTCTTGGAATGAAGAACTGAGAGCAGAGATACAAGTAGGCAAAAGTAGTTGCAGGAATTATAGGTCTTAATTGGTATCCACAAGGGAAGGGTGTGTAATTGTGTGAGACATGGATGTTTTAGCGCTGAATGTCAGTTTGCAAGAGCTGTTAACATCTCTCACACAGCTCATGAAAGCTGAAAACTTGGCCTCAGACAAAAAAAATAGCCCAATGTTTTCAAAATCTGTACATTAAGAATTATTTTGTTCAGAAGGCAGAAACATTGGAGATACTTCCTGCAGTCACGACCAACTGAAAGTGCTATACAGAGGGAAGAATTCCAAGGCAATGTTATTTCATAATACTTAATACTGCCCAGCCAGTCACCTTCAAAAGCTGTGGGTACCTGATGATCTGTCTCCACAAATTGCACAGACGTGCTTGGTCAGGGATCCTGGGCTTGGGGATGCATAATTCATTGCTCCCATCCGTTGGAAATTTGGCAAAAGCTTGGTATCTTCAGAGCTGCCAGTGCTGTTCATTATACTGGACTAAAATGTGAGCATGTGGGGAAAAAAAGTAAAATGGATTACACAACCTCAGACTGATGTTCCAGCTGTGATTCAATATTCAGGACAGAGCTCCAAAGGAGAGTCTTCTGTTAGCATTTCCATATGGGAGCTGAACATATGAGCATCATGCGTTCTGTCATCAAGCAGACTTCATTCACAGCATATTTGTTAATGTAAGCTTAGAAAATACCTACTATAACCTGGCAATTCAAGGAACACAACTTTGTGCAGTGTGGGGATGAGAGGGGCAGGACAGGGCAAAAAAAGAAAAAGAAGTCCTTTATTTGCCAATTCATATAAACTCTAAATGTCTCTATGCGATGGTAGAATACAGCTTTTCTTTGCTTGGTTCTGCCAACTTTTAATAAAATATCTTATAGTACTAAAACTTCAATCTATATACCTCAAAGCTCTCATTGTGTTTATCTGTACCCTCAAGTTAGCCTAAACGGTACATTATATTGCAACAATTTTTGAATCAAGATACCTAAAATCTGCTAACTTAAAGAATGCATAAAACTCCAGGACCCATTACTCCTGTGGAATTGAAATTTCCACGATGTTCACACCAGTTTTATTCGCAAAGTTATGGCCATTGCAGTGTCCCTGTGGTCATGTAATTGTGATTTATGACACGCCCTGCCAGCTTCCCACAAGCAAAGTCAATGGGGAAGCCGGCAGGAAGTCGGAAGTCATTCTTGCCCTCACTGCTTTTTTGCCCACCCATGGTCATTCTGTTTATCTGTTTAGGTAAGTAAATATTGACTCATTATTGAAGTTTGTTTGCCACTACAATTATTTTTATATTTATGATATATACTCTTCTTATATGATCACAGGATCATCCAGCAATGGAGTAAAAAACTTATGGTCAGCCTAAAATTTAATGTTCATTCTGGTCACATCAGACTGCACTATCTTTCTCTCAAAAGATGACCCAAGGGGTCACAGGGTTGTCTAGTATACTCTTAAAGACCAGATACCTAAACATGGATAAAACCAGGATGTTTATATTTGTCCCAGAAATCTTGTTTCCACTGTGCAATTTTAATAGATCTCAAAAGAACTACCATTCCATGGAAAGTAGTTTGAAGACCACTTTTTAAATTCAGAAGCTTGCATTTTGGGTTCCAGATGCAAGACTGAGTGATAGATTGAATTTATCCTATTACTGTATACAGATGGAAAAATATGTATACTCTACTATCTTAATGCAATATTCTTCATGCACTAATTAATCCATTAATCATTTGAGAAGTCATGAAGCACGAAACAGAGCAACAATGCTACTAAATACTGCATTTTCCCAAAAGGAAGAAATATTGTCAATATTCTTTCTATCCAGCTTCAAAGTCCACTTCTTGCTGTAGTCTGCTTAACATTGCCTAGAGCAACAAGTGGTGGTCATAAAAATAAATATAACTGTGGAAGAATTATTCAAGTTTGTGGAATTTGATTATTGTGAATTCTGTTGTGAATGTACCTGATCTGTACTTGACAGGATGATGCACAAGTCTGAATGTAATTAATTTTCAGAGTTCCATTTCTCTGATTTTTAACATGAACAAATGTACCAAAGAATGTTTTAAAACCGTGTATTACAGGGTAAAACATATTTTAGAAATGCTTGCTTTAGGAAGGAAAATTTAATCACATTTAGGTGAAGCTTCACCCGGAATATAGTGGTGTGAACAGTGGTGGGCCTGCCTAGGCATGTCCATGTGACATCCCTGCTTTGCATTCTTCACAGGCTGCCAGTATGCTTCTGGGTGCAATTAAAGGGGCTGGTTGTCACCTACAAAGTCCTACACGGCAGAGGCCTCAGTCATCTGAGGGACCACTCTTCTCCTGTGATTTCTGCCTGGCCAATAAGAGCTGGGAGAGTGAGCATGCTCCAGGTCCTCTTGATAAACAGTGTCATCTTTGGGGACCAGGAAGCATGCCTTCTCTGTCACAGTGTCTGCTCTCTGGAATGAGGTTCCTCCCAAGAACTGGATGGCTCCCACCCTGGTGGAATTCTGGAGGGTCTTATAGACCTGGCTGTTCTTCCGGACCTTGGAGTAGGATGGATGGAACCTCTTGTTAGATGGGTGGGTCATATTTTGCATATGTTTTGGGGTTAGTTGTCCAGATTTGCCTTATCATATTTTTTATTTCTCTTATTATATTTGTACTTGCTTTTTAGCCACCCAAAATCAGTCTGGAGTTGAGTGCACCGAGGTTGAAACAAACAAACAAACAAACAAACAAACGCTGAAATAAACAGAACAGATTTACCAACACAGGAGAAACTGGTGGAACAGACTGATTGCCAATTCTAAATATTAAACATAAGTTTCTCAAGAAAAGATTTCATGGGCAAGGCACCATAACTTTAGATGAGGTTCTAGAAGCAACTATATTCAGCCAGTTTGGATAAGGAAACAAAAGAGTCACCCTCTGGTGGGGATGGGCGCCATATAAATTTAATAAATAAATAAACAAACAAGCAAATAAAATGGCACTGAATAATTACATGTTAATTTTTTACCCTAGCAGGGCACTTTCAACTAGTATATTTTCAAGGTGGGAGATAAAAAAGTCAACAGCTGTAGTGAGGATGACAGCCCAGGCAAATAGGAACCATTCCTGCAATCTGGCATATATACCAAGAATAAGCACTAGACTACTTCTTGTTCAAGGAGGAAATAAAAGAGAGAAACATTTTACACTAAAATATAACAGGTAGCAGTGTTTTTTCCACATGGAGTTCTTTTTTTTTTTAATAAATTTTTTATTCTTAAAAAACAATCTTATCAAACATTGAGCAGCGAGTCAAAACGGGTTACAAATACAAATATGCATAATCATATTATCATATTACCAATATATCCAAATAAGTATGTATCATCAATAAAAGTAAAACATCACATATTATCTAATTAAACTCCTTAACTTTTTCTATTACTCTTTTTCATATTTACTCTCTAGCCAGGCATAAAATACCTGCCATATTTTATAATATTCAGTATCTTCCTTATCTCTAATCTCCAGTGTCAATCTATTCATTTCTGCACAGTCTAATATCTTCCTTATATTTTCATCATTTGGTATCTTTTCCCCTTTCCACTTCTGAGCAAATGCAATTCTAGCTGCAGTCAAAACATGGATAATCAAATATATATCTTCTTTACTATAATTTTCTGGTATCATTCCTAATAGGAATATCTCTGGCTTCATTTCTATGTATTGAAGTGTCATTCTTTCTAGCCATTCACGTATTTTCATCCAATATTTTTTAGCTTCTGGGCAAGCCCACCACATATGGTAATAGGATCCTAATTCTTGATGACACTTCCAACATTTAGTAGATTTATTCTTAAACATCTTTGCTAATCTTGAAGGGGGAAAATGCCATCTATAGAGCATTTTATAAAGATTCTCTTTGTATGCTGTTGACATTGTCAAAGTATAGTTTTTCTCACATGGAGTTCTTAATAGGAGCAACAACTGAATTATGGGGTGGGAAGGGAAACAAGAATCCATCTGTAGTTTTCAGGAAAACCAGTTAAATATCCTCCAGAGTTGTCCAACCTCTTCTTAAAAATCTTAACAGATGGAGAACACACAATTTCCATAGGTAGACTGTTTTGCTGGTATGCAGATTTTACCTCACAATTTAATTATAATTCTTTTAAATATAATAATTATAGTTATATTGAATTTAATTACAAGAATTATAAGAATGATATATAATTCTTTATATTTAAATGAAATTTAGGTAGCTGAAACTTCTACCATTAGTTCTGGTCCTAGTTTCTTTAGCAATGGAAAATAGTTCCTGTCCACTTTCCTTATGGCACCATCCTGCGTACCTGAACCCCTTAGTCTTCTTTTCTACAGCCTGGATATCTCAAAATCTAATAAAAAAAAATGAAAACATGGAGTTTTAACAGCAGCTTCCCAGCCCAAAGTAGTTTTGATCCTCATTGGTACAAGTCATCCCACTGCAAGACACAAAATTAGTCATGCCTTAGAATTGGAATTCCCTGATCTCTAGCAACTGCTTCAGACAATTGACGTTGGGAAGCAACAGCCACAATCCTCAGGCTGTTCCCCTCTGCAGGTGACAACAGCCTGTTCTGTACCCTGAACCTTGTAGAAAACACTTTCCTGTCGTCAGTGGTGAAACTGTGGGGTCCCCCTCCATTTTCTGTGTTAGTTTTTTATGTGCGTTTAGTTTTACTCTATTGTTATATGGGATGTTTTCTTTATCTTAATAAAAGAAATGTTAAAAAAGATAGGAAGGAAGGAAGGAAGGAAGGAAGGAAGGAAGGAAGGAAGGAAGGAAGGAAGGAAGGAAGGACTGTACTAAGGTTCTTGCATGAAATAGGGAAGCAGTGATTTGTTCTTTATATTGCCCTGAAAGATATCTTGGTTTCCAGTCATTTTGCCTGATTGCAGAAGAGTGGTGGAGACCAGGAGATGGCGGAGCAGTACCACTAGTGGGACCTGCATTCCATCTCTTCCCTCAGGCTCCTCTGGCACCGAGGAGGCCAATACTAGCTGCCAATGGTCTGATTCTACTTGCTGTGACTTTAGGAGGAAGAGCTCTACTTTCCTCCATTCTAGAAGATAGCTCAATACAATCTATACCTGATTGGCAGCTGGGTTTTCTAAAAAGTTTGTAACTGAATTAGGGCCCCTCCCTATGAGGAGTCTCTTGGAAAGCAGCCCTGGACTTCTATGATCTTACAACATTGGCTGAGCTGATTTATTTCCTGCCCAACTGTGTTACATTTGAAATTATAACAAACTTGCTTTTCTTTGAAAGGCTGGGCTGTATATAGGCGGTCCACTTCCTCCTTTGCAGGAACTCTTGGCCCCTCTGCCTCTTGGGATTCAGGTGCATGAGAGAGTCTTTGGAGAGAAAAGTTAGCTTAAGGGCTTTGTAGTATTTTCTTTTTCCAGGTCCAAAGGTAGTATGGAGCAGGGCAGTGATTTTTTGCTCTTTGTTCTCAATGTTTTGGGACTAAGGAAAGGGAAGGTTGGTTTTATTGTCTCCAAAATGCTTATGAGGGCTGGGGGAGTAGAAATTATGGCAATGTGTTTCCTTAGGGCAACTGGTGACATATATTTGACAGATGGGACACAGAACTACTCTAAGTAGCAACAAGGAGAAAGTCATTGAAGCATCTTTAATCGTTATTGCAAATGATCAATATAATCACATGCCTGTAAACTTATAGTCTTCCTGAAAGAAGAGTGATTACTATCATTGTTAGACTTTTTGAAAGAGAGAGAGAGAGAGAGAGAGAGAGAGAGAATGTGTGCAATTGGCCAGCCTCAATACATGGAAGGCCAAGAGCAATTTTAAGTAGCCATTAACTTGAATCTGGACTCCTGCCTTTTTCCTGCACCGATTCTAGGATGCATTTTGATACTTTGAAAAAGAAAGAGGAGGAGGTACAGCTCATCATTTCCAACGTCTAGTGTAGAGGGTGTTGGTGTTTCCTTAAAATTCTTTGCAGTCTGGTTCCTGCATGTTAAGTTCAATGAGGTATGACATTTGGGACAGCAGCTTGAACCCAAATCCATTAGCTTGCTGCTTGCTAATCCCTTAGGACCAGCTGCCTCATCCCATTAGCAGAAAAGCAAATGCAGCACACTTCTTTGAACTACTCAACATGACAGCTTGGCATTACAGCCCTGTTCTGAAAGCCATTTCATGACAACTAGGAGGACCTAAATTTGGTAAACAGAATTGGGGTTCTTTTTGTTTGACTGAGGATCTTCCACACACAAGTGATCCAGCACTGGGAAGAACAGTGTTGAGAAAAATGAATATAAACTTGCTATGCTATCAAAAGAACATAAAAATAAGTTATGACAGTGCTGAAAGAAGAATCCCACCAGGGAAGGGCTCTTGATTTTTGTCATAAGAGTTCTGTCATGGTAAGTCCCATTTATCAAGCTGCATTTAAATTCATCAGGTTTCTGAAACTGAAAGAAAACAAAACTATATTGACTGACAATAGTGTACTTTTATCTTTTTTTCCCATTCCCTTTAAAAAAAACCTCATTCATTTTCTGCTTGGGGTTGAACCACCAGCAACTAATTTCAGATTACAGACTACAAGATTTGCTTTGCATCACTGGTGAATATTTTTTAATATACAGACTTACAATTTTTACTGTTCTCTTCCTCAGGGTTGGTGGGTAGAGGAAAGGGTTACTTTGGGGCAATGGATGCTCAGAAACAAAAATAAAATGTTCCATAGCTCAGGAGTACTCAATCTACAGCGTGAATATTCAAGTTTAGCCCAGTATCCTAGCTGACTCTGTGTTACACACAAAGGTATTTTTACTATGAACCACCCAGAGATGGTAGTATATAAATTAATCTAGATAAAGTATGTGTCTGCTGTTGTTCAGTCATTCAGTCGTGTCTGACTCTTCGTGACCCCATGAACCATATTGCACCAGGCCTTCCTGTCCTTCACTGCCTCCCTGAGTTTGCTCAGTTTCATGCTCATTGCTTCAGTGATGCTATCTAACCATCTCATCCTCTGCTGTCCTCTTCTCCTTTTGCCTTCAATCTTTCCCAGCATCAGGGTCTTTTCCAAAGAGTCCTCTCTTCGCATTAGGTGACCAAAGTATCTGAGCTTGAGCTTCATTGTCAATCCTTCCAATGAGCAGTCAGGGTTGATTTCCTTTAAGATTGACTGGTTTGATTTGCTAGCAGTCCAGGGGACTCTTAAGAGTCTTCTCCAGCACCACAGTTCAAAGGCATCAATTCTTCGGCGCTCGGCCTTCTTTATGGTCCAGCTCTCACAGCCATACATTACTACTGGAAAAACCATAGCTTTGATTATGCGGATCTTTGTCGGCAAGGCAATGTCTCTGCTTTTTAATATGCTATCTAGGTTTGCCATAGCTTTCCTCCCAAGGAGCAAGCGTCTTTTAATTTCATGGCTGCAGTCTCCGTCTGCGGTGATCTTGGAGCCCAAATAAATGAAGTCTGTTACTGCTTCCATTTCTACCCCTTCTATTTGCCAGGAATTGATGGGTCCAGATGCCATGATCTTAGTTTTTTTAATGTTGAGTTTCAAGCCAGCTTTTGCACTCTCCTCTTTCACCCTCATCAAGAGGCTCTTTAGTTCTTCTTCACTTTCTGCCATTAGGGTGGTATTGTCTGCATATTTGAGGTATGTGTCTATTACATGCAAAAAGTGATTTTAAAAAATAAAACCTTGAATGTTATTTCTTGCACTAAAAAACAACACAAGGAGAGGGCAGTTTGAGGAAAAAAGCAGCAAAAGAGAGCAGCTCCACTCTTTTCCTATTTACCATTTCTCCTCTGCAATTTTTCATTTTGCAAAACATTCAGAAATCAGTCATCCTTTAGCAAACATATTCCCTAGAACCACTGACAGGCAATTTTCAGCAGAAGGTTGGAGATCTGACCCACTATGCTTCCGCTCTATACTGTGTGGCTCTTCTACCAAACTGTTCTGCAAAGAGTGACTGTTAGGATATTGCTGCATGAGTTCCCATGAAAGAAAAGACAACACCTCAGGCTTTAAAGCCAGGGGAACTTAAAGCAGAGAAACAGTCTGCTCTCCAGTGGCAGAGGCAGTTGGGAGTCACATGGAATTGGCTGGATTAGCTCTGTTGCAGCTTCCTACCTGGTCCCTCCAGCCATGCTGGCTTACAACTCCCATCTCCCATGACCAGTGATGGAGGATAAATTCACATACTTCACAGTTGAATAAAAACATGAGTTTTTGCATTTTTAATGTTACATAACTGAACCCCAAATGTGACTTCTTTACAAAATCAATGAACCAAAACAGACTGATTCATTCATCTCTACTATCCTTTAGTCAAAACACTCCCAGTTGAATGTCTGCTACACCTGGCAGCAGAATTCTACATAAAAAAAGACATAAACTCAAAAGAATCCCAAGAAATTTACTCTATTCTAGTTTCTTTCCTGATGAAAACATTTCTCAAATATCAAAGGAAGCCATAGGATTTCTTCCCAGGTAAGAGTTTGTAGAATTACTGACCTTTAAGATATTGTTTTTCTTAAGTTTCAGAATCCAAAAACCGATATTATAAAAAATAAGGTTTGACAGCCTACCCAGAAAATAAAAAGTAACCACTTAATTCTGTTCACACTCAACCTCAGAGCTATTCATTTTTTCTTGTGGTGAGATTTTGCTCAGAGGCTATCCAAACGTGTAAGAACTTTACAATGGATAGCTAAAATATTTATGTGTTTACTGTTCTTAAGTAGCATAGTTTATTTCAACTGTCTTAATTTTTTTAAGATTAGCTCTGTTTTTTATAATTTCTAGATTAACTTCGTAACTGTATACAGTATGTTATATGCTACTTACATTGGTTCTAGTGTTTTATAATATGTTATATTTATTTATGTATTGTACTGGCCAATATCAACAACAATAACATTGTATTTCTTTCTCCTAATAGTATTGTCAGTCAAGGCTCAGGCCTGTAGGCCAGACTAAAAGGCTAGGGAACAGTTCCACCAGGGCAGCCAAATAGATTCTGGATATCACCTCTATAAAGGTTTCAGATCTTCAAAATAGTTAGCTTTAACCTCAGTTATCTTCATTGTCAGGAACAATCTCCACCATGGATAAGGGAATGCAGGGATATTTGCCCAAAGAGGGAAGAAGAAAGGCTGCTAGAAAGAAGACTAGCATCTTAGAACGTGACAGTACATACGAATGAATGTTCAGTTTCTCTGTCCCCCTGCCCCTTTCCTTCCCCAGAGATTGTGCTCATACATTGCAATAAGGCACAGTGCTTTTGGGATTTGGCTTAGCATGTTGTGTGAACCCAATCATTTGTGGTTGGGTAATCATCACTTATTGGCCAGTGCAACATGTGAATGCAGCCTATCTAGGCTTAGTCACCAGTTGGGCTTTAGTGTGATGCGTGAAGTCAGGAAGTCAGTAAGGAAAACAGAATCATTCTTTCTCTGGAGGCAGAACCAAGTAGCGTGTGCATTGGGGGAAGGGTGTCTATCCCAGCAGAGACAAGTGAAGCTAAGGAAAGTGGCTACACTGAGAGAGACATAAGATATTCTTGATCTCTGATGGAGGATCAGGCTCAGAGGATCCTGTTAAACTTCACATGCATTTTCTCCCCCTCCTCCTCCCTCTTTGCTTTCTCCCATATCAAGTGTGTGTATGTGTCATCAATGTTTTTTTTTAAACTTTGTAGTGTGTGTCCTTTGCCCCTAAGGTTTTTTTAAAGTTATTTTCTACACACTTCTAGGTTACCTCCCCTCCCTTAAACCTTTCCTTTAATGTATGTATGTGTACTGATCTGTTTTTTCTTAAACTCAAGACAATTAAGAACCATGTATTCCTCATATATCAGACATACAAAGAAGAAAATAATACAACCAATAAAACCACTTAGAAAGCAGCTCAGAGATGAGCTGTTGCAATAAAGAAGTCACAAACTCCTCAGATCAGATCAGACTCTGGTATATTCTGAACCAGCTGCAATTACTGATTTTTTTTTTCAAAGTTAGTTCTAGGGAACATTAGAGTATTCAGCTTAGATATAGCTAGAGATTGTTCCCCTACGGCCAGTCAACATCAAGAAGCAGACCCATTTGGCATATTTGGAGCCACACACCTTGTGATCTTAGCCATTGGTCCCCATACCGAAAAGCATCTGTTATCCCTAGTTTGCTGAGGTCAGTATTTTTTGTCATTCAACACCTATGGAAGAAACTCCCTTAAAAATTAAGAACTTTGGCAAAGAGTGGGTGAGAAAGAGAACAGAAGCTGTAGTCCAATATAAAACTGTAAAGCCTCTTTAGCTTCCACTGCTATTCTTTATGTCCAAATTGCATAACGTTGTATTGATGTAACCTGTAGAAATATAAGAGCAAGGCAGGTGTACATGTGGAACAGAAACAGAACACCTAAGTCTTTATTTAGAAAAAGGAAAGAACTCATAGATAGAAAGAACCCCACACATGGTTTAAAACTATGCTGAGGGTATGAAATACTAATAAAAACACCAATTTTCTTATACCAAACAAAAAGGTTGAGAGCTCATGCCTACCTGTGGGCTGGTATGCACAGCATAACTCATGTCTGGTGGTGAAGTCAAAGGAACAACATGTGACCCAACCGCAGTTGGGATTACCCTAAGTGGACAGCTCGTTGTAGTGCCAGACCCTATGGAGTTCATGGGGGAGGACAGAGTCCCCAGTGCACCAAGAGGTGCTTCCAGATAGTTGGATTTACTGTTTATAGAATTCCCAGTTGGTGACAGATTTCCAGGTACAGAACTGGTATGAACTGGGGAATCTGAAAGAAGAAAGAAAGAGGGTAACTCACAGGGAAGACAACAGCGCATTTTTCCACATCACTTGCTCTCTCATTTCTTAAGCAGAGAGAAGTTCATGAACAGAAGTACAGGGTTTAGTTTCCTTTGGGGAAAAAGAGGACACTGGAGATTTTTGTCACCTTTACCATGTTTGATTATTCACTAGTATTAAAACAGAGAAGTGTAGGAGCAAGAAGAAACCTATAGCAGGCAGCACAACTGCTGATCCTGCACCAGGGAGCATCAGTTTTACTGCAATTTCAGCCACTCCTGTTAAAATTGGCAGCCACTGTCGTTACTTTGTCTGGGTTCATACATTAGGCTAAGTCACTAGACTTTTAAGCATGGTTTATTAAATAAACCACAATGGCTGGTTCATACATACTGTAATGCTAAGTTATATATAACTATGATTTATGTTTACAAACTACAAGTGCTGGGTTCACATATTACATTAAACCAAAAGCAGACACCATCATGGCTTAGCATGATACATGACCCCAATATTTTTGTACTGTTCTGCATCATAGCTCAAAACCTAAAAGTGATGAATGTTACACAGCTGTTTTCTGCCCCTTCCTCAAAAACTGTTGTGTCCAAGCAGCTGAATAAAGATTCTGCTCAAGCATTAAAGATGATACCATGAATTGTTCATTAGATTAGTCTGGCCCATTTTCAATTATCAAGTCCAGCTCATAACTTCTATACATTACATACAAGTGGTGACCTATAATGAGTTGGGAAAATTGCATCTATTTCCACTTTTCCTCACCTATGTTGCTTATTCCTGTATCTCCGATCCTGCTGTTCCCAGCCTTTTGATACTAAGGGCATTCCAACTTATGAGCAATTGGGAAGCTTAAAAAAGATTAGCCTGCATATACTTTATCTCTCCCCTACCCTTTTATTGAATTAATCTGAATTTAGTAGTAAAATGGCAAAGCAAAATCTCTTTCCTTTTTGCAAAAATATATATTAGCATACTCTGTACACATCCCATGTAGCCTGTTCAGTTTTGTTCAACTATAGTAAATACTTTATAAAACATAATCTAAACCTGGCTGTGACATGCCAGATACACACATCTAAACTGTAATAATTTTCCAAATTCTTGCCACCTCCCATAAAAAAATACAAACAGTTGTTAGGGAAGTTTTGGTTCCTTTTCAGCTTTTCAGACCAGACGTTTCATTCCCAAGTGAAATTCTCAAGAGTTATCCCACCTTTAAAGAAAATAACAGCACAGGCAAGACGTGGGAAGATGGGTTACATGCTTTCTGAATTAACCTGAATGAGCAGGCTTTTATAGGAATTCTTCCAGAGTTATTTTAGTGCACAGCAGCTTCTGGAACAACCTTTTCTGATTTTTTTTGGTAAAACTTTTGCTTCAAGGACTAATATGGCTGCTGTTCAGAAACCTTTTTTTTTTTTAATTCAATTTCTTGTGATGGTTGTATCCTAATTAGCCATTTGTGAAGAGTGGATCATTGTGAGAACAAGGCTAATCTCTTATAACACTCAAACAAGTTTTACATTATAAAAACAGAAGTTAAAGTGTATCCAAGAAAATCTGGAACAACTGAAAAAGTCCCTAAATTAAAAGACTAAGTTTCAAACCTATGCCCCCCACACTCCACAGATTTTCCTTTCAGATGGGAAAATCCAATACTGGATTTCTCTTCCAGCCACCCTCCAAGACTGTCTTTCTGTTGCTGGAAAGTCTCAAACTAGGTGTTGCTCGATTGAGGTAAGGCAGGATGTGAGGGGCTTCCAGCCCCCAACAGCTGGTCTCAGTGATTTCCCTACCATTATTCACAATGGAAGGGCAATTTTTGTTTTAATTCAGGAAAGATATGAATTAATATCAATGTCTCTTCCTTTTCACCTCCACCTTGCCAGTCCAATGCTGACAGAACATGTCAGCTGGGGTGTTCATGCATCCAGAGCACTGCAATAGCAGTCAGAATGACTTTGGCCCCTAGTTTCTAAGGTCTGCCATTACAGAGTGTGCTGGGGAGCATTAATCTTCACAAAATGATGTCTTGCCATAATGGCAGCTGATTCTCCATGCTAAACAACTCCTTCATATATAGGACAGGGTTGCTGGGAATGCAGTGTAGGATCCATTTCTTCCAGGTCACTCTAATTTTGATATGTCAGCTTAAACTGCTGTTATTTACATAACTATGAGCTGCCAAATTGCATATGTAAAGGGTTGCTCAGTGAAACTGGTCCTCATCAGATGACATCATGAGGAGAGAAGCTAGTTGGAAATAGGCTCTTTGTGGTTTTAAAGTTTAAACTCTTTAACTGAGTCCCCAAATTAAAAGGCATCCAGGGCGATTCATTAAAAAAGTGAATTCTAGGATGGGGTACCTGCAAATGCTTCTCATTGGTGCCTGCCAAGCTCCCTGCCCACCTGACTTTTAAAAAAAAAAATTCAATAATAAATTGGAATAGTACTCTCACAAAGAGAATAAATTACTTTTAACCAAAATTATACAACCTGATCAGGCTGGACTTGTTCCAAATATATGACAAACATCATAAATTATTTTGAATATTATTGACGACATAAATAAAAACAAAAACAAAAAACAGCCCAGAAGACCCACATCAGCCAAAAACAAAAAACCCAAAACAAAACGTGGCTATGATCTTTCTTGATGCAGAAAAGGCTTTTTAAAAAACGTGGCTTGGTTTTTTATGCTTGCGGTTTTGACAAAGATGAGTTGTGGGACTACTTTTCTCACGTGGTACAGATTATTTATAAAGAACAAAAAGCAAAGACAATCGTAAATGGCTCTTTATCATAACGATGTCCTATACTGAAGAAGACCAGACAAGATTGCTCCCTTTCCCCTCCTTTATTTTTACTGGCCTTAGAACCACAGGCAATGATCATACCTCAGTGAAATCCCAGGAGCTAAATTAACAACATAAAAACATGGATTGAAATTATATGATGACGATGTGGTACTCACATTTACTCAACCTGAAGATTCCTGAGTACTGTTAACGGAACATATACAATAGAGCAATATGGTTTTGTGCCAGGTTATTGGATTAATAAATAAAAAGCTCAAATGCTGACATAGAATTTGGCAAAAGAAGAAGAAGAATACTTGCATCTAATTAAGGGGTTTAACATTACTTTAAAAAAGGTTAAATAATTAGGAATTTGCTTGACAAAAAATACTAGTATATTTAAAATAACTATTTACTGAGTTGGAAAAGAATAACAGTAGATATCTGCAGATGGAGAAAAACTGAACTTGTCTTGGCTGGGAAGAATTGAACATTTTACTAAGACTTAATTTTCTTTCTCAAATTATTTCAATATATATTGAAAAGAAGGCATTAAGTGACTAACATAAGCAAGTACTTTTTTTTTTTTTTTTTTATCTGCGCTCAGTCATTACTGACTCTGCAGTGACTGCTTGGACGAGTCCTTGCAGTTTTCAAGGCAATTGTTTTTCGGAAGTGGTTTGCCAGGGCCTCCTTCCTAGAGCAGAGCCCAGCTGGCGAGCGCAGGAGCCGGGGTTTCCGTTGCTTCGCGCCCTTTTCGGGCGCGCGCGGTTTCGCGCTTACCGGCAACTGCTCCCGACTCCTTTTTGCAAGGCGCCACCAGCATTTTTCCTCCCACCAGAGTGAGAGTACCCATTTATCTACTCACATGAGTTTTCAACCTGTTGGGTTGACAGGAACTGGGGAGGAAACAGGAGCTCACCCTGTTTAACACGAAGGCTGGACTCGAACCGCTGAAGCGTCAGCCATTTCTGGCCGGCAACTTTCAGCGTCATTAAGCCACTGCGCCACCGCGTCCCCCTAAGCAAGTACATATGATCCCATAAAAGACCAAGGATTAAAATCAAAATTTTACAAGATTCAAAAGACCAAGGTGGTCTTTTCCAAACTTAATGTTGTGTTATAATATTAATAGCTTAACATGAATTTCAGAGTGGATTATATCTTATTATTGCCCAGCTACTTCTATGGAAGAGGCAGGACTTCCACTCTGCATAAATATCTCTAGGTTGATGTAAACAAAACTAACAATTTATAAGAGATCATGCAATAATAAGTAATGTATTGAATGTTCAGGAGAAATATACAAAAATAATAATTTTCTCATCTCTTGCTTCATTATTAAATTTTACTTTTACAAAAAGGAAAATACTAAGAAAATCACTCAGTGGAGAGTTAATAATTTGTTCAGAATGCAAGATTTAATTATTAATAAG
Organism: Python bivittatus; assembly: GCF_059951505.1. NCBI lineage: Eukaryota > Metazoa > Chordata > Lepidosauria > Squamata > Pythonidae > Python > Python bivittatus. The sequence goes on from NW_028277098.1 coordinate 2,336,627, forward strand.
ATGAAGATTGAGACTCTTATTTCACAATGGTCTAGTCTACCTGATTGGTTCCAGTAACTTCAAATAAGTAGCATAGTAGTAAAAGAATTGCGGAAGCAAGGGGAATACTGAGAAACTTGACTGATTGTATGATTAAATGGATGCAGAATTTGAATGCAATGAGAGATGCAACAATGGGAATTTCAGTGCTAGAAAAACATTACATCTACCCCAGATATTATACTTAGATAAAACTGGTACTAGATGTTTTATTGCTGGTACTTTATTCCAGTCCTGATCACTAAAAGGGACAATTCATTCTCTCCAAATTGCTGGAAATGTAACGAGCAGATCAGATTTTTTTTTTTTCATATTTGGCAACAAAAGCTCAACAATTCTGGAAAATATTTAATAATAGAAAGAAACAAAACTTAAAAGTTGAATTCCCATTTCAACCTTCAATATTCTTATTAAACATTACTAAACCATATATCTTTTCAATATATGCTGAATTAGCTTTGTTATATGCTAACTGCTGCAAGGATATTATACGCTTTTTACTGGAAAGGTCATTTGTTCCCTTCCATGAAAAAATGGTTAACCAAGTTGTGGGAATATACTTCGATGTCTAGAATAACTTCATACCTCAAAAGTAAATCTGACATAGAATTCAACTGTAAATCATTCCTAGACTACAACTTCATACATTTATACCACATTTGAAATTTGCTATGTATAAAGGCTATCTTTCAATTTTACAGGATATCTAATTCAGAACAGATTCTCAGTAATATGAATTAAATGTATTATATCTTACAATTCTACTTTATGATTTATACTGTGTTGACCATGGTTCTTGATATTCATTTTTAACTTAGAGCTAATAGTGATCTTTAGTCATTTAATGCAATATAACGTATTCAGTTACTTATAACTACCTAATGATACATTGGAAAACTGTAACCTCCATGACATTTTTACATCTCTTGTATATTCATTTGTATTTTACTTTTTTTTTATCCCTTATTTTTGTCTCTTGTTTGTTTGTTTATATACCTTCTTTACTGACCTAATTTAAAAAAAATGTAAGTCTTCCGTGCTATTTACATTCCATATAATACTAAGCTACAGAGTTTGGTAAGGCTCCCAGGGGGGATATTGTGGTTATTTCTTCGGCTGATCATGCTTACGGGAGAACTTAAGAGAGACAAACAGACAAAGACTTCTTCTTCTGTTCCACATGCAGAATTAAACTTGCCCAGACTCCAGACTCCACTGACTGACAAACGTTTTTAATGTGATTTAGCAAGCTGACCTTTTCTTACCTTTTCTTATACATATTCCCTTTAAATCTGATTTGACTCTTACCTCAGGTGAAAAACACGATCAAAGGAACAATTCCTGCAGTAGATAAATAGGTGGACAGGGCAGGAGGAGAGATGAATGTGCTTGATTTGACTTGCATCTATACCCCAGGAAAGAAGCAGAGGCCAGTTCTGACCTTTCTGTTAAGCAGCCCTTTGTGGAGAAATTAAGTGAAACAAATGTGTGCTATTTCATTTAATGAGGGCATATGAAGATGCAGTGAATTAACCCTATGTCCCTTACCAACCCAGCAAAATTCCCCTCCAAGTAACTTCTTAATTGTCCTAATGTGATGTGGCTTTTACTGTATATAGTATTGTATCGTATCATATCGTATTGTATCATATATGCTTTAGGTATAGAACAGACCTCTGTTACATAGGCAAGAAAGGAGTGAGCCCTACCAGCAACATCTTCTGGCAGCCATGCTTGAACTTTAGCAGAAGACTCTTCCATGTAAGCAACAGCACCCTAAGAATTATCTAAAGGAGACTTGTATGTATGCGTGCATATACAAACACACACACACACACGTACACACAAACCTGCACCCATGTAGGCCTCCTTCTCACAGACACAGGTGTGCAAACACTGAAGGCATGGCCAGCTGGTGTTCCTTGGTTACATTTTTGTTAGATTTCATGTAAACATCATTGGAAACATTCTGTATCCAAGATTTTAAATTATGGGAATTGTAAAGTGATTTTTATTCTTTGAAGTAGACATACACATTGTTTCCTAAGAGGAACAACCTGGAAGGATTATGCTCTTCATGTTTGCTAACATAATTTCTAAGACAATTCAGAGATACATTATTCAGAACATGCACTCTGCTCAATCACCAAAAGGGTAAAAGTGTAAAAAAGAACTGTGAAACAAAACACTGACAAGAGGCAAAAGAACTTCTAGCATTTTCTAAGCAAGCACCCAATGCTCCATTTTCTCAGATTCCACAGATTCCACCAATTTTAAAAAACATTTATAACCTTAGGAAAATGAACTAATAAAAAACTACTGAACATCAACACAATTCTGCAATATATCACTTCTCTTCCTCAGAGAATCTGGATGATGATGTTCACTATCATTAAAACTTACAGCTGTTGACCTTAACATTATATCCTCTTCTTGTACCCCCCTTCCTTGGCATTTTCCCTTCATGGAAAGCTGGGAAGGAAATATGGCAGAGTTTGCGGACAGGGAATTGCTATATTCCTTCACATTCTAAATCACTATGGAAATTTGGAGGCTCAAAGGTAGATTTGGTCTGCTTCAGAAGCATCCCCCTTCAGCCAAATTTAATTCATGATTCAGTAGACCTCATTTCTACCCATAATTTTTGTTAATGTCTTGAGAGATGCACATAATCTATATACTTTCTCTGGTCATGAAACCAGTCTAAGATTATTTGACCTTACCTTTATGCACTGGGGAGCACTGAGGCTCTGAACACAAAGGGGCTTTTTCATATACAGTAGCTCTGCTTAGCCAGCCAATCTAGGCTGATATTCGGCCACACAGAACTTCTTCACCTTACATCTGCCTCTGTTTCCCAGGTCACCTGGTAGACAACACAATATTTGTACTAAACCCACACAGACTCAAGACACCAAATTCCGCAGTCTCTAAAATTACGAGACACCTTCCCTACCTTCTGCGGCCTAAGGTATTAGAACAGTTGTAAGCAAACAAAAATAGCAACCTTGGACTGATTTCAAATGTCTTCTTACCATTCAGTCTAACTCTATAGGGAAAAAGAGAGGCTTCACAGCTGTCCACCATTACCAGAGTGTGGTGTCTACAAAAAGTGGTTTCTGCTGGGGCTCAGGGATCATAGCACCCCATTTGGGCTTTTCCTCTTCCTCCATGAAGATGACCAAGAGGAAGCAATGCTTCCTTGGTTCTGGCCTGGGGAGAATGGCAGCTTGTCGGGACATGATGGTCCAGATCAAGCAAGCAGGCAGAACCCTGACCCAGTTTGGCACTGCAGTACACAGCCTGCTATATCTCACACCATAGCTATGGGAGTGTATTTTGAACATGGAACCTTTTTTGTTTTCCTGGCATCGCCTTAACTAAAAGTACAAGCATCTTTAAAGCAGTGTTTCTCAACCTTAGCAACTTTAAGATATGTGGACTACAACTGCCAGGATTCCCCAGCCAGCATCTGGGAGTTGAAGTCCACATATCTTAAAGTTGCTAAGATTGAGAAACACTGGGCTAAAGACTAATTCCAAAATCAACATTTTGTATGGCTAAGAACATTTATTACAGCTGAATAAATTGTGGGAATTGCCAGGCTGTAGTATTATGGAGTAAAAGCAAAGGAGGGTTAATTCTTTGTTACAGCAAAGAAGGGACAACATGCAAATTATAGGCCTATTAGTCCACTTAGCGCAGTCAGTAAACTTTATGCCGGACTGCTATTTTGGAAATGGAAGAACTGGCGGGACCAAGAAAATATTTTAGCAGAGGAACAAACTGTTTTCAGGGAAGGCCAATCCACTCTTGACATTGCCTGCTTTACAACATTTACTGGGATATGACTAGGCTAGAGCTCTCAGAAAATAACATGTAGTGAATGTAGAATGTCAATCTGACATGACCAGAGTGCCAAATCTTCCTACGATATTAGCAAAAGTTTTAAAAATGGGTAGTATCTGCTTCGTATCAAATTCTGAAGTTCCAAACCCAGAAGGACCTACATCCTGGATTGTTTCATTGCCCTTCCCTTGGCTATGCTAGAAGGAAAATTTTGGAACATGCCCTTCATGGATCATTTCTGTCCTTGCAGTGATAGCCAAGTATAAATTATGTTCTTATCCACTGTACATATCATACTGTAGATACTTCTTGCACAATTACTTGCAGATTTACTGGGCCAGAGAAACCAGTTCTATATTCATTATTTTTGAATAACGGTTCTTACATTACATATAATGTAACCAAATTCTGTGTGGCTGCATATAAAATACAAGAGGAATTGATAACCTCAGTAAGGGTTAAATGGGTTAGAAATAGTCTATTTCTATTTTGATTTTAGCACCAAGATATTTAAATAATGTGCAGTTATTATTTTAATTTGATTAGCTATTTTCTTAGGGTTATAGTTAGAGCTAGGCTTAAGTTATTTTAAGTTTGGTTAGTTCAATAAATTATATAAATGTTAGATTGATTGCTTTATACAGATAGTCCTTGTTTAGTGACCACAATTGGGACCAGCAACTCAGTTGTTAAGTGAAGCGGTCACTAAGTGAAACCATGACTGTGCTTATGATCTTATTTCAGCTTTCCACTGCTTTACAGACCTGCAAAGGCTGTAAATGCAAGGATTGGTCACAAAGTGTCAGTCCTTCCAGATAAACCAGACAGGAAACACAACTAGATGAGCTAATTCTACTTTATTGTAAGGCTACATTAATAGAATCTTGGAAGTCTGAAAGTACAAAACTCCCGCCCTCCCTATTTACCACCTGAGTAGTTAGGGCGTGTCCTTCCTAAGTTTCTTTTTCCGGCCATTGCTCTGTTGCAGACTCCTTTCTCTTTTATCTGATCCTTCCCCAGGCAGCATCTCTTCCCCCCCACCCCATCTTCCAAGGTCACCCTTACATTCCATCACACAAAGTTATTTTTTCATCATTGTTGTAACTGCAAATAGTCACTAAATGAGGTAGTCGCTAAATGAGGACTACCTGTAAAACTAAATAGGGCTCTGAAAGGTTATAGGACCCACAAGATAGCTGTACTATGATGATAGTGACCAGCACAAATCAACAATCAGGTTGCTGCATTTTGGGCCAACTAGAGTTTCTGGGTAGACTTCAAATGTAGTAGTAGCCCCATTGAGTGGACTTCAATGGTATGGAGCTCCATTGCAGAAGTCTAACCTACTCCAGTCTCACCTCATGAATATTTAATACAGTATGTCAAAAAAAGAAAAGACAATTTTTGGTAAATACAAAACATAATTTTGTAAAATTATATTTCTTTAAATATTTAATTCTGCCCCCATTTTGCCATCTTATCTGGCTTCTGTACTAATCATGGAGAAACAAAAGTGAAGTAGACTGAGGTTACAGGGAGGGATACAGGTTCTCCTTCCTTTCTTTATCCCAGATCTGCAGAAACCACTTCTGCACAAGACCCTCAAGTTTGGCATTAGCACTAAAGGAAGCTCAGTTCCTGCTGGCTGGCATGATAGCTTTACAAAACAAAACAAAGCTATTTCACAAAGCTAAATGTAATTCTTTTCCTCATTGCTCTGTCACAAGGTTGTGTGGATTGGACCCACAGCCCGTCAAGATTCAGAAGGATTTTTAGAATAGCCTGGGCAAAGCAGGCACCATCTGCCTTGGCACTTCACTGCCTTGTGAAGTACAGTGGAACCTCGGGTTACGAACGCTTCTGTTCATGAACTTTTCGGGTGATGACCAGCTCCAGCCGCAAAATTTTGCTTTGGTTCACGAACTCCACCTCGGGTCACGAACAGGATCCGCGGCCATTTTCCCTCCCGTGACACGGTCCGCGGCCATTTTTCCACCCCTGACACGTGGTCCGTGGCCATTTTCTGCCCCTGACACGTGGTCTGCGGCCATTTTTCCACCCCTGACACGTGGTCCGCGGCCATTTTCCGCCCCTGACACGTGGTCCGCGGCCATTTTCCGCCCCTGACACGTGGTCCGCGGCCATTTTCCGCCCCTGACACGTGGTCGTAGGGAGGGGGACTCTCCCTCCAAGCAATAGCTGCCTCCCTGTCCTCCACGCCAGAACAGATTAACCGTAATTACATTGAACCTTATGGGAAAATTTGCTTCGAGTCGGGACCAATTCGGGTCGCGACCAGAGTCGCGGAACGAATTAAGTTCGTGAACTGAGGTTCCACTGTATTAGGAAGAAGATAATTTGCCTTGGCTGACCCCATTGTTCCAAGATAGGTGAATTTTGCTCATATGCTACCCATAGATGTAGATCACCAAAGGGCTAAAAAAGTGGCCAAAATTAAGGAACCAAAGCAAGGAAAAGTGGGTGCCACCTTGCAGATCTGCTTTGATCAAATTGCTTATTAATTGAAAAAGGTCCATCAAAGATTTGTATGGCCCTAATTTTAAGTTCTTTTGACTTTCCATGTTGATTATATGCTTCACACTACTCCCTAAGGGATTGCTAACCAGACAGTGAGAGGGCTCAGTAGCTTCAGTGACCTCGTGTCAGCCCTAGAAGGTAAACTAGACTAAGAAACCAATGCCATATAGGTCAGAACTACTTTAATTGTAACAGCTATGGTAACAGAATCACGCAAACTTGAATGTGCTTCCCCCCCCCCCTTTATCTTTGTGTAAACTAGGGAGGGGCTTGTCCGAGAGGTTTTCTTAGATTAGTTTCTTGATCTGTGTTCAAATGCCGTTCAAATGCTGTTGGCTTGGTAGTGGCCCAATTTCAATTTGAAATTGACAGAACATGCAAGCAAGATGTTCTGCTTGTGGTCAGAGACAAGAATGCAAAAACTGGAAATATTAAGGATAAAAATGTAGTGTACGGTTTAGGAAACTGTAATGAAGCAGGAGAATGGCATCAATTTCTGCTAATCCAATGATTTCTCCAGTGCTATTAACAGTCATCAGACAACCAAAACAATGCCTATATAGATGTCATCCCCAGATGGAGTACACAGAAATCGAATTGACTACAGTATATTATTGGTACAAGGAAGTAGAAGAGCTCAATTATAACAGTAAAGACATGGCCAGGGGCTGCTCATGTACAAGTTCCAAGTTAAACTAAAGTGGAAGAAGGAACCCAACCAGTTTTCACAATATAATCGTGAGCGTATATCCATCATTTTCAGGGAGAACATCAGGAATCACTTTGAAGTCCTGAACCTCATGGATAGAAGAACTGTGGAATTAACTTAAAGAAGTTGTAGAGGATGAATGTGAAAAGAGAAACAGCAAAATATAAACTGGATGTTAGAACAAATCGTGGAAATTGCCAAGAAGGGAAAAAAATCCAACCAGGAAAGAAGGAACTTTCAGAGAAGAGACAAAAAGCAGTACTACAACAGCATCTATAAAGAAATTGAAGATGGAAATAGACATGAAAAAACAAGGAAAGTCTTCCAAAAGATCTCTGAACTCAGAAGGAGGTTCCAACCTTGAATAGGTATGCTAGAAGACACCAATGGACAGAGGGTAACTGATTCTCAGGAGGATGAAACAAAGATGGAAGAAGTATATTGAAATTCTGTACAGTGGAGATGTTAACATCCAAGATACCCTAGAAGATATTCTCTACAGTACTTACAAAACCTCTAGTGCTAAAAGTTAAATCAGCACTCCAGATATTCAGAAAGTCAGAAAGCTACAGGAATAGATCGAATATCTGCAGAAATATGACAAGCATCAGAAGAAGAATCAGTAAGGATTCTAACTAAGCTATGCCAGCAAATCTGGAGAATGACATAGTGGCCAACAGATTGGACAATGTCAATCTACATACCAATAGCAAAGAAAGGAGACTTAACAGACTGTGGAAACTATTGCACAATTTCTTTAATTTCACATGCTAGCAAAATAATGTTTAGGATTATCTAACACATATCAGGCCCTACACTGAAAGAAAAATGCCAGATGTTCAAGTTGGTTTTAGAAAAAGTCAAGGAACAAGAGGCATTAATGCTGATGCAAGCTGGATAACTGAAAAAAACTAAGCATACCCCAAATAAATCAATATATGCTTCACTGATTACAGAAAGTCCTTGATCATGTAAAGCTGTGGAATGTCCATAGTAAAATAAGAATCCCATAACATCTCATTCCCCTTATGTGAAACCTAGACACAGGTCAGGAAACATGGACAGAACATGGCAAAACAGACTAGCTCCAGGTTGGCAAAGGAATGATACAAGGCTGTATAATCTCTCCCTGTTTATTAAGCCTACATGCTAAATATTTATTGAGAGAAATTGGATTGGAAGAAGACGACATGATTTTAAAATTGGAGGAAGAAGTATCAATGACCTGCACTATACTGATGACGCTACTCTAATATCTGAAAATGGAAATGAGCTCCAAACTCTAGGTCAAGGAACACAATGGAAAAATGAGAATGATGCTTAAAAATAAAGGCCAAACTAACTGTAACAGGTAAAGCAACCAAACTTAGAATTGATGGTGAAGGCACTGAAGTGGTGGATAGCTTCTGCTTTTTAGGTTCAACTATCAACAGTAATCCTTTTTTAATACACCATTCTCTTACTGGATTACCTATTGTGATTAGCACCATATCAGTCTGAGTCAATTTCTTCCAGAGGTAATCTGGTGAAACTGTCATCACAGCATTTACTGCAATTGTTTCCAAAAACTATGCCTTGTCTGCCTCACGTAGCTCCCAATCTTCACTACTGAAAAATAGTAATGCTGTAATTTTGTGTAACTTTTCTAATGTGGAAAATAGTCATGTGAAATAGGTAATTAGCACTCCCATTTTATAGCTTTTCAGGTTTATAGTCTGAAGATGGATAAGACTGAGCCAAGATAGCTACTTAAGACTCAGTTAGATGTTATGAAATATGCAGAACTGCCACATCTCTCTCTATCTCTATATTTCATCCTCATAAAATTAAGTACAAGATGTGACAATATCATTTTATTGTTGTTGTCCCTATTAATTGCACGCTGTCATGCCATGTAGTACATCTTCCATTTTCAAAGAGGAAGGGACCAAGACGTAGTGGAGAGGTCAGTCCAAGCCCCTCAATTATTAAGCTAACATTTTAGATCCAACGTTGGGAAGAGATCTGTAAATGCAGATCTTTGATGTCTCAGTCCAACAGTACATGTGTGTTGTCAATTTCCAGCTCTTATATGAACGCAATGGTTAGGCTGAACTTTGTTTTTTGAGGCAAGCAAGTTGCATACTGATACAGCCCATTGTCCTATCTTGGTAAATTTAAGCCAAACAAAGTCATAATACTCTCTTCTTTGCTTGCACTCTTGGGACTTTACTGAGGAGCTATACCATTATGTGGGTTACCCTACTTCAAGCTCACAAGATTGAATACTCACCCATAAAAATTAATGAAACCCTTCCAGATGAATAACTCAAATCTTTTCCTTCCGATATGTGTTTATGTGTGTCTGAGAGAGAAATAGAGAAGAGTGCATCCTATACAATATGAGGCACCAGTTTATCAGTACAATGATTGACTATAGACTCTATAAAGGCTGCAAACAGGCTTACAAGGGTTAGAGAAAAAGGGTTTGGATGAGGTAAAAAAAAAAAGCAAGCAATGACTTTTATTCATGCATTTCTGACAACTATTGACAGAATTCCTATGAGATTTTAAGATTATGGTGAAGCATAATTCAACTGAAATTTGAAAAATAAACTCACAATATACTAACTAAAAGCAGTGCCTTGCATTAATTTTTTTTTAAAAGTCTACTGATCTCCAGTAATATAATAATGAAGGAGCATCTTCCCAATGAGAAAGCTTGGTAGGTGTAGAAACTTCATTTTCTTTTCCTCAACAGGAACATAAATCCAGTGCCTGTTCCCATTCTCCCACCTTGCATTCATCTGTGCACAGGTTCCTAATTCACTATTTGTGTTGAAGACCTGAAATCTGGAATTGTGCATGAAATACTTACTCACAAAGTCTGTATGAAACTTCATGAAGTGTGGATGATTCCCGTACATGTTTAATCTTCAATCCATCACCTCACTAGAACAGCAACAGTGCTTCCAGCTTCAAAAAATCCTTAAAACGTTCTCCTCTCCTGATCAAACCTGACCCAAAGACAGTGGTTGCCAGCAATTCCAGGGTAGAGCAGCCCTCTCAAGTGGAGAAGAAATTATGTGGAAGCAAATCCTGCTTAACCACAAGGCAGCAATAGCAGCTACTGGCTAGCTAGTTAGAAACAGTTGGAGCTGCTGCTTCTCCCTCCCTCCCTCCTTCTCTCTGCCTGCAGCAAACTTAAGAAAGGCAAAATCTCCCTCATATGGAGCTTGATTCTTACTTTGTGCTATCCTGGTAACTGAATTCATCAGTGAGAAGACCAGCCAGCGTGTCACAATACTGGTATAGGTCACAAATCAAAAGCTGGGGGAATTCAATGAGAAAAAGAATGGGTTGGGCATTATTCAATGTCCTCGTTTTTTAAAAAGGTCAGTGCTGTGTGGAATAAGTAATAATGACATATGGCTAAAGTTATATGTAGCTGTTTCTGTGCTGATCTCAGTGAGATACAAATTAGATAATATTATCAAATATCTTATAGGGAGCTTTTTAAATGTAAGATTGTGACTTTATTTTGGCATTATCAGCATTTGTTAGATGGACTTCTCTGTCTAACAAGAACGAACAGCAACTAACAAGTGAATCCTTTTCCATTGTGATTTGCATCTGCATACTTTGAGGAGCCAGACCTGTTGAATTTCTTAATCGATTAGGTACCTTCAAGTTGGTGTTGATTCTTAGTGACCACTCAGCTAGACCTTCTCCAGGTTGATCTGTCCCCAACCTGACCCTTCAAGTCTTCCAACAGTGCACCTATTGCCATTATAATCAGTTCAGGACTTCAAAGTGATTCCTGATGTTCTCCTTGAAAAGGGTGGGTGTATGCTCAAAACCATATCATGAAAACTGGTTGGTCTCTTATTCCACTTTACCTTAACCTGGAACTTGCAGAACATGTTGAGTATCATCCAATCTGAGGAGCCTAACATCTGGCACTGTATGATCAATAATTTTATCTTGTCTATTCATGTGGTTTTCTTGGTAAAACACAGGAGTGGTTTACCATTGCCTTCTCCCATGCAATATGAATTTGCCATTGTCATTAAAGTGATCATCCACCTCCATCATCTTCTTATACTTCTGCTGCCCAATGTAGGTGCCTGCTTGCTTTAGCTGAGTAGCTGGGATCTAAGATTTACTAGGACTGTCCACCCCTCTGTGGCCATGCCAGTTGCCAAAAAAGAGCACAAGTTCTTTTGTGATAACTTTTTGAAAATAGTTAACCACTTTTTACATATATGCTTTCTGTTTTGGGCCAGGGTTTTTGGACTCACTTTTGAAATGAACTGATATTTTCCTGTTGTCTAGTATATTTTATGAGAACCAGCAGCAATGGGTATACCACTGAAAAACCTGAATGGCAAGGTTGGGGGCAGATCATTCTGGGGAAGGTCTATCTATGTAGCCATTAAGAGCCAACACCAACTTGATGGAATATAATCAGTCAATCGATCAACCATTAACCATTATATCTATTTTGATATAGATTTTGAATTATTCTAGAAAATTGATCTCCAAAATTCATGTATTCTGAGGTAGAAAATGAAAATGACCAACAAATCTCTTTGTTGCATTTAACTATAATATTAATAATTGCTTATTCTGATTATTAGTCAAATAGATTGCATTAAGAATTTTCCATATCAGATGCGCCATTAATCTGCCTTTAATAAATCCTGTTTGGTCTTCATGAACATATTTGGGAAGTAAATTAGCTGTCCTGTTTGCTAATACGCTTGCAAAAATGTGGTCATTTTTGTTAATTAATGTTATTGTTCTATATGAGTCCCTAAGATCCATTTTTTTAGGTTTAGGTAAGACATTTGGAAGACCTTAAGGGCCAGGTTGGGGACAGGTAATCCTGGAGAAAATCTGAAGCATAGAAGTGAAGGAGAGGTGCAGATGCTTCAGGTAGCATTACCTTTGAAGAAACAGGTAACCATGTCAAGCAAGGAATGTGCATTCTATCTTTTTTTTTTTCTGTGTGGTGCTAAGTTAAGTCTAATTGTGTCTAATTGTCTGTACAAACAGAAAATTGGGTTTTAGGTTAGCCCTGACACAAACCTTAAGTAGGTTGAAGAAGTTCTATTGTCTTCTCTACAAACTTTTTAGGATTTGTAATTATGTTTTGAACCTCCTTCTGTCTCTTTTGTAGAAAGATTCTGTCTGGAAGTGAGATATTTGTAGCAAACCACCACCATCTTGTGATTTCCCTGAAGTATTGCATTTTATTTTGTAACTCTCCTTTAAGCTGCTGACCTTCATTGGACAGCTTTATCATTGCTAATATTAAATATTAAACCTGAAATAGTCAAAGTTAAAAGGGAGTTTTATATTTTATCTTAAAAACATTTGGACTATTTTGTTTATTTCTTATGAGACTGAATTGTCTCCCAAGGAAGGGAGAATCCTCCAGCCACACAATTCTAAGCTGCACAGCCAGGAGACTGCACTATAACAATTATTTCCAGTTTTTATTTTCTTACTTTTTAATTGCCAGGAAGGTAGCACAGGGCATGAGAACCCTATTTCTCTTACATGTGAGGCACACCCTGGAAAATAGCTGATGGCAGCAGGAATTACCAAGCTGCCACCCAGATCAGGAGGCATACCAAGCTATGAAGACCCGAGGGGTTCTGAGAGGGGATATTTGAGACCTCTAGTCTTCCATTTTATGGGCTCAGCCATTCTTCTACAGAATCTATTACTGTATTTGAGGATTATCTCTTCCCATCACTAATAACATCTGCCCCATCCTGCCATTATTTCTTAGTAACTAAACAAGAAAACGTGAATAAAAAACACAGAACCACAGACCACCAAAGGTATATTGGAGGACCTGGTCAGGAGTGAGTATCTTCTAAGTAGGCTCGAAGGAAGTTATTTTTAAATTGCTTTTATAACAGAAAAACCTAGTAAGGAAAATTGAATATGTAAATATGGTTTGGAGTAATAAAAGTGAAGGCTCCTTCATCTTGAGTTCAACTCAACTGACACATCCATGCAGTTTTTGTGGCAACAATAATAGAATTATAGAATCATCGGATTGAAAGGGTCATTGGAGGTCTCCTAGTCCAATCTTCTGCTCAGGGCAGGAATCCTCATTCTAGCATACTATCCCAGACAAATGGCTGTCCAATCTTTTCTTGAAACCCTCCAGTGATGGAACACCCATGACTTCAGGAGGCAGATTGTTCCATTGCTTAATAATTCCTCCTTATTTCAAATTTGGATCTCTTTCTGTTAAGCTTCCACCTGTTGGTTCTTGTCTTACCCTTGGGAGCTATGGAGAATAAATCCACACCCCTTCCCTGTGACAGCCCATCAGTTATTAGAAGACTGCTATCATGTCTTCCCACTTCCTTCTCTTCTTTAGGCTAAACATACCAAGTTTATTTAACCACTCTTCATAAGATTTCGCTTTCAAGCCCCTTACCATCCTTCTTGTTCTTCTCTGCACTCTTTCTAAAAAAGTGGTTTGCCATTACTCCTTTCAGGATGTTTTTGACTTCCCAGTCAAGCCCATGGCCCTAGATTTCCTGATAGCCCCCCCCCCCATTCAATTGCCCAGCAGGCCAAACCAGTGTGGCTTCTGACCCAGAGCAGCTAAGCCAGGTGCTGACACTTGCTGATAAGAGGAAATATTAAATATCTGTATTAAAATGGTATGTCCTTGATTATACAAAAGAGCAAAACTGAAAGGGAAGTGCCTATGTGCTACCTGTTTCTGCCACCAAATTTATCTGTTGCAAAAGCACAGAAACGAAATATAAGTGGGGCAGTAGATGGAGTCTAGGATTTATATATGTATGTTTTCACACAGTTTGATTTCAAAGGAGCCTGATTCTTCCTTCTGCTTGATGTGCTTAGAACGGGGGTGTTAAAGAGGTACCTGCTGAAAACATTAATGAAATTAACCACAGGAACCCCAGCAACTAATTCAATTACCAAGAGTGACATGTTAAACCATGACATCCTAAGAACACATGCAGAATATACTTCTCCCCAAGTACTCATCTGCTAAAGCATATCCTTACTAAGACAGCTCTTCCTATTTTGCTCTTCCTAGTTTAGAACCAAACTCTCCAGCTACAACTCTCCAGTACATAAATAAAATAATATCCTAGGAAGATGTTAAAAGTTTCCTACCTGAGAAAATGCACTTCCAGAGCAATCTGTCCCCAGAAAGCAAGCCAATTCAGAGGGTATTTAAACCTCAAGAGATCTTTAATTATAATGCTAAAACCTTAATGAGACAAGACACTAATGAGCAGCGTCACTGAGTCATCTTAAGCCTACTTAAGAATCTTCAACAGATGTACTTTATTGTAGGTACAGCTGCCTATTTTTCCTTGTAAATTGCTACCATCATCGGTCACAGATGATAGTATTTCTAACACAAACTGGGTAAAAAAGGAGCAGCTTAATTGTTTTGTACCACTTCATATTCAATGTTTATGTGTGTTAGCAAAGTTTTCACTACCTATCACTGCTGAAGCTCTACAATGTGTCATAATAATATTAGGACTAATATTAGTAGTCATATTATTATATTAACGTATTAGTATCATATAAAGATATGGGTCCTAATATTAGTCCTAATAATTAGGATTGCAACTCTTTCTTTCCTTCCTTCAAATTAAATGATAGATAGTAACTTACCATTCTTACAATCTTCTTGTTGTGGTTAGAATTACACTATGTCCAGTTTCCACAATTATGTTTCTCTTTATGATTTCCCCCTTTTGTGTACACCCACAAAATTAGTCAAGAGGCAGAATAGTCCAGTGGCCCTGTTCTGCTGGCAGCTAGCTAATATTGATGCCACATCATGATACTAACTTGGTTAGGAGCAAGTACTTTCAGAGAAGAAAAATACAGTGTTTTGTACTACAGAGAACTTGCTCAACAAATCTAACACTCATTCTCTGCTCCACCAATTAAAAAAATCTAACACCTATGGCAATGTCATGTTGAAAGTATCCACAACATAAAAGGAACCAATTCTTGCATGGAAATTGAGAAATGCCACTCTGATTTCACTTCTTCTCAGCATGTACACGAAACAATCCGCCAGACATAAGGGTTATTCCATAGTGTCATCCTCAGTGTTAGCACTTTCAGCACAAACAGTGTGAGTCCAGCAAGTGATAGATTGGACAGAAGTTCACATTCCCTGTTCACCACTTTCACTGCTGAATACTCAGGAGGAGGCAACCTGAGCAGCTGCATACTTTTATGTAAGAAATATGCAAAATGGAAATGTTAGCAACCTCAGAGTAAAAAAGCTGACATAGCTTTTGCTTGAGATTTTTTTCAGTTGGAGTTATTGGAAACCAATCCTCTGAAATTTTGGATGCAAAACATGGGCACCGTCCCTGAGTTTCAGGTATAATAAACCATAATGCTGGCCCCCATTTTTTTCACTCGTTTGCAGGCAATGGTAGGTGAGTATTTTTTGTAATCTTTCTTGGATGTGGCAATATCAGTACTTAACTCAGGTAATGATAACATTGGCAATCCCCCTAGTATCTCAAATGCCTCAGGGTCACATTATTTATTTCATTTAATCAATTTATGGAAAAATATTTGAATACCATATTATTTATTTATTTATTTATTTTTCAGATTTATATATGCCGCCCATCTGAGGCTACCCAATTGCTGCTGTTGAAAAAGTAAGTAAGTACGTACTAAGTAAGACACAAGGAATCATTTGGGACCAACTCCCTGCTCCCCATCACCCCAGTTTGATTTTTTTCCTCAAAAAAATATTTGCACTGTTTGTAGTTGCATTCTATTCCAACTTCTTGACATTCATGCTATTGAGCAGAAGGAAAGGTAATGGGTTTTGTGGGATTCTCTGTTTCATCCAAGTTCTCCATTCAATGCTTTGTGTTCACTCAGACTTCTCTGTGTTTTGCTTTCCAGCACTGTGTGAGAGAGATTTGTTCCGAATATGATCGGAGTTATTCAAGAAGCTGCCCGCGCATTCATTCGGTCTCAGTCTCTGGTTGAACAATGCACTTTTTTTCCTAATAGCGTGAAAGGGGGGGGGGGGAGAAAAGAGAACCACTATAATGCTGAGATATATCCTGAGGCAGAAAACACATTCAGAGCCCTGGCAGGGAAAGCTGAGTCAATTAGATGCTCTCTGTGCCACGGGCTGCCAACAATTCCATCTTTTGTGTGAGCAGAAGAATCAGAGCCTATGTGCTTTGCTAAGTCTTCCTTGCCAGAGAGGAAAGGTCATGAACAGGCACGTAATGGAAAAGCATGAGGCAAACTTTCCCGAGAAAGAGGAGGAGAAATAGCCAGTGAGATCTCTGAAAAGGGACCTCTACTTCTTGGTTTTCAGAGGGGGTCATGGGCTGGGTGAGACTCCTCCAGGCGGGCATGGGAAATTGCACAACGCAGGCCTGCAAGATATCTTTGGGCAAAGCAAAATCAAGGAGGAAGTCCAGACAGCACCATAACATCTTCCAGTCAGCAAGATAGAATGTAAAGCACATTTTAAATTATCCATTTAACTTCTGCTGTTGGAAGAATCTGCTAGACCTCACATGTCTTTTTCAGGGATAGTTTGGAGAACCAGATTAGCAACATTTCATAAAAACACCTCCCCTAATACCCTGAGTTAGCACAAAGAGGAAGAAAAAGCAGATTCCTAAGAGGCCAGCTGCATTCCAGATTTTACTATCAAAGTTTGAAGCAGGGTAAGGAAAGAAAAGCAGAGGGACTGACTAAGAAGGGAGATCAGTGCAAAGTTCTCAGGAAAGCAAAGAGTTTTGAATCATATTTTTACATACTGTAGTTGGGCTCAAGCTGGACTTCTATTTCTGATACTACTGCTTGGATGAAAGTAGAGGAGGAGAGACTAAAATCCCCCTCATTGTGGCAAGGGGGATTAAAATCCCCCTCATTGTGGCATTGTTGAATAGGAAGGAGTTGGGAAACCTGTTTCCTCTGGCCAGTGGTCATAGCCAGGTTTGTCTTTCATTGCCTGCAGTCGCCATTTGGAGAATAACATCAAGACTGATTTGCACAGCATGTTAAGCAGAATGGGGTTGGATGGCTTGTGCTCCAGAGCGTGTTGTATTGTGTAAACTGTGCAAGTGAGGTTAATTTAAGGTTTATTCTGTTCTATGAACCCAGATAACTGGATTAGATCAGCAAACCATGGTAAAGTAAACCATGAGTAAAGTGTTATGCAAATACAGGGCTCTTCCTTATGCCTGCACTAAAGTGCTTCTTGCCAGCCGGTTCTTGCAGTCCCCAGACAAATCGGCGGAAACACTGGCTGAGATCCTTTGCCCTCCTCTCATTGCTAAGCCAGTTTTGCCTCAGTAGCAAGGCCAGCAATTGGTGCTCTCCTTACAGTGTTGGTGTGAGACAAGTTAGGGAAAGGGACTGGTGGATTCCCCTGACGTCATCTGCACTAAACTAAACACCTCCAGCTGGTGGAAAAGCATCCACCAATTGCTGCTTTTAATGTGGGGAGGAGGCAGGTTTTGACAGGTGGCAAGAATGCTGGCTGATGCTTTGGCTTTGCAGAAATGTTTTGTGCAGGTGTGCTCAGATCAACTCAAATGGGCTCCTTCTGGACATGGACTTTAATACCAGTCTTCTGTTTATTTCTAACCAACAGAAAAGAGCTCAATAACAGAAATTCTCCTAAAGCAGAAGAAAATATTGATGAAGTGAAGACCAATGTACAAGAAGGCGGCTGAGCAAGGGATAATAGTACTACGTAGGTAGTTCATCCCAGTAGATCTGAATCCCTGGAATGTGCTGCATGGCTTATTCCTGAGACTTGTTAGATTTGAGAAACCCCAACCTTTGCAATAGTGATTGAGAATATGATATGCACACTGTGGTCTCAATATGCTTGTAAACTGAAAGAGAGTTCATATTCTCTAAACAAATGGGAACAAAAATCACTCTTGTCAGGAGGAAGATGGGGAAGAGATTGTTAACATCATCTGCAGAAAAGCTTGAATGGACCCCCACTTTCTGAAACTCCAGTTTTAGGTTATTTACCACAATGTCCCTTCCCCTTCACTTTTTTTGTACATCCATGTATACCTGCCCACCTCCTTTCTGTCCCTCTTCTCACCTCCCTCCCTGAAAGCAGTCCCAAGACAAATTGGGTTTTGTCACAATTTCCCAGTGAAAAAGTAGATACACAACCCACTAGACATGACCAACAGGGACAGTGAGGGCAAACAATTCAGCCTCCCTGCCCACTCTTCTCTCCCTCTCTCTCTCATGCATACATTGATCTGCCTCCTTTCCCTCCTCCCCCTCCTGATTTACATTCAGAAAGTACAGCCAGCCTGTCTTGCCCTTTTCCACACCCTTTTTTCCAATATGTGATTCCACCCGACATGCAATCATGCTGAAGGTCCATGTGCTTGCACACCGGCATATAAGGAGTAGCACTCAGTCCATGGAATGCTAGATCTCCTTTGACAGATCTATTGTTCTTCCATGCCTCCATGAACAAAATGGCTCTGGAGGGAAGATTCCAGGAGGAAGGGGGCATGTTCAAGCAACCTCAATTGGCAAGCAAGAGGTCAGCAGATCCCAAACCATGCCCATGTCATTGCCATTGTTAATCAGAAGTTGCCAAATGTTTGTATGGTAAGTGTAGTGCAGGATAAGAAGAAAAACACTACTTTAAATCTGAAACTGCTAAAAATTAATTTGGGCTGCCTCTGCAGAGGGCTGGGAATGAGATGAAGATGTTGAAGAAAGTAATAGTAAGCCTCTTCCATATTACAGTCAAGAAAATGGCATGGGTATGCCCATAAAATCCCCAAGAAGGCAAGGAGGGCAAGGGCCCTCTGCATCTCAGGGGGAGGCTGTTCCATATGGTAGGTAGAACTTCCTAGCCTAAAATCTTTAAGATGTACAGATGCCTGTGAGAACTGAAGGTATTATTTGGAAAAAAACATCATGTTCTTTGACTATGATTTAAGTATATATTGCTTGCTACTAAAGAAAATCTCCTGGGAGTTAAGATATTCCTGTGAAAATAAAGAAAGAAAGAAAGAAAGAAAGAAAGAAAGAAAGAAAGAAAGAAAGAAAGAAAGAAAGAAAGAAAGAGAGTATTCATCTGACTAGCCTGCAAAGTCTAGAAGAAGTACAAAATGATGCAGGAGGGAGCTCTCTCCATGTCTGTGCAAGATATGTCCTGACTGACAGGTCTTTTTTTCCCCCATGAGATTGATAGTCCTATGGTGTGCATGTGGGCGCCTGACTGTCTGTCTATCCATCCACCATCCATCCTTCCTTCTAACTGCTTAGATGGTGGGGTATAAGAGGGGAATGAGATGTAATGGGAGGGAGCAGCGAGAGTCCCAAACCCTTTCTTGTCACACGTTAGAGTGACTGATGGCTGTTTTTCCTGCCATCAGCGATGCCAGGCGGGAGAGAAAAAAAGCCAGGGAGTCCTCCAGCTGCTGCTCTGAAATTGTCCCATATTAAAGGTCATGAGGACAGCACAGATTGTGTCGATATGCTTTTCTGCCACTACAAGGAGTCAAATAGTGTATTTTTTTAAGAAATTGAAAGTGGCACATATAGACAATTCCCATATGGCGAATATACACTGATTTCTGGAATTCTTAATCTCCTATATGGTTAGGCAAATCTTTTAGACTTGGGGAATGTTAAAAAGACCTGACTGATGAGAGTTGATCACTGGGGCCAATAAAAGAATAACATTTGTTCTATCTCACTGTCTCAACTGGAAGAGAGTGGGAAGTTCTGATATAAAAATAGTAACTGTTGAGAGTTGGCAGTATTTTAGATTATGAAATACAAGTTAGCAAACAGAAAAAGGTAGCAAGTTCTGCCCTGAGAAGAAAAAAAGGTTTTAACTCTACCAGTCAGAGACAATTTTGGGTAGTCATGTTAAGTAGTTCTCTTTTTTTCTCCTTAGTTGTTTTTATTTAAAGCTTGTGTCCAATGGCACTGTGTGGACAGGAGGAGGGCTAAAAAAGTCAAGATGGCTGTCGTGGGAGCATGATTGAAACCCTGCCCCTTTGTACATGGGTAGGACATTGATGTGTGTACAAAAGGATCTACCTTTAATCACATTAATCACCATGACTGCCATCTTAGAACTTTTTACACACATACACCCCCCAGCAGATCCTGCCCTTGTATCCTATTAGAATTTTATTCTTTACATATTTTTGAATATGCTCATTAAGGGCTATCATGATAAGAACCCAAATAAAGCCTATCCATCAAGTTTGCACACACAATCCAACCTGAAAGAAAATGGGTTTCTTCTTTTATGATGTAGGGAAGGAGTGCCCTCCCATCCCCACTTTGGGTACTTCTGTGGGTGCTTGTCTGAGGAAGGGGTTGGAGGAGCCAAGGAACTAAGAGGGAGGGATGGGAATAGAAAGCCAGAGGTGGGGGCTTTACCCCCTGCCTCAGGGTAAAATAGTTTGCTGACCGACAGCACCCAGTAGCCAGTGTGGTGTAATGGTTGAGGTATTAGACTGACCCCGGGGAGATGCAGATTCAAGTCTACCCTTAGCCACAGAAGCTCACGGAGTGACTTTGAGCCGGTCACTCTTTGTCCCCCCAATCTACTTCACAGGGATGTCATAGTGTGAAAAAACAAAGGAGGAGGCAGTGCTGTTTGCTGCCTTGAACTCCCGAAGGAAAGGGAGGATATAAATATAATAGATAAACACCCAATGAAAGTAACAAGCACCAGAATAGAGGACAAGAGCAACAATAACAGTAAGAGGCAATAGGACAGTTGAATAAAAAAGAGGGAAGGAAGGAAGGAAGGAAGGAAGGAAGGAAGGAAGGAAGGAAGGAAGGAAGGAAGGAAGGAAGGAAGGAAGGAAGGAAGGAAGGAAGGAAGGAAGGAAGGAAGGATCAAAATAGAATTCAACCATCCAAGAACCGTTGGAACAGTTTCCTTCCAAAACAAAACACCCAGAGCCTACACACAAACCTTTACATGTAAAAAAGCAGAATTGGACATAAAAGTAATTTATATCTTGGAACTTCTCTTTTTACCAGTTAACTGCTTGTAGTCATTAGTGGTGCATTGGACATCTCATTCATATGTGCATATTCATCCCTTGACTCATTACAATGGAGACATTTTATTTATGTGAATGGATTATTAAAAATCCAAAGGACTAATAACATAACACCTGAAATGTAATACTCTACAACAGAATCAGTTAAACAGATATTTAGGGATAAATTGGACATGCATGTTACCATTATCCCAATTCTTTAAATGGCAAAGACACTTTGGGA
Organism: Python bivittatus; assembly: GCF_059951505.1. Lineage (NCBI taxonomy): Eukaryota > Metazoa > Chordata > Lepidosauria > Squamata > Pythonidae > Python > Python bivittatus. The sequence continues at coordinate 2,358,066 of NW_028277098.1, forward strand.
ACTGGATGCTACTGGAATTGGAGAAGAGTGGAGGGAAGGTGTTGCAGCGTCTTTCTATTTTCCAAATCCATTCCCCACCCCCACTCCCCACCCCCAAAGTTTCAATCATATTTGGAAGACTATGGAGGAAGACTATGGAGTCACTTGGGGCAAGTTGGAACAGGGAAAGAATTAAGCACACACACAGATGGACACAGATCTCTCTCACATGCCACTGCCCCAAATTCCAGCAATCATTTTAAAAACACATGAGTTTTTTTCTTTCTTTTTCATGATGGCATTGAAGCAGCAGCAGGCTTAGCTCTTTCCAGCATGCCAAGTTATTTTTACTTAGTGTATTACATTTTATACTATTCTTTTTAACTTTTTAATTTAGTTGTTAGCTACTTTTAGTTAGTCATATCTTTTCTTTTTAGGTTTTGCAAGTAGAATTATATTCTTAGGGTACTTTGCAAACTATCTTAATGAGGAGGAAGAAGAAAAGAACACAAACTCTTTCTGGAGATCCAAGCCCCAGGAAACCCTAGAAACGACTTAGATTGATGAGTTAATTTCAGCTATGGACCATCCTCATCAAGTGGGGATCATCTATCTTAAATAATCAATTTAAGCCTCTAAATTTTACAGCAACTGAAACAGCAGACTTGGGGTTTAACCACCCTTCCAAGCTACCTTGTCGCTAGAATGAGAGAGCAAAAATGGATGACGTCAATCATCTCATCACAAATTCAACCTTCAGGCGTGTTTTCCTGCTGGGGTTTGAAACTAGTCTTTTCATTTTACGTTGCTGCCAGTGCTCTTGCCTGTTATGGCTGGAGTGCTTTACAGTACTTCCTTACAGCACTTCACTGACTACTTTGCAGAAGAAGGAACAAGAAGGCAATGGTTGTCCTAATAGATGAGTTTCTAAGACTTCTCCCTCTCCCTCTCCTTCTCCTTCTCTATCAGTATTGCCTCATATAATAGAGGTTGTGGGTTCAAAATCTAGCAAAAATGTGAAACCCTTTTACCTCAAGTGACTGAAAAAATAATGAAACACTGGAAGCCTGCACTTAATCTTTTGAAAAAGCCCTCAGATAGAAAGGTAGGTAGATGAAAAAAAGAAAACAGCAGTTAAATAAAGTTTTTCTTGGGTTTTGAACCAGCACCTCTTATGCACAAAACAAAGTTCTTCACTACTATGCTGAGTGAAGGTCTAGATCTTGTTAAAGTGCAAATAAGATGCAAGAAAGGAATTTTTATTTTAAAGGTGGTGGTTGTGTGTATATGCATATATATCCATTTGATGCTTTTGCTCGGTATATACAAATTTAACTTCATGTTGTATAGTTTTGTGTGTGTGTATGTGTATGTATGTATGCATCCATGCGTGTGTTATATAAATAAAGTGTCCAGGAAGACCCACCCTCAGGAAGGCTTCATGGAACAGAGAGGTGGGAGGGCACAGCAGCAGAGGAATTGCCCACTGAGAGGTCATAGTAACCTGCAGTTCAGACTGAATACTTTGCAGGCTATTGCCAAAGTGTCTCAGTCCAGACAGGATTTTCTTAATCTGGTTTAGAGTCAAGCTGGCATGGACACAGGACAGGGGCAGCTTAAACTCTAAGCCCAGTGTTGCGGCCAACCTCCCTCCCCCAAGGAACTGTAATGAAAATAGGGAATATAAGAACTTTCCATGAGTGCATCTATACATTTAGCTGGAAAATCTGGAGGAAACACCCATTTCTAATCCTGGGAGTTCTGTGATTTCTCATGCAGGTTAAGGGAATATGCAGAAAGAGTATATGAACCCTACTGTCACCAACTTTTGTGGGATTGTTCATATATGGGAGTGTTAATTTTACATATTCTTCTACTACTTGCATTTCTTCAAATAATTTTTCTAATATAAAATATTGTTCTATAATATAGAATCAATATTATTTTCACAAATATCTACATTATTTTCCAATATACATTTGTGCACATTTCTTTAATTATGTACATTTATTGATAATGCATACATTTGATTAAATTTGTATTGGTGAAATGCATTGCAAAATGTGGAAAATAAGTGAATACTGAAACATAACAAAGTTTTGATAAATTTTATAAATTCACATTAAGATATGAACATTTCTCTATTCTGCATTCCTCCTGATCTTTGGAATAAGTATGAAGAATTTGTAAGGTTTACCCCGTTCCTCTCAGAGAAACTCTCGTGACACATGTGCTCAGCAAAGAAGTTTACTCAAGCGTAAGGTAAGTAAGTACAGACAAAGCCAGGGTTGGCTTGGCATAGCTTACATGGTATTTTATAGCTTCCCCGTTCCCTGCTTTTACCCGTTGCTTGGTTACAGATTACCCGCAGTAATCCCCCCTCACCCAAATGACAGATTCAGTCCGTGCTTTTGTCTTTCTGATTGCCGTCTATGGGTTGTGCTGTTGTTGCCTTTGTTGGGTTTGCCTGCTTGCGCAAAGCCGGGAGTTCTCAATCGCTCCTTGATTGCATCGCTCCTTGATTGCTTTGCTTCCGAGCCTCTGCGCTTTCCTTTGTTTGCAGCACAGGGAAGCCGCACTGATACAAAGTATCTGCTTGCAGTTTGAGCCACCTGTCCGTAATCAGCTCGCAGTTTCACTTCCCCTTTTTCTCTGCTCGTGCCTGGGCCGTGAAATTGACTTAGGCGAAGCTGAGCGGTGCCTTCGCTGTGCTGGGCCATGCCGGCTGAATCTGACAGAATTCATATATAGAAAAGTATGCAAATACTTTTGAATTGGCTACAGTATTTTTAAAATTTCTTTCCCCCTTTCTCAAGGAATAAAATGCTACTTTCTAGAATATTCATGGTGTCCATCTTTCTCTCCCCTACCCTTGCCTTAGAAAAATGCCAGGTTCAAAGCATTACTGAGAGCGAAAAATAGTGGCTAGGTACTGGCACAGAAGTTGATGAAAGAAACAAACAAGTAAAAGTGAAAGGGGGGGAAAGTTTTGCTAATAATTTTTCTTTGTCCCCAGTTTCTCTACCCACCTATAAGATAGAAAAGTTCAAGAGGCCATTTGCATATAATTCAAATTCGTTTGAGGCTGAAGAGACAATACACTAGGAGGCGGAGCTGGCGTCATGGTGGTACAGTGTGTGATCTTGAGCTCTCAAGATCGCAGCCGATATCTCTGGTGCTGGATGGTCCTGAAGGACCCAAGCCGTCCTGTAGAGACGGCGACTATATAGGGCACGTCCTGTAGATCCCAGGGACATCGCAAAGTCCCTGGTTGATCCAGGAGAAGTCCCTAAAACCAGCGACGGAGCGGCAGCCATCAAGACTGCAAAAGCCAGGACAGCTCCAAACGGAAGAAGAAAGTGTGTCAACCGGGTGAGATGGACCTTTACTATCTAACTTTTCTTAGAGAACACCCTAAGTAATTTAAAGTGAATTTTTAAAAGTGAAGAAAAGTGGGATTAAGCAGCGAGATCAAGCCTGTTAAAAAAACCTTTAGTTTTTCAACTTTCCCTTTTTATGGATTTGAATCTGGCAAAGTGGTTTTTTTTTTTTTAAACTCAACTGGACTGGCTTTTCTTTTCGATATTTAATAATTTTTGATTTCAATTTTTGACTTCTCCTTTGGGATTAAGATCTCTTTTAGTGCCCTAAGAAACATATTTCTTTTTCTTTTCTTTTCTTTTCTTTTCTTTTCTTTTCTTTTCTTTTCTTTTCTTTTCTTTTCTTTTCTTTTCTTTTCTCCTTTCTCTCTGGCTGGGAAAGAGGGAAAGTGAAGAGAAAGTTAATGAAAGAAAGTAGCATTGCCATCTAGAGGCTTGGATATATTGTTTTTTCTACTGTGACTTGTTTTATCCATATTCAAGGACTTTGAGCTTTCTAAAAAGATAGTGGGACGTGCATGATAAACTGTTTATACAGGTGCCACCCGAATAACTATAAATAAGAAAGCGGAGTTGAAAGTGGATTTTGAAAATGTTTAAAGTGGAAAGCTTGATTTAGTCACAAGAGCCTTGGACACTTAGTGGCAGTAGCTTACTTCTTGCTAGAAGCTTTGGGTTTTTTTTTTCTTTTTTTTTCTACCCTCTCTTTAGCTGGATTTTTAAAGAGACTTAGCTTTTTTTTTTCCTTCCCTTTTTATTTTTTTTTATTTGTATATTACTGGATTAAGGTAGACAAGTGCCTGAAGATTTTTTCCCCTTTCCCTTTTTTTCCTGTTCCCTTACTCCCTTTTCATTGTTTTTTATTTTCATCTTTTGGAGTAGTAGCTGTGGTTTTTGCCTTTTTTCTTTCCCCCTTTTCTCTTTCCTGCAGTTTCAAGCACCAAGATAAGCAGGAAAATAATAGCCCCAACTTCATCAACATCAGTAGATTCCTCCTCACCACCTGGGAGACAACACTCAATCCAGACAATGATACAATATGAAAAAGAGAAGGAAGTGACATTGCAGGCAATTATGCAAGAAATTCAGAAGATTGGAAAGAGGACGGAGAATATTGAGCATAGAATTGAAAAGACAGATGAAAGTATACAACAGATGATGACAAAATATGAGGAGAGATTTAAGAAAATCGAAGATGAAGACATACAAAGAGATAAGAAAATTGGAGATATCGATACCCGACTGAGTGAAGTCGAAAAAGGCAGGAGTGAACTGCTAGGATGGGAAATTGATAAATCAGAATACTATTTGAGATTTCAAAATATAGAGGAAGAAAAAGGTGAAAATCTTGCGGAAACAATGACAGAAATATTGGCAGAAGCATTGGAGATAACTAAAGAGAAGATGACGGACGGGATGGATGAAATCTTTCATGTTTACACAAGATATGCAATGAGAAATAAACTACCAAGAGAAGTACATATAAGATTTACCAAAAAAAACTATTAAGGCACAGATACTTCAGGTGGCAAGAGAGAAAACACTAAAGTACAAAGACAAAGAAATTGTAGTCCTGAAGCAGGTGCCAAGAAGAGTAAGAGACATAAGAAGGCAATATTCATTCCTGACTAAAGAGCTACTCAAAAGAGGAGTAAACTACAGATGGCTGATTCCAGAAGGTCTCCAGTTTACCAACAAAGACAAAGAGTTGATACAGTCCAAAAAGCAGAGCTATTTTATTCAGAATTTTTCAGAGGAAAAGAAGAAGACATACAAAAGGAAGAATCATTAATTGAGTTTCAAGAAGAATGTGTGGCAGTAATTGAAAAAGAAAAAGAAGAAAGTGGGGGAGATGGTGTTCCCAGAGAGGAACGAGAAGTAAGATCTACTAGAGCAATTAAACCCTCGTACAAAGCCTAACATGGAGGAAAGAAAATTGATTACGATCAATATAAATGGACTCAATTTAGCTACTAAAAGAAGGAAAGTATTTCATAAATTAGAGAAGTTAAAGTTTGATATAATTTGTCTGCAAGAAGTACACATCAAAAAACAACATGAATATTTGCTGCAGCAAAAAAAATTGGGTAAATTATTTACTTCTTTGAAAAAAAGAGGTGTGGTCTTATATATTAGAGATACAATGCTGGCAGAACAAATTTATGCAGATGATGATGGAAGGATTCTGATGGTCGAAATAATAGATAATAATGTTAAAACTCTTTTAATTGCAATTTATGCTCCCAATGACAACCAAGAAGAATTTTATAGGAAATTACATATGAAAATAGTTGAATTGGACTATGTTAATATTTGTATGATGGGAGATTTCAATGGAATAATTAATGATCAATTGGACTACAAAACACAGAAATTGACAAAGAGAACTAGGAAGACACTGCCAAAATCCTTCCTTCGAATGACAGAAGAAATAGATTTGAAAGATGCATGGAGAGAAAGAAATCCGGCAAATAAACAATACACTTTTTATTCAAACAGACATGCATCTTGGTCTAGAATTGATATGGTATGGATGTCAGTGGACTTATTTGCCAACATTCAAGAAATTGAAATACAAACAAGTACTTGGGCTGACCACAACCCAATGGTAGTTATTTGGAAAGGACAACGGAAGAGATCTAGATGGACTTTAAATAATAGGATATTAAAAGAAAAAGTTTTTAAACAGAAAATAGAGAAAGAACTTACCTTCTTTTTTAAGGAAAATAAAAAAGAGGATACATCATTACAGAATCTTTGGGACACAATGAAGGCCTATACAAGAGATTTAATAACAGATTATACAAGGAAAAGAAACATAATGCAGAAAAAGACCTTTAAATTATTGGAGGATGACCATAAAAAACTGGAAGAAGAGTTACAGAAATCCCCGCAAAAAAAGACATTAAAGCTAAAATGGATTTAATTAAACATAAAATGGGATTAATGGAAAAGGAGGAACTAGCACAAAAAATCAGAAGTGCTAAACAGAACTACTTTGAAGATGCAAATAAACCAGGTAGATGGCTAGCTTATAAACTGAGAAAGGAGAGAGAATCAAAAAGGATTAATCAATTGATAAATGAAGAAGGACAGATCTGCTTTGGTAATGAGGACAAGAAAAAAATTATACAAGATTACTATGGAAAATTGTATTACCAAGAGAATGTACAAGAAGAAGAAGTAAGACAATATTTACAGAAAGTGAAATTACCTCAGATACCTAAAGACATTGAAATAATGTTAGAGGGGAATATAACTATGATGGAACTAACAGAAGCTTTAAAAAAGCAGAATGTTGGGAAAGCTCCAGGTCCAGATGGGCTGCCAGTGGAATTCTATAAAACCTTCCAGGACATATTGAGCCTCCAACTATTGGAAGTTATGAATGAAGTTATGACAAAGAAGAGGATACCTAAAACATGGACTGAAGCATATATTACACTTATACCGAAGGAGGACACTGACCCGCAACAGGTTAAAAATTATAGACCTACATCTCTACTAAATTCAGATTATAAAATTTTTGCTTCAGTTTTGGCAGAGAGACTGAAAAGATATTTAAATAATTTTATTCATGCCGATCAAAACGGATTCCTGCCAAAGAGACAAATTAAAGACAACATGAGAGTAATTCTGGACACTCTGGAATACTGTGAGGCACATCCTGAAAAGCAAATGGCCTTGATATTTTTAGACGCACAAAAAGCCTTTGATAACGTGAGTTGGCGATTTATGTTATTGCAATTGGCACAAATGGGCTTTGGCAAAAAATTTATTCAAGCCATTGAAACAATATACCATAAGCAGACTGCAAAGATCATGATAAACGGAGATTTAACAGAACAGATAGACATAACAAAAGGGACGAGACAAGGCTGTCCACTATCGCCCTTGTTGTTTGTTTTAACATTAGAAGTGTTGAATAGGAATATAAGAGAAGATAAAGAAATAAAAGGAATGAAAATCAAAAAGGAAGAGTACAAATTGCAAGCCTTTGCAGATGACCTAGTATTTATACTAGAGGACCCATTGGAAACAGCATTTAAATTAATTGAAAAGATAGAAGAATATGGAAAAGTAGCAGGTTTAAAAATAAATAAAGATAAAACAAAGATATTAACAAAGAATATGTTAGCAAGGCGAAAGAAAGAATTGGAAGAAGTTTTAGAAATACAGGTCACAAACAGGGTTAAATACCTAGGGATATATATTACACCAAGATGTAGTACATTGAAGGAGGATAATTATGTTAAACTCAAACGACAGATTGCAACAGATTTGACAAAATGGGAGAACCTACAATTATCAGTGATTGGGAGAATATCCACCATTAAGATGAATATATTGCCTAGGATATTATATTTATTCCAGACAATTCCTATTCGTCTAGGGAAAGAGTTCTTTGATGATTTAAATAAAATTGTATTGAAATACATTTGGCAGGGTAAAAAAGCAAGAATAAAGCTTAAACTACTACAAGACGCAAGAGTAAGAGATGGGTTTGCCTTGCCTAACTGGGAATTATATTACCAGGCGACAAATTTGATGTGGGTAAAGGACTGAATAACTTTAAGAAATAACAGATTATTGACCTTAGAGGGACATGGCCTGTTGTTGGGCTGGCATGCTTTCCTATGGTATAAGGGAACGAAAACAAAGGGCTATTTTAGAAGGCATTATATTCGAGAGGCATTGTTTTTAAACTGGGAGAAGACAAGAAGACAATATTATTTAAAAGTTCCATGATGGATATCCACTATCGAAGCCTTCTCTTATCCAGTAACATATAAAAAGGAACAAACAGTTAGATATACTGAGATATTGAATGAAAAGGGTGAACTTAAAACTATGCAAGCGTTGGAAGAACAAGGTATAAAAATGAATTGGTTTTCATATTTGCAAATACAATCTAGATTTGATAAAGATTTTAAAGCAGAAGGTATCTATGATGAGCTGACTGTTCTAGATAAAATTTTGATGGGTACTGATGAAAAGGTGATTAAAAAACTTTATGGACATTTACTAGAATTTAAAATGGAGGAAGAACAGGTCAAAGAAACAATGATTGCATGGGGGAAAAATTTTGGACATGGAATTGATTTAGAGAAGTGGCAAAAACTATGGTCTCAAAACTATAAAATGACAACATCAACTGCATATAAAGAAAACTTGTATAAGATGTTTTACAGGTGGCATTTACCCCCAGCGAGGATCGTGAGAATGTATAAGAATAAGTCTGATAAATGTTGGAAGTGTCATCAGATACCCGGCTCATATTACCATATGTAGTGGACATGCCCAGAAGCCAAAAGATATTGGATTAAAATCCACACATGGTTGGAAAAAATGACAAAACAGCATATAGACTTTAAACCAGAGACATTTTTACTGGGAATTATATCGGAAACATATAGTAAAGAATTGAAATATCTGATTGTAAATGTTTTGACAGCGGCTAGAATTGTATTTGCTAAGAATTGGAAGAATGAAAAAGTACCTATGCAGGAGGAAGTTATTAAGAAAATTATGGAATGTGCTGAGATGAGTAAATTGACATTTGAAATTAGAGAGCAAGAAGACAAACAATTTTATATGATATGGGATTTGTTTTATCAATGGTTGGACGAAAAGATATAGTAATGTAATAGATTAGGAAATTATATAATAGAAACTCGATAAACTGATATAAATTACTATATATATATATATATAATCAATGGACAAAATGATACAAATCTTATAATGAAAGCTGGTGTTATAGATAGACTAGTCACAAATGAATAATAATTGATAACTGATAAATATATAAATATATGTTGGATAGATAATATGAGACTCTATATAAATGGTGAGTGAAGACTATGAAAGGATGGCACAAATGATTGGTAACTGGCTGACACACGGTTTAAGATGGAAGATGGTTTTTATGTTTTTAATGCTCTTGTTTGTTCATGTATGTTTGTGTTTGTTGTAAAAAATAAAAAACTTTAAAAAAAAAAGAGACAATACACTAGATGTGAGGATTATTTGTGTTCTGCAAATGAATGGTCCATAGACTGAGTACTTCTGGAAATAAGAAGCTTGCCTGATTTGGAAGGTTAGTTCAACACTCACCCCACCCCATCCTGGCTTGTTCCATAAAACACATTTCCTGACTAGACTCAGAGTTTTTACTTTTATTTCTACAGCAGTGGCCTGTAGTTTCCAAATATAGCAAGGCAGTTGGAGTTGTGCTGTTAAAAGCATTCATATGTCAAACAACTTTGGTTTCAAAAATTATGCTTTCACTGGAGATAAGGAAGCCTGAAAGTAGGACATTTCAAAAGGTCATTCTACAGTATGAGTGGAAGAGCAAGGAAGAAAATGCTTCCTATAGCAACCCATGAACTAACTTCTCACCAAAATGTAAGCCCTGCTCCTGAAAGACTGACATATTGACAAAGGTTTAGAAGTTCCCCCTTAATCTACACTGGGGAAACAATGAGCAGCAAATTAATGTATAGAAAATTACAGTTATTCCATCCAAAATAGGGTTCTCCCTGCAGGGCCCTTCTGCAGAGGTGGTACGTGCAGTTAAATACTCCAGAGCACGAGGCAAGTTGCAGGGCTACAGTCAGCCACCACACTGCTCTTTCCACTGCTCCATCCAAGAACGTGGCAGAAGAACATTTTTAAAGGCATGGAGATACATCAGATGGGTGGTATTAATTCAATTTAGTTTAAAACTAAACTGTAACATATACTTCAATCACATCGTGGTCCTCCCTTATTTGCCCTGGTCCTGCCCATAAGCTGCAGAGGGATCCCCAGTACGACACGAGCCTCAAAGTGGCTGATCTCGAAGGAGCTAAGCAGGGACAGAAGTAGTTAGTTGTATGGAGGAGGACCTGCCAGCGGATTGTAAATTAGGCTATGGAATTGAAAGAAATTCTCAGGAGAAAGCAGTAGTGAACTATGTCCATATTGTTGCTAAAAAAAACAGCATGGACATGTCTGTGTGATCACCAGAAGTTGCATTCTACGTGAGGGAGACAATAACTTTCCATATGGCTGGCTGAGTGACTGAGGACGATATGAACATTTTTTTAAAACCTCAAGTTCCCATAACAAGGATTGTAGGATAATTTGTTTTTTGTAGTCTGTGCTCAGTTTGTGATCTGTCCTTCCCTTTCTATTCTTTTCAGGGTTGATATCCAATTTCTGGTAAAGATTTGTGCCCCCCTTTATCCTTTCTTTTAGCTTTTAGGATAACTAGAGGCTCAATTCTCTAACAGATACGTAGGCATAGATGCAAACAGAGATGTACATATACATTCACTCATGCTGGTTTGTGTTTGAATCACAACCTAAGGAACCAATTTTAGCCTAGTGTGTTGTGTGAATGGGGCAAGTATGGTTACTTTATGATACATTGTATCATATGAAGCCAGAGACTCAGTAGGGCTGATTTTCAAAGTAGTCAAATTTTCAGAGTGTAAATTTTTCACAGGGAGGTTGAAAAACACTTGGAGCAGTGTGCAAAGGAGTTTTAGTGGACAGACAAAGCAAAGTCCAATTTAGTAATCCTGCCATTTCTGCTGGGGGAAAACATCCCCCAAACTAGTGAGGGGGACAGGAAAATGATCCCTTCCTTCTTTTCACTTTGTTTGAAGAAAAAAAAATTAGGGCAATCAGTGGACCTTCAGTAGAGTTGCTGAATGTGTCCGAGAAGTACCCAAATATCTCATCACAAGCTTCTGTAATGCCCCACCTGAAAGACTCTGTAGCCTGGCGTCTCAGTGATCTGGTTTCAGATTTTGAGACGTCCAATGGTTCTACCTTTACTGAATACTGTATCCGCTGATGTGTTAAGCTAACCAGCCAGTAGCTATGCCTAACTAGCGCCATCTACTGGCCACTGTCTTTTCTTCCTGTTAATACGTCAAGGGCATCATCTACGGTACAAAAGAGCCTTCAGTGTCTCCTGCCCCTGTCACAGGGAAATGCTCTTTTTGAACTGGAGTTTATAGCAGATGATCAGAATGATACCAACCAAGCCTCTATTGCTTGTGCCAGTGTAAGACAACTCATACATTCAGATTCAATGATACAAAATCCCAACATTATTTAGCGCTAGAATTATTTTATTATCTACACATTTATGGTTTAAAGCACAAAACACCGTTGGAATTAATTAATTTTAAATAAATAAAATACATATTATATATCATACTAAAACACAATTTTATTACGTTTCATATTTAATCCCCTTTAAATAAACTGTTATTTAAAAATAAGGAAAATACAAGCCACTGTGGGGTTAGATACTCATGTCTTTTCCAACACATTTCATGTTAAGCCTAACAAGCCATATGATGGCTTAGACCAATGTGTGAATCCAGGCAGAAAAGTGAAATAATCAAAATTACCAAATGGCAGAGTGAACAGAAATTCTAGATTGCATTTACAGATATGTGGATTTTCTCAGGAGGGCAGTGTCGATCCCTCAAGAGCATTTAACTATGGGCCTAAGTTAATAATAGATGTGCCTGCATTATTAGGTTCCTCCTTAATTTGATGTATGAATACTTCTAAACAAATTTCCTTTCTTTTTTTTTAAAAAAGATAGTTCTAAGTTTCCTTTGGAGGATTTTTTTTTAGAATTATTTTACCTATACTTTGCTTTGAGAACAGGTTTAGTCATTTTTGATTCACACAAAATTGTACACGTTACCCAAGAAATAAATACTATCAGTAATTTAGATAATACAGTACTAAATCCCATAGGGATGAAACATTTTAAATGTCTTGACTTGTTTCAAGAAACAAAATAATATTAGAGGACTACATTTTAGTATATTTCTGCAAGTTTAAGATTTGACAGCAATAATGAATTCTCCCATTCTGAAATTAATTTCAGTGTTACTTTGATAACTTTAAGAACTGTAGAAAATTATACCAAAACAATTAACACCTGCCTTTTCTATGTCAAAAGAGAACTGTGTCCGAAACGTGTTGTAGATAAGTATGGTTTATGCTTATAAAAACTTTAAATGTTGTACCAGACTAGTTAGTTACTCCCTGATAACTAACAGTTATGATTTTGGGCTGAAGCAAGAGGTCTCTTCTCGAAACATGGACACAAATGTCAAAATGCACAATTCTACATACACCTTTAACCACTTTATAAGTAATAAATTTGACGTCTTGAAAAGAGAATAAGTTGCCACCACCTTTGTACGAGATTCACAGACGTGAAAGGGCGCTATCGGAGCCCAGAGTATCAGAGGGCAGGAGACAGCCCACGTGGACTGCGTGCAAGGCCAGAAGGTATTCCATGCTGCTTGGACGGCTTATATTCTTCCTTGATATGTTGCCACTCGTAGACTCGGATTGTTGTGCTGGAACCGGATGCTTCCTCTCAAGGCGTTGTCATCAAGGAATCTTCCCCTCATCCATGTCCCTCACATCGAAAAGGCTTTCCAGAGGCAGCTGATCTCAGTCCATGGAGTAACTGGATATTATTGCAGAGACGTCCAAGTTCATTGGCTGAAAATAGCAAAACATAACAGTTTTGGATGCTCCTCCTTTCCATTTCCCTCCTTAGCTGTTCCAAATATTGGTGAAAAGAGATCAACATCCTATGGGTATAACAATATTTTATTTGCTGTTTTTAAAATTTGAATTCAGGACCAACTTTGTATGTTTTTTAATCCAAGAATTTCTGTGGCTAGTATGACACAGATGTTATTTGACATAACCATGTCAAATCATTCTTTTCTGCAGACTATTTCTGACCGCTGTTTAGGTCAATTTCCAGCCTTCCTCACTACTTAAAGCACCTGGTTCCGGATGTGGCTTTCTGAAAACAAAAAAAACTCTGTATGACTAAGCACATATGAATGTATGCCACAAGTACTTATGATGTTGTATGAGTATTTATTGTAACAATGTACGACTAAAAGATTCTTCACACCTCCCCTGGACTCTGTCTGCATCTCACATTTTGGGAAACCCTGCTCCAGAGATAGGGAATCTCTGGTCCTATAGATGTGACTGAAGATCTACCAGTAGCTACCAGTAGCTGGGGCTGCCAAATGTTGAGACGTCCTTTGCCAACATCTGCCCGACCACCGGGGTCTGACCCATCTGAATCCGTTGAACAGCAAGGAAGACCCTTCCCCCCACACCTCCCCACTACATTGGCTAAACGGTGCTGTTTGGACTGTCCTGAGCATTTTGCAGCTGAGTGAAAGCAGAACCACCCTGGTGAGGACTTCACAAGGGCAGCATTAGCTACCCTAAACTTTCTTCCATCATGATGGTGAATGTACAATGGGAAAAGCTATCATGGGCTAAGGATAAATAACAACAGTGGGTCAAGAAAACAGGGTTTTGAACACTACCAGTTAGAGAGTACCAGCCAGATTTCTAAAAAATCAGAAATGTACCTAGTTTGGAAAAAAATCTTCATTATTTATTAGTGCAGTCCTGCAGATGGTCATTGAGTTCTGCACCCATACAGGTAGACCTCACTTAAGGGTTGCTCTGTTTAGCGACCGTAGGAACTTGTGACGGTGCTGAAGAGGTAACTTTACAACCAGTCCTCATATTTATGACTGTCGCAGCGTCCCTGCAGCCATGTGATCGATATTCAGGCACTTTGCAACCAGCGGGTGTTTACGACCATTGCAGCGTCCTGTGGTCACGTGATTGCCATTTGCATACTTCACAGCTGGCTTCCGATAAGTAGAGTCAATGGAGGAGCCAGCAGTAAAGTCGCAAGCCATGGTCACTTAACCTGATGTCTCACTTAATGACCCATGGTGATTCGCTTAACAAATCAAATATGAAGTGACATCGCAAGTCTCTCGTGGTCACATGATGTGTTTGCTTAGTGACCACATTGCTTAGCAATGGAGTTGCCAGTCCCAATTGTAGTCGCTAAGCGAGAACTACCTGTGCTACCAGAGAAGTAGGTGTAAGCTTAAATGGAATCTGAAATTGTATAAATCCATTTTAAAAAGCATCATAAATAGAACAGATCAGCCCATTGAGCCCACTTTGCTCTGGTCCTTCCTGGACGAAGGTAGAAAAATCTATCCCATGGAACCCTGAAAGCCCCAGATCACTTTCTAAGGGCTCAGCGCTTAAATCTTAAATGTGCCTTAAATACTGTAATACTTTCTCAGTCAACCTGTCTCTTGATGGGAAAACAATATATCAATATTTCATAAATCAATATCCAGCCATGAAGTAAAATCTTCAAGCATTTTAAAAAGAAGATGTTCAGCTTTTTACTGAAACACGTGATTTAACATAAAATATGTGTGGTCTATTTTGGTGACCACTAGCTCTCTGGGCCTCAGGCAAAGCTCCTTTTGTCGGTCCTGCTACCTAATATCCGTTACTGGAAATGTGTTCCCTTGGCTATTTTCACATTATATGTAGTAAACACTCTACCTCCTGCAATGATCCATCATTCTATGTACCACTAAAATAAATAAACTATAGCTTTTTTCATAACTTACTTGATTAAACCAACTGAGCTTTGAAACTATCTTCTGAATGAAGGCTGGGGAAACTGCTGAAAAATACAGGAAAAATCATATAAGTTATTGGGCCTTACAACAATATGGCGACAGCCAAAAATTGCATTGGATTCTTTAAGAATCTGGAAAATGAACATACCTTGCAGGAGTGAATGTTTTTTCTGCAAGAGAGAAGGGCGATGGAGAAACAGAGAGAAACAAAAAAAGAAATTTAGTAAAGCGTTAAGACTCCCATTTCTTAGCAGTTTCTAATATAAACATATCTGAACTGTCTTCTATTCTGTAAAATATAAGAATATATATCAAAAATATTCTCATAATTCGGTTTTTAAATTAAGCTTGCTCTCATCTGTTATCAAGGTGAAGGTCCATTCTCATAACACTCACTCATAGAGTTAAATATGTTAGTACTTAGTTACTAATTTAATATGCTTAGAATCTGCTTTCTAAAAAACAGATAATATCAATCCAGGAACAGTTAAGCTAATAGTAACTGGGATTGCAGCAGTCATGAAGATGAAATGTAATCCTTCCATTGCGAATGGAAAAAGAAATCTCCCACTGGTTCCAACAGAGATTTTGTCTGAATGCACATACCAATTTCAGAGGAGAAACTTTCCACAGGATTGCAGCAAGAGTGAAAAAAGTTCAATTTTTCCTTCATGTCTGCGGCATGTAACAATTTATATTATTTGTATTTGTTTAAAGCAGACACATTAAATTTCAATGCACATTTATTATTGTTAATGTTATTAGACACTCTATCCTGCCTTTATTTATTTACACACACATACTCTCTCTCTCTCTCTCTCTCTCTC
The DNA here is from genome assembly GCF_059951505.1 of Python bivittatus. NCBI lineage: Eukaryota > Metazoa > Chordata > Lepidosauria > Squamata > Pythonidae > Python > Python bivittatus. The sequence goes on from NW_028277098.1 coordinate 2,373,777, forward strand.
TCTCAAGGTGATGAACATACCTAATACTCTTGTCTCCTATTTTCCCCACAACAACAGCCCTGTGAGGTGGGTTAGAGTGACTGATTTATCCTGTAATTTGGCCATTTCTGCATAGTATTTGTGTCAGGATCCTCACAATCAATCAACTATCAATTTATGTCAACTATTAGATTTATTAGAGCTATTGACCTAGTTAGAATGTTTCCTTCTATAGGCCATAAAGTAGAGGTGTTTGGTTTGTTAAGAATGTCAGTTTATGTAGATTGCTTGCTCGTTCCTGCCTTAAAATAAGGGAGGGAGAGATTTAAGTAGACAGAGACAGACGGAACGTTACCGAGTTCTCAGGAATTCGCAAGGTCGTGCAGGCGTGAGACCAAGAAGAGATCCAAGGGAAGGTGTGAGAGGGACTGGAACTTGAAAGAAGGGAACCCGCAGGGAGGGGGGTTAAAAAGGAAACACTGAGAGCGGGTTTTCAGTTTCAGCAATCTATGGAACGCTGTATGCTTCTTCTCAGTAAAGAAACCTTTACTGGAATGGTCTAGTTTCCAGAGGATTTACTTGGATTGGAAATTGAGTGTTGCAGACTCTGACAATTTGCAGTTATAAATTTAATTATGTATTACCTTGCAATAATAGATTGTGAAAATGTCTTACTTTGTCTTTGAAGACGCTTTAGAATCCAGATGATAAATGATACCACTGACAGGACAGAGACCCCGACGACTGATGTACCAACTGCTAAGAAAGTCCCAAGTGCTGCAGAAGCTAAAATTTGAAAATTGGAACAAATTAGAAGGCTGTACAAATCCATCCTGCTTACTTTGCATCTATTTTTCTAGATAAATATGTTTTCTTTCCCCTTACGTTTTGATAGTATTCCCCTACAGCAACAGTTTACTTGGAACTGTGCATATTATTCTAGTAGAGAAACTCCTGTTTCCTGTGTGAGGTCGATCTTCCAAAATTCATGTATCTTCCCTTGGAGCATGGATGCAAAAACGATGGCCCATCAGCAACCCTCTTGTGTTCCTGAAGGCCAGACCAGAGTAAGTGTTGTGAAAAACTAGGGCTCTGGGTTGTTTTTTGCATGTTGGGGAGGATTTACAAGGCAAAATGGCTGCCTTTAATTTTCAGGTGCTTAAGCCCCCAAATTCATGCATTTAAATGCTTGAACTCTCCTCCCAAATAATAATTTATTGTCTCTTTCAAAGTCTAGTACTAATCTGTATAATTTTGCTGGATATCCTAGGACATTGTTAAATAAGAATCTGCTATTTCCTCAAGAGGGGTTACAAGCTGAAGAACCTGAGGCTTAACTTCAGGGCAGCTTAAAAAAGAATTCAGTTGTGTTTACTGCAGCCAATATAAATTATATTTTAACAAGATTTCTATTGCTGTTTTAGATTTTGGGATAAATTCCCTATAAAAAATTCTTCAATTCCAATGTCCTTTTCTTGACAGTTCTGATGCATTGAAATTCATAATAATCTAAGGGATGATCTATCAGTGGAATCAAAGGGAGCTGTCTAGTTTAAACTGTAAGATCCTTTTTTCCATGTTGAAAATATAACTCTTTATAAATATAAATTATATAAAATATAAACACTACTTTCTATATCTTATGTGCACATTCTTTCCTAACAAAAGGGTATAAAATTCAAAGGTTCTGATTCTTTATCAACATATTCCATATGTACCCACTGTTCTATAGAATCGCCCCGAATCAAAGAAATCATATAATACTGCTCGATAATACATTTCTTTGATAAGATATTCCCTAATTAGAGCAAATGTATTGAGGAGAAAAATGGCAAGTTCTCAATGCTTTTAAATTTTACCTTCACATGTAGGAACTGGATCAGACCATTCACCATCTGATGAACAGTGAATCCGGGATGCTCCTTTCAAGATGTAACCCTCCACGCAACTAAATTCATAGACTGACTTGTAAGTTGGATCTGTATCAGCGGAGGAATGTTTGACTTCTCCCATTTCAGGAGGCTGCACTGCTGCACATTTTACTGCTGGAAATAAACACAGCCCACACTACAATTAACTTTGATGATAAATGGGACAATTCTATACAGGTAAAAATGAATCCCCTGGGAAAACAATACTAGGACCTAAGATAAGACGGTACCTTCACATTCTGGCTGTGAGTCATCCCAGTGTCCAGAAGCACCACACTGGAGTTCACTGGATCCATTCAGTTTAAATCCTTCTCCACAAGCAAACCTGCAGGTTGAATTCCAGGCAAAGTTTGCAGAAGGATCAGAGCAGTTCATGGAGCCATTAGCTGGAGGCTGTAGTTCACTGCAATGCACAGCTGTAAATGACAGAGTTTGAATTATCACTTAGGGTGAAAAACATAGTGTGTGTTATATTTTCAGGATATATATAATTATACACATAGAGATGAGTTTGGGGTTAAGATTGTATAAGTGGGAAATGAAGTTATTGACTTTGATATGTTCATGCTTCAAAGGGTTGGAAATTACAAATACAGTATTTCTACATCATAAAGATGCTTATTTCATAAAATTCTGGTAAAATCCCTGTCTCCACAATAAATATGAAAAATGAATCCAGGGATGCACATAACACCAATAACCAAAATAGATTACTAAATAGTCTGATTTCTGTCTCTTACCTTCACAAACAGGAATGGGCTGTGTCCAGTGGCCATCTGATGAACACTGAATCTGTGGTGATCCTCTTAAAATGTAGCCCTTTTCACATGCAAAATCACAGATTGACGTATACTTCAGTTCCGTGTCATTATGGGAACAATTCACAATGCTTCCTTCTGACTGAGGCAGTGCTTTACATTTCACCACTGAAACAGAGGCAGATCATGCCATATGTTACTCCATATATGGTCAAAGAAACGCACATAGAAAACCAATGAACTCTGTGCGAGTGCAGGTAAGCCAATAAGATAAAACGTTTACCTTCACATGTGGGCTCCTGTCCATCCCATTCTCCAGATGCACCACACTGGAGCATACTGGGGCCTTTCAAAAAGAAACCTTCTTTGCAAAAAAAATTGCAAGACGAATTCCAGGTATAATTTTCAGAGGAGTTGGAGCAACTGTAGAAACCATGAGCAGGCTTCTGTAGTACATGACATTCCACAACTAAAAACAGAATTGTACGATGTTAGATTTTGGCATTTTCCTCAGTCAACAAGATGTATAATGGCTGAAGCCGTACTACAATTGTGAATTCTTCATCGCAGTACGGAGGAAATTTACGTTCCATTATCTATCATTTATTGCAATAACAATGATTACAATAAGTGACAGATAATGGAATGTAAATTGGGATACAGTCACTGAGTGGAGGTGGTGTCTGTTCTCCGCCCCACCTGCCTCAAAGTTTTATTTTTGCTAAATTGAAAATATTAAGAAACCTCCGTGTATTTGCAAAATAAAATCCACCTTTGCTGAATGAGTGGATGGTTCTGAGTGTCTTGAGACACATTCTTATGATTTCAACTGAAAGTAGCACAAAACAAATTGATAGCTAAATGAATGTTTCTATTTCAACAGTGCCGACTTAGACAATTCTCTTTGGGGTTCACTGTGTTTCAGTGGCTAAATTTACATACCTTTACAGGATGGAGGTGGTGCAGACCATTTTCCAGAATAGGTACACGTTATTGATTCCATCCCAGTTGGTTTGTAACCTTCCTTGCATTCAATGTCACAAGAAGAGTGAAAGCCAAAATCCTGTACTGGATGTTTGCATGTAAAGATACCTTGATCTGGGTCTTTCAGTTGATCGCAAGTAATTACTACAAAAGAACAGAAGAGTTTGGATAAGGCACTTGTTCCAAAGCTAATATATTAAATGGACAGAATTAAAAATCCACAATGTATTTGAACTAACTAAATGACTAATCAATCATACCATGTTCACAGTCACGCCCATAGAAACCTTCTTTGCACTGGCAGGTATAATTGTTAATTGTCTCTATACATTCACCACGACCGCTGCAGGAATTTGGAGTACAAGAGGCTGCAAGACAATTAAGCAGATTACATTATGAAAATGATACAGTAAAGATATTGCGGCACAACATTTTTCTATTATAACAGCATAGTAGAATCCCTTATTTCCCTTTCAGAAGGAAGGAGGAAAACTATGTTTCTGTCTTGAAGATTCATTTTCCCCTTTTTTGGCTTTTTGTCTTTTGATGCTCTTTTTTTTTTACATTCTCTGCTGTATTGTATAAATTTCAGTGGAAACATTTTCCACAGTGCAAAGAAGAAAAACAAAAACAAAACAGAAACAGAAACAGACATTTACATAAATTACAAGGGTTTTTACAATTTCTTGCTTTTATGCAAAACTCTTCCCACAATTTCTTTCATATGACTTCCCCATATTAATACCCTATCATTGCACATCACAGGATACATCTAAATATAACTGTCCTATGTTAATTTGCATGGACTTCCATTTATAGTCACCAACAATTATTACAGCTGACATTTTAAAAAATATTAATATAGCTCTTTGAAATATTTGAAGCCGTTTCCATACAATGAAATCATTCCAAATATGGTCATATTCTTACAAAGGCCCATTGATACTTATTAGTTGGTTTACATCAAGTATGGTTTAATCTGGATCTAACCCCTTATTTTTCAATCCTTACAACAGTCCTAAAAATAGATATGTCGTTTTCCTAGTGAAAAAGGAAATCTTTTGGTTGCATAAATATTAATCAAATTGATATCAATCCATACCATTATAGCACAAAGCTCTTTTAGGTTTATGACATGGTTCATCGTTCCACTTTCCTGAATCTTTTGTTCGCTTTATATAGATTTCCACACAGTCCTCATTCTTCCTTTGGTTGTTTGGTTCACCTTGAGCCCAGTTTATAGCTTCTTCAGTCAGTGGCTTGTTTGTTCCAACCCATCTCCATTCATTCTCAATTTTTCGGATTCCAATCCAATAGTAATTTGAATTTCTAGGAAACGTTGCATTTAAGTGGTGAATTTCCTCTCTATTCTGAATAGCAACCAAATGGGTAAAATGGGTTTTACACCATTTCTCTGCTTCTTGGTAATTCATGTCTTTCTCTGAAGAGTGGTACGTCCAGCCATTGCTGTCCTTAAATAATAAAAGTCCTAAAATGAGAGATATCAACAAATTGCTGTATTAGAATTGAGCTATCTGAGCTAAACATAAGCCCTGCACACCAGAAATGTGTTCATGCTAAAAGAAGGCAGGAATAAAAGTAGGGGGCTAACTTAAGAGGATAACTGTGGGAGGAGGAATGGTATGGCTTAAAAATGGGATGAGAGACAACCATGCCTGCCTACGAAGAGGCTGAAAAAGGAAGAGAGCAGAAAGCTACCAGCCATTTGCCCAGAATGGTCTTCTAGTATGGAATGGAACCTGATGCTGTTTTAGTGGAATCCAAAGGATTTCATTAAGAAAATGGAATGAAAAGAAAGCGGATGCAATATAACCAGTGGTCTAGAAAAGATGGAAAGAGGGAACAGACAAGAATGTTGGTCTGAGTTTTCAGAATAATGAAAATGAAGAGAAAAATGAACCTGGCGATAACTTTCTCCTTCTGAGACTTTGGAAACTATGAGGAGGGGATGTCAGGGAGGAGAAACTGGTAGATTTTTGATGTAATTCACCCTCATACAAACATACCCTGCACTTTCTACATTAGCTTGCTCTCTGTTTTTAGTCAAATATTTTTTCTAGTTTGTATTTTTAGTGTAATTTAAAAAAACTGCAAAATAAGATTCCTGTTTCAGTGAAAAGAAACTCATAGCAAGAAATGTTGCTTCCATCTCAGTCTAGAAGGTTTCCTACTTTGAAACACTCACTTACCATAGCTAAGGATGGAGAGAAAGTAAAAGGTATTCATCACGGGAGAAACAATCTTAAAAGCCTCTCTTTATTTTCTTGTTGGAGGTGCTACGGTATGAGCTGTATAAAAAAACAATAATTAAGATAGTAGATACTTGTAAATTTATAAGGGAAGTAATGGGTTTTCTCAAGTGTGTGTGTGTCTATGTGTGTGTGCATGTATGTGTGTGTATAATCATACAACAATTCATATGCAGTTATAAAGATTCAACTTGAAATCAAAACAAAAGTAGCAGTTAAAACTCATCCGTCTTCTGAGATACAAAGCACTTTTTCCCCCTCTTAAACATTTCCTTCACCCCAGTTATCGGCCACAAACTGCTTAGGGAGATTACGGTTTCTCTTCCCTGATCCTTTTCAAAAGAGGTAGACTGAATCTGTTTGAAAAACTTTCAATATAAGGCTGGATGCTGTAAATACAAAACTGGAGCCAGAAAAATGTTGGACTGGAGGAAACATGGCCAGTATTCTGCATGCATTCTTTTTTAAAGTGTAGAGTTAAAACAGTTTATCCCCTTTTTTCCTGAACCTGCCTCCCAAATGCATTGAAGTGGCAATTCCCAGCTAGATTGGCTTTTGATTTTATTGAATGGGAAGTAGCCATGCGGGCTGCCAATTCTGGGAATTGCAGTTCCAACCATTAGGAGAAGATTACTTTCTGGAAATACCTAAGAATTTAAAATATGAACATTACAAAGTGAGGCCTACAAATTGTATGTTAGACTTGTGAGACTTGCCAAACACAGATTGGCATTGGTTCTCTGTTGAATTTATAGTTTAATTTTAAAGGCAGATTAATGTGAAAAATAATATATATTTAATAATATATATAATACATTCATTTCTTTGATCCTGCAATGTAAACATGTCTATTTTCTAAAGAAATTAAGCAAATTATAATTTTAAGAGAGAATGAATGCTGTGGTTACTCATGTGGCCGTTTTCTATTCAACTTTCCCTCTGGCATCTTTTGAAAAATAATAAAAAAAAAGCTTTCAAAGTTGTTGTTTTTTTTTTTTTTTACTTACCAAGAGCAACTGTGGAATGTGAAATCTTATTTCTAATTAGTTCAACAGAATAGTTGTCTTGCGTCTCTTCTGCAGACTCAGGACTTCAGGCTTTATGCTGACACAGTTTACAGCTTTAAGTGGTTGACTGTTGACTTATTGCTCAGCCCACAGCCTAATATAGGAGTCTCCCTTCTCCTGCCTCTTTGGAAATCCTATGACACATCCAACAGGATATTACCACAAAGAAAGTGAGAATTTCCCTAGGTAGGAAAAAAAAACTCCTTGGAATATCCGTGATGTTAGAGCATTGAGACCACCTCCCTGTCTTTTCCGTCAGAAAACACTGTCATGATGAATATCTGATTTGAATTCCTGGACACAAATGTTTATTTAATTAATCCTTGCTAAAAAAAATGAAGTTTCTTGGTTGATGCAGCTATTCTTGGAGCTGGGCTTATCCTTACATAAAAAGGAAGACTACTGTAAACTAAGATAACTCAAGTTTTATAATTAAAATAAATTATTCCAGTGAACTAAATTTACATATATTATGTACTTATTTCATCTGCATTAAAATCAAATTTTAAAATATTTTTATAGATAGTTCCAGAAGTTAGGGGGAAATGTTATCTTTATCTATCTCAGATACCCAGGTGAAAGTTGAATGCTACAGTCAATATCTTAAAATAAATAGAACTATTTTTGCTGTTGGGATATTTTATCTTAATTTCACATTATTGAATTGTTGCATGTAGGAATAATTGTCTAAATGTTGGATCCATTCAGAACCTAATCTATGGTAAAAATAAAGTAAATCTGTAACTTGACCCCTTCCTTTCATTCAAATCTATCGTCTGTCTGTCTGTCTGTCTGTCTGTCTGTCTGTCTGTCTGTCTATCTATCTATCTATCTATCTATCTATCTATCTATCTATCTATCTATCTATCATCAGAGTTGAATGAAAAGTGAGGCCTCCAATGTTATAAGAAGCCAACACATGGCGGTACTGATGTGCTAGAAACTGTGACGTGTTCCTTAGCCTCTGTTGGTGGGAAGTTGCTGTGAGAAAAAGTTTCATTGCTATTGTTTCTGAAATGGATACCTACAGTGGGGGAAAAAAGTATTTAGTCAGCCACCAATTGTGCAGGTTCTCCCACTTAAAAAGATGAGAGAGGCCTGTAATTTTCATCATAGGTATACCTCAACTATGAGAGACAAAATGGGGGAAAAAATCCAGAAAATCACATTGTCTGATTTTTAAAGAATTTATTTGCAAATCATGGTGGAAAATAAGTATTTGGTCACCTACAAACAAGCAAGATGTCTGGCTCTCACAGACCTGTAACTACTTCTTTAAGAGGCTCCTCTGTCCTCCACTCATTACCTGTAGTAATGGCACCTGTTTGACCTTGTTATCAGTATAAAAGACATCTGTCCACAACCTCAAACAATCACACTCCAAACTCCACTATGGCCAGGACCAAAGAGCTGTTGAAGGACACCAGAAACAAAATTGTAGACCTGCACCAGGCTGGGAAGACTGAATCTGCAATAGGCAAGCAGCTTGGTGTGAAGAAATCAACTGTGGGAGCAATAATTAGAAAATGGAAGACATATAAGACCACTGATAATCTCCCTCGATCTGGGGCTCCATGCAAGATCTCACCCCGTGGGGTCAAAATGATGACAAGAACAGTGAGCAAAAATCCCAGAACCACACAGGGGGACCTAGTGAATGACCTGCAGAGAGCTGGGACCAAAGTAACAAAGGCTACCATCGGTAACACACTATGCCGCCAGGGACTCAAATCCTGCAGTGCCAGACGTGTCCCCCTGCTTAAGCCAGTACATGTCTGGGCCCGTCTGAAGTTTGCTAGAGAGCATTTGGATGATCCAGAAGAGGATTGGGAGAATGTCATATGGTCAGATGAAACCAAAGTAGAACATTTTGGTCTAAACTCAACTCGTCGTGTTTGGAAGAGAGAGAATGCTGAGTTGCATCCAAAGAACACCATATCTACTGTGAAGCATGGGGGTGGAAACATCATGCTTTGGGGCTGTTTTTCTGCAAAGGGACCAGGACAACTGATCCGTGTAAAGGAAAGAATGAATGGGGCCATGTATCGTGAGATTTTGAGTGAACATCTCCTTCCATCAGCAAGGGCGTTGAAGATGAAACATGGCTGCGTCTTTCAGCATGACAATGATCCCAAACGCACCGCCTGGGCAACGAAGGAGTGGCTTCATAAGAAGCATTTCAAGGTCCTGGAGTGGCCTAGCCAGTCTCCAGATCTCAACCCCATGGAAAACCTTTGGAGGGAGTTGAAAGTCTGTGTTGCCCAGCGACAGCCCCAAAACATCACTGCTCTAGAGGAGATCTGCATGGAGGAATGGGCCACAATACCAGCAACAGTGTGTGAAAACCTTGTGAAGACTTACAGAAAACGTTTGACCTCTGTCATTGCCAACAAAGGATATATAACAAAGTATTGAGATGAACTTTTGATATTGACCAAATACTTATTTTCCACCATGATTTGCAAATAAATTCTTTAAAAATCAGACAATGTGATTTTCTGGATTTTTTTCCCCATTTTGTCTCTCATAGTTGAGGTATACCTATGATGAAAATTACAGGCCTCTCTCATCTTTTTAAGTGGGAGAACTTGCACAATTGGTGGCTGACTAAATACTTTTTTGCCCCACTGTACAGTAAGTACTCATCAGTGTGTTTTAAGCAACACACCCTAACTGAATTTTTAAGTCCTTGAAGGGATCCCTCTAATTGAAATTCACTACCAAATTCATTTTGTGTATGGCAATGACTGCGTTGATGTGAGTACTGTGCATCATTGGGCCACAAAAATATAAAGATGGTGAACTGGGAAGAGTTGAAGGTGAAGAATTTCTTCACAACATTGTGATAGCCAATGAAATAGGCGCTCATCATTATGACTCAATACTGGTGTCAGTCCATAGAAAATCATCACAAACTTTCATCTGTGGCAAAAAAAAAAAAAAAAAAAAATCAAGCTTCAGCAGGAAAATTCATGGTTACAGACTTTTGGGATGCAAATAATATTATTTACAAGGATTTCTTTGAACCTGGCTCCATTATCAACTTAGAACATTATACTGCAACACTCAAAACTTTGAAATATTGATTAAGCAGAGTTCAGAAGCACAAGAAAGAAATTTTGCTGGAACATGACAATGCCAGTCCTCACACTTAACAAGCTACTCAAGAGGCAATTCTAAAGTCTCACTATCTTACCCCAAATGCCATGCAGTCCAGAACTGGTGTCATGCAACTTCCAACTTTTCCCAAAATGGAAGAAATACCTTTATGGGTGTTTTTTTTTTATTCAAATGAAGAGACAGAAAGTAATGTCAGGACCTGGTTGAAGAGAAAAAAATGTGGAGTTCTTTCATGACAGCTTTAAGAAGTTAGCCTATCATTGGCAGAAGTGAATGACAAATAGTGGGGATGTGTAAATATGGCTAACAAAAGAGCTCATTTCAAGGGTTTATCTTTCAACGATTCTTTTTCTGTTTAATTATGGAAGTGGAGTCATTCCTTTTTATTCAGGCCATCCAGCCAGCCATCTATCCTTTCTTCTAGGAACTCGGGACAGTAAAAATAACCCTCCTCCCTCTAATTTTAACTTTATAAAACCTTGTGAGATAGGTTAGGTTTGAGAGTTAGGGCTGACCCACATTCATCCACTGAGTAGCTGTGGCTGAACTTGTCTGTCCCTGATCCTAGTTTGTTACCTTGATTCCTGCCCCATAGTGATTGCCTTTGTAACCCCAGATACAATCCAGATCTATTTCCTCCTCATGTGCAGGATCATTTACTTAGATTTAAGGACTTCCTGTTCTAAGGCTAGCCATGGCCCAACACAGTAATAATATTTTTATGATTTGAATGAAAGATACAATAATTTAATTTCTCTTTTTTTCCACAAATGTATTACGATTAATAACTATAGCAAATAATACTGCAAGACTTGTAGCTGATCTCATTTGAAATGAAGTTCATAAGGACTTTCGGTGTGTTCACAGGAGAATTTGACAATAATTTGAGGATATCTGAATGTGTCTTACCAGTATGTTGTATATGCTTAGTAATACTGTTCTTGGCCTTTTTCTTGGTATGGTTAACAAATCAGTACAGAACTTCCCTTAAAGTTCTTTGCTTCTTGGTTTTACCACTCTTAAGGGTATACTTTTTTCTTCAAAGGTTGCATTTCAGAATTGATTGTGCCTACTATTTTCCAATTTTCTTCTAAAATTTCCCCTGCAGTTACAGACATAAACTCTTAATATTTCTTTATAGAAGAGATTCTTGTTTGGATACAGAGAAAAAGAGGTTTTGGAATGTATGCTATGTTTTGTTGCAGTATTTTTAACATACCCTAAAAATGTGACTCCAAACCTTTTCTAACAATTCACATTCACATCACATGCAGGAAAAGGTTTCTGTCTTGCTATCCCCTTTCAAGTGTAAAGGTCTTACAGTACTATAAATGTTATTTAATACTGCAAATGAGATGTACCATCTCTGGATAGTTTTGAACAAGTTCTAATTTCTGCTGAAACTGATGGGGGCTGTTCCTAACAACCATTTAAATAAATTGACTGCGATCCTAACGATGCCTTCTTCTAACAAAAAGGGCTGAGCTGCATCATTAAACTGCAGTCCCCACAGATTCAGTTTAAATGTTTTTCCTGAAATCGGCATTAAGAAAAGAGGTCCCTAAGTTCTGAAAAAGATAACAGGCATTCCTACAGAACGGTAGGAGCAGCTTCCTATCAAGCAACACTTCTAGAATGAACCAATACAGAAGCCCTCCTCAGACATTGCCACAAAGTATGCATCACACCACACAAGCCATGCTAAGCAGCCCCTCTCTTCTGAGCAGGGGTTGAACGGGATGACCTCTAAGGCCCCTTCCAACCACATGATTCCAGGGTTCAGTGTCCACAGGGGAGTCCAAATAGACACTATGGTGGTGGATATGGACCTCAATCCAAGCCCTGTCTCTTTGTAGATGCACCAGTGTAGGAACACAGACGTGATGCCACGTCTGCCATCTTGTTCAATTTGATTTCTTCCATAGCCACTGCTGCTGGGAGCCACACACACTTTGAACATAACAGTCTACATGTAGCATGCAAACCTGGTATGATTTCCGATTACTGTATTCCTCTACTGTCTATCCCAATATTTGTCTGTCTTTCTCTCGTGTCCTTCCTTCCTTTAGAAAATCAGTTTCTACCCCAATTCCCTGCTTTTAGGAAAAGGAGACAGTGACTTTTCAGTGAATAATATCTAAAGGGCATACATGTTTTTTCAGTTATTTCCCACTTTTCTACTAGAATTCCTAATAAACTCAAATCTCTTCTGAAGCTGCTTTTAGGAGTTTATTTATTATTTATTAGATTTATATCCCTCCAGGAGCTCAAGGGGCCATACATAGCACTTCCTCCTCCAATTTTTCCCAGCAACAACCCTGTGAAGTGGATTGAGCTGAGAGAGTCTGACTGGCCTAAAGTCACCCTGTGAGCTTCTGTGGCTTAAGGGTTGACGTGAACCTGGTCTTGCCAGCCCTAACCCAGCACCTTAACCAAGCCTTAACACAGATTTCCATATGATATTTAGGTTGCCTCTGAAGGAGGGTGATATATAAATGCTAAGCCATCATTGCTGAATGTTCTTTGACTTTTGCATCACATGTTCACAAGTATATTGCTCATAATTTTTATCAGGATTTTTTTCTAATGAAGTGCTATGTCAAACATCTGAAAACTCACTTGCGCAATGTATGCATTTTAATAGTTGTATTGATTTTACTTTAGCGACTTTCCTTGTTGGGAGCTGCTTAAATTAAGACTTTGTTTTGTTGACTGGAACTCTCAGAATGACTGCTAGTAATTTCACTGAAATAAATCATCAGTGGAGTTCCAAGAAGGAAGGAAACTCCACCAGACGGTTGGCTTGGGGCTCAGAAATATCTTTCCTGTGCAATGGCCAAGCAAGACTTTGTCTGTTGATAAGCCAGAAAAAATATTACTGTAATATTTTAAAAACTCCCAACAAATTATATTTTTCCTTGCAAGCTTATCAAAACTAGAGAAGCATTAACTGGTGTTAAAAATTATACACCGACATATATACACACAAACATTTATTTATCTATTCACCATATTTATATAGCCATCCATCTCACAAAAGAGTGACTCTGGGTAGCATACACAGTCAATTAAAAACCCATAAATATATATAAAAACAATCATTAAAACTATGAAAACTATAACAAAAAAACACACAAAACAGGAGAGGATGGTATTAACCATAGTAAACCATCACAAAATCTCCCTGGTCCCCGGGGATACCCAGGCTTGGTCACATAGCCAGGTCTTGAGGGCCTTATGGATTGTTAAGAGGGATGGGGCCTACCAAGCATCAATTAAGCCTCCTGGGACCTACCAAGCATTAATTCCTGCACAGACGGGACCCGCAGCATGCCCTCTCTGCTATTTCTAGTGGGATGAGCAGATGTAATGGGGGAGAGGTGGTCCCTCAAATAACCCAGCCTCATGCCATGAAGGACCTCAAAGGTCAAAACCAGCACCTTGAATTGGATCCGGAAGCAAACTGGCAACCAGTGCAACTCGCGAAGCAGAGGCGTAACGTGTGCCTTTCTAGGGGCATACATAACTGCTTGCGCTACTGCATTTTGCACCAGCTGAAGCTTCCGGATACTCTTCAAGGGCAGTCCCATGTAGAGTGCATTAGAGAAGTCCAAACAGGAGGTGACTAGGCATGAGTGATAGTGAGCAGAGCTGGGTCACTTTTACCACTTCCAGATTCCTTCTCATCAAACTGAATTTTTTCCTCCCTGTACTATGATATTTATAGCTAGATTTCACTTACATTAATCTCCCATGAATCAGCTTGACTCCAGATGATGTCCTGGCTGCATCCATGAAATTTTCTTGGTAACAATGTAGTGGTTTGCCATTTCCTTCTGGGATTTTTTTCTTAACTTTCCAGTCTTGTCTGCAGTCCTGGGATTTCCTTGTGGTCTTTCATCCAAGTAATAACCATGTGCGACCTTGTGTAGCTTTTTGAGAACAGCCAGAATTGGCTATCAGTTAACAAATAGACAAGAAATTTCCAGTAGCAGGAAATCATAAAATGCCGTCTTCTGATATTATAGTCCAAATATATTGCCAGAATATTGAATATTTATTTAATCTTGTCAAATTCTAGTTCAGTTTTACTTTTGAAAACACCTTTTGGACAAATGGATGTATGGCGACAACTTGAATCAGCTGCTGCCATTATTTTATGTTTATATTTCTATCTGGATTCTGTACTGGCCTACGACCATAATAAATAAATTAAATAAATAAAAATTAAATATCTGGATTTCTTTCAAACCTTCCTCAACCAAATTTTCAAAGATCTGACAACCGAGCTTCTATTAGTACCCTCTGACTCTGGTTATGTTGCCAAGAGCAGAATTTGCAGAAAAGATGAAGGTAAGAACCTGGCCCATATCTTATTGAAGTTGTCCTTCAGATGGCCCAAGCAGAACTCTCTCCAGGATGAATTAACCCCCTCAGGCTTTCCTGCCTTGGCAGAAGAGATGGAAGTCAGGAACTTTTTTGCCTTGCTATCTGGAAATGAGCAGGTTTCTTTACTTCGATGCTAGCAAGTGTGAGGCACAACGTAGCTAATCTGCTTCCCAAAAGCTTCACAGCAACAGTTCCAGGACATCCAAGAAAGCACCAACCACAATGACTTCACAGCTGTCTCCCCCAGGGATCCACCAAGAGCAACACGTGCTTCTCTCAACCAGCATTTATCTCCTTCATCTTGTCCACCCTGGAGGGGAGATCCTTCCGGTTTCACTGTCCTTGAGCACCCACCAGTAAAACTCCCACGTCCTGTTATAGTGGCCCACACTGCAGAGGCCTCAATGAGGACTCCCGCCCCTCTATCTCTGCAGGACAGTATCTTCAACAGGGGGCTCATCCTAAACTTTCACATAATTTTTCAGTCAAAAATCATCCTATGTGCCCTTGCCCCCTGTCAGCTCAAATTCCACCTGAGCTTCCAGATATCTATGAACACCCCAACTCCTGTCACATATGCTGTCTCTTCTGAGTGATTATACCCTCCACCTCCACGATATGGCTTCCGTCCTGGAATGTTATGAGGTGGCGTTCCAAACAATCCAACCCAGCATTTGTGGACTATTTAAGACACTCTGAGATTTTATTCCTACAAGAAACCTGGATCACAGAACCTCTGCATCTTAATGAATATACTTCCAGCTCTCTTTTGGCCACACCTAGTGAGAAAGGTGAGTCGCCATCCACTCGGGACAGTGGGTATCCTAGTCTCTGCAATGTTGCATGCTCACATAGGACCTGCTATTTATGGTGATCAGTTAGCCATAGCTATTCCCCTAAAAGTGAAGGGAACCAGTTTTCTTTTGATAAGTGTTTACTTTCCACCTCATGGTCAAGTTGTTCAAATTAATAGCAAGTGGCATTGTCTTGGATCCTGGCTCTTAGACCTAATTCCCCAATTTTCAAACTCAATAGTAATACTTATAGGTGACTCTAATGCCAGGATAGGGATCAGTGATGAGCTTCTTGTCTAGCACTATAATCCATTTGCCCACTACCAACTGGGATAACCTTACAGAAATCAGAAGACATTGGTATTAACATAGGAGGTTGGAGACTGCTCTTACTCTCATTGAAATTTGACTTAAAGATACTTAATGGCTTTATGTCAGGCAACCCCAAGGATGAACTAGATTTCTGGGACACTAGAGGAGCATCTATTCTAGATTACTAGATGATATCTAATACCTAGCAATTTTGCATCTTGTTGCAAATATTTTAATGTCACTTTTTGTCTAGAGAGTGACCACCTACCACTAGTGGGTGTTTTAGCTCTTGATAAATCAAAATTGACCCCCACAAGTTAATGTTTCCCCTTCTACCAACAAATACCTTAGGCCTATATGGTCTTATAAGTTGTCTACAGTCTCAGTTCAATTTTTTGATGATCCAACTGCTAATTCTTTGAGACAGTCTATAATCGCAGCCAATGATGCTCATGAGACACTGTCCATTTTTCAGGAAATCATCAGCCTTGTCCAAGACTATTTACAATCCAGTTGACCTTCTCCTTTATATCAATCTAACAAACAATTCAAACCTTGGTTTGATAGGGAGTGTATCTCAGCTAGAGCACAGGTCACCCTAGCTTACAAGAATGCTCACACAAATAACAACTCTCCTCCATATGAAATATTTGTTCTATTAAAAAAAGGTACTAAAGGAGAAGAAACAAAGTTATGCAGTAGAGAACAGGACCAGGTTATACCAGGCTGTGATATGTAAAGACAATCGCCCATTCTGACCCTGAGTATCTCAAATTCTAGTAGAATTCAACCCTATGAATAGCAGTAACTTAATTGCCCTCAGGTCTTGGGATGGTCAAACACCCGTAGGTGGTGACCCACATACTCTGCCAGTAAATGATCCCATTCCTGAATAGCCCCCAGTTTCACTGTCAGAGATCCAAAAATTAATAGCTCAACTGAAAAATAGTAAAGCTCCAAGTAAAGATTGAATCTTTCCAGAATTTCTAAAAATAAATCCCACCTGTGGGCATCTGTCTTAGCCCCTCTTTCAGTATCCTCAAAGATTGGCTTAATTCTATCACCTCCCAATATACAAAAAAGGCGATAAGTCTGATCCCACTAATTGTTGACCAAGTAGTTTCTCATCTGTAATTAACAAATTATACACCAGATTCCTATATTATAAACAATTGAATTGGATGCAACCAGAGAACATTCTGGCTCCTGAGCAGGCCAAATTTAGGCCTGAACATTCAACAATGGGCCAATGTATCATGATCTGGCTGAGAATACTCTTGCCCACCAAAAGGTGCCCTCTATGTTGCTGTCATTGACTTAAGGCCAGCCTTTGATTCAAAACCACATAAAAGACTTTGGAGGAAACCAGCTGCCACATTGATTGGTCAATGCCTCCTTAAACTGATAATACCACTGCATCAGGGCACCACCACTCAAAGAAAGGACAATTGCAATGATGATTTAACCAAACCTATCCCTATTCAAAAGGGCATAAAACAAGGATGCATTCTTGCCCCACTATTGTTTAATTTATATATTAACAATATTGTTGCTGTCTTTGCTAAGCCAGAACATCATCCTCCATCTCTCGCTCACTGCCCCATCGCTGACCTCCTATATGCTGATGATACAGCCATTCTGTCTGTAACATGTGGGTATTCGTTAAAAAGACAAATAAATTATGATTTTCCATACCTCAGTTTTTCAGTCCTAGCAATATCCACTCTTGGCCTTTATAAAACTTTGAGCAAAATAAGGTAGAGAATTTGGCACCAAGGCTTCCAGTTGGATAGAGCCAGTGTTTCCCACCTCCATTATATAGTAATGCAATCTCCTTCCCTTTTGGATTATCCCTAGATATTTTTTAAACATTTTACATACCCCACACAGAAAATTTTTCTCCCTGGCCTGAATCAATACATTGCCTATTCAGATGACAATAGGCAGCTATACCAGCCTCCCTTATGAAAATTGCACTTGTGTATGCTTAGATACAGAGGTTGAAAGTTTATCACATGTATGATTAAAATGCCCACTTTATACACAGTGGCGAACATATAGAATCTTATACTACCTATTGTTAGAAAACGTGGTTCCTTTTGTGACCATGAGGGGACCATTCTCCTTTTTTGTGACCAGTTTTCAGTTACCTCCAACAAGGTTGTAACATTTTTATCAATAGCTATATAGCATATAGAAACCTTCTGATGCCCTCTTTATATCGCTGATTACTTGAAGCCTGTGTTACATTTTTTTCTAATGTAAGCATGTGTTTCATCTGCTGTATTTGATGTGTTTTTAATGATTGGTCTAGGAGTGTAAATACACTTCAAACAAACCATCATCTTCATAGAATCGTAAGAGTTGGAAGACACCTTAGAGATAATCTAGTCTATCCCTTGCTCAGTACTAGATCTACTAGAGCAATAAATGATTTGACAAATGATCATCCAGTCTCTAGTGATATAACTTTCATTTGGGAATGTACAAGAATTAACATCAGTTTGTTTTCCAGAAAAAAAGACTCCTTTTTTTTGAAATTAGGAATGACTTAGGCTGCAAATTCCTTGGAGTCCCAGAAAGGTGCTTTTGGATATATGGAAAAGTAAGCTTCTTTTTATTATTTCCAGAAAGAGCGGGTAACAATAAAAAAGCAGAAAGAAATGGCAGCGCTTCCTGTTTCGTGCTTAAGAAAGAATTTCTTAAACTGTTTTTGGTATTACATTAAATTATTCTTTTGTGTATAATAAAGATGAATTTAAATATACCTTGTTAACTTTTTTCCCCTTGAAATAATTCCTTGATGGATGCACAGATGATGCGGAAATATTTGCTTTCCTTTTTTTGATCTTGGGAGACATTTAACAGAAAGAAATAATTCAATGATTCCCATCAGTCAGTCACCAGGGAGTTTTAGTATAGGCTGGTGTTGTGCAAGACAGTCTCCAATCTGTCTGGCTCTCTGCATTGTCATCATCTGGAATTCTCTGCTTTAGTCATACTGTCTCCCTTCAGTTCAGGAGGAAGAGTTGGGGACAATGTAATTTGAGATAACTTTCCCTTCCCATGGTTGTGAGTTTCCCTTTTTTCTCTGGTTTGTGATCAGTGGGGAAAGTGGGTCGAATCTTGTCCCTCTTTCAAATGTTATTCACCTTATTGATTTGGTTACCATGTTTCACATATTTCATTTAAACATGGATATAATTTGTTAACCAGACGTATTATGCTCATACAGATAAATAAAATTACAATCTTAAGGCTGGATGCCTTCATGCAAGCTCAGCTATGGCCTGGTTTAAATCTCCCAACATCAACTAGAATCTTGCAAGATCACCAAATCCTGTAATAGTTTAGTTACCTCAGGTGACAATGCACAAATCTCAAAAGTCTCATGCAAAAATTTGGCATTCTTTTTTACTCCATGCAATTGTTGTGAGAACCTCAGGATAAGTGGATGGGCGATAAGGATTATATGTACCTATGTACATTTGGATCCCTTCGTGTGTTTGTGGTAGCTTGTGATTGTGGCTATTTCTTTGGCCTGCCTTGTGTGTGACTGCTTGCTACTCACTAGTAACCTATTTGTAAATCAAGTTGGTATGAAACAAAAGAGTCAAGTTAGGATTAGACTTTGCTGAGATCTGTGATTCAGTCTGATGGCAGAATTAGCTTTAGAATTTTATAGTTAGTGTTAGCCTTAAAGTCATGTTTCAGTGAAAATTACTATCTGCTATAATGTAAATGCCTCTCTAGGGCCCCAAAAGGTTAGTTTACCCTCAGAATCACCTGGCATAAATCCATTAAATATCTTCAAGTCACGTTTTATTGAGAGTAAAAATATCTCCAACTGCTATATTAATACCAATATCTTTAGATTTCTGTAAAGTCATCCCAATTGAGGGAGAGTATGGCATGTTGTAATGCTGGAAAAGAACCTCATAATTAGTTCCCATCCCAGTGTCAAAGTTGCCAGTGAGTATTACTGCTGAATTTGGGAACTGGGGGATTAAGTCTAGGAGCCAGCATTCAAGGTAATCCTATCCACTGTTAATTCAAGAGATATGGCTCTTGGGTGGGAGATTTTGGCACAGGGAAGGGGCTTCAAGTCAGTCTTGGCTCCTGGCAAATGTCTAGATTCTTGGATTTTGGAAGTGGTTCACCCTTTCCTCCTTCCTGGGACTAAGAGAGAGTGACTGGCCCAAGGTCCCCCAGCCGGCTTTATGCCTAAGGTGGGACTAGAACTCACGGTCTCCTGGTTTCTAGCCTTGTGCCTTAGCCACTACACCAAACTGGCTTTCTGGGAGATATTATCAAGAGAAAACTAGTTACACTAACTTTTAGAGAATAGCTATAGTTAGTTGATCACAACAAATATTGGGTGGTATGTGGGCATGCAGCACTGCAGAGACTAAAACACTAACTTCTACAAGCAGTTGGCCATCCTTTTGACTAGAACCAGCCAAGAGAAAGAAAGAAAATATGTCTGTTAAGGCGTAGAGGCTCTGTGTCCAATGTCACTTGTAGGAATAAAATCTCATAGCATCTTAAATAGTCCACACATACTGGGCTGGATTATTTAGAGTACCATCCCACAACCTTCCAGGAAAAAAGTTGTATGGCGAGGGTGGGGGAAAATAGTCATTTGGGAGAAACACCACATAGCAAAATTTAAAACATTACTAGGGACTGAATCTGGAACATCAGATGGGATCTGAGCTGCAGGGAACAGGGACGTGTGTGATGGTTTTGTGTTTTTTAGGGCATCTCACTTCCCCAGAGATAAATATCCTGCTGAGATAGAGAGGCAGGAGTTCGTACAGAGTATCCACAGATAAGGCCACCGTATTAGAATCTGTGGGATGTAGTTGTCGGTGCTTAAGAGCAGTAGGTCTGAGAAGGTCTTCCCTTCAGAATAGATGGGACGGAGAAGAAGTATGCTGACTGGGATAAAGATGTTGTTCTTAATAAACTGTAAGTGGGAGTAGCTGTGTTGCCATTACAATTGCTGTTCAGATCAAGTCCCTCTTTGTGGTTATTAGAAGGCAGGCTCAGATCTGCTGGAAAAATACTTGTAAAGTCATCTAGGTTAGCTAGATCTTGCCTTAAGCTTTCTAACCTCTGAAGAGCAAAATCTTGTTCATTCTTGTGTGTTAAGGCAAAGGAGTTCCTGGCTTCCATCCTTTTGGTCAGAGCAGGAAAGGAAGAGGGGGTTAATTCATCCTGACATGGAATATGTTTTTGTCTTCCTGAGGTCAGCCACTCTGCAGTAGGGGTCAAGGTCTTATCTATGAGTTCTGCTCTTGGCAATGAGCCCAGAAACAGAAGGCACTAGCATAGGCTTAGTTGCCATGTCTCTGAAGACTTCCTTAGGAGAGATTTGAAAAGCAGCCAGATAGTTCCTCATTATGATTAACAGAGACAGAATTATAGAAGTATTAAATAAGTATAATTCAGCTAGCTTCCTTGGAGCTTGGAACCCACTCCACCGCTGCTAAATCCACTTGAGAAATTGGGGTACAAGGAAATAGCTGCTTTTTTTAGAGTCCCATTTGTAGATGTTCACTGCACTATTTTGGACAGCGAGCATAAATTGAGCTGGTTATTCATAACAGAGATGGATTTATCTTGGAGAAATAAGTTGGGCTGATTTTCCTATCTACTGGAATGTCTCTTGGGGGATGTCTTAAAAGATGTAGGAGAGAGTCCAATCTTTTCACTGATGGCACTTAGATTCAAATGTAACTATGGTAAAATAGCATAGTAGGGTTGGCTTTTGGGTGACATTTTATACTTAGTGGTAATCTCATCTTCGTGCTACAGAATGGATTATATCCCAGGGTAACTTCTTGGATAAAAAACATCTATTGGCAATAGGGTGAAGTTACAGTTAGCATCAAACTTCCTTGAGCTCTGGTTCAGTTTAATGTGAGAGTAAGCTTCAGGACAACGTTTTACACTTAGTCAATCAATCAATCAGTTTTATTTCGGTCATAGACCAGCATATAACCAATGACATAGCTCTTACGCTACAGTAAGTATAAAAACAAAAATCATGTTAATAGCATAAAATAGGATGTGGATAGAATTATTGTGCTCTACCTAGTAAAGGTGTTTCCTGCTGTAAGAATGGGCTGGGTTTCACTTCAGGATTCTGCCTGGGTTCCTCGAGGCTGACTTGTTTGCTCCTCCTCCTACCCCACCCCACCCCAATTTGGGCATCTCCTAAGCTTAAAGTAATGTTTAAAAAATAGGGATGTGCAGCTATTTGGATCCAATGTGGGAAGGTCTTATGATCCATCGTGGGCATGTTCACTGGACCTTGAAGCAAAAGAAGCTACACCTTTTCTTTTCTTTAATAATTTTTATTAAGGATGTTTTCAACAGAATAAAAACAATACAAATTTTGAACTGAAGAGAAGAAGAATAGGGAAAAGTAATAAGAAAGTGAAAAAGAAAGAAAGAAGAAAGAGAAGAAAAGAAAAGAAAAGAAAAGAAAAGAAAAGAAAAGAAAAGAAAAGAAAAGAAAAAAGGAAAGAAAAAAGGAAAGAAAGAAAGAAAGAAAGAAAGAAAGAAAGAAAGAAAGAAAGAAAGAAAGAAAGAAAGAAAGAAGTGGCTTCTGATCTTAAGAGCAGTTATATGTACATTTATATTTTACTCTCTCTCTCTAAGGTTACTTCATAATTTCCTTCTTTCCATAATCTACCATTTCTAATCATCAAATCCATAAATCACCAGTTCATTTTTTTTTCTTTTTTCAGCAAAAAGTCCATAAGGGGGTTCTAGTCACTAATAAATGTAGTCATTGATCTTTCTCTAAGCAAACAAGTCAATTTTGCCATCTGCTAATCCTGTCATCTTCACCAGCCATTCCTCTGTTGTATTTCATTTTTAAAATATAATTTTTATTAAGAATTTTAATTATAATAGTAAAAAGTAATACAAACTACAGTTAGAGAAAGAGAAGAGAATGGAAAGAAAGAATAAAAAGTGCAGGAAAAAAGAAAAAGAAAGAAGAAAAAGAAAAAATATAATAAAGAAAAAGAAAAGAAATACATAAAGAAGTGATTTCCAACCTTCATCACAAGTATAAACAAATTTAATAACTCTTCATCCCCTGTAATCTTAAACATATATCTTTTCATCCCATATTCCATCCCTTATCGATAAGCAAATCCATAAAACATCAACTTTCAATCCTGCTATCAGAAAAAAGTCCATAAAAGCTTGCCAGAACATTGCAAAAAATGTCTTATCTTAATCTTGATCAAATAAATCAACTTTATATTCCTTTCTTTTCTTCTAACAGTCTTAATCTTTAATTCAATCAAATATTGTTGTAGGATTTGATTTCTCTTCCTTTCTTCTTTATCCCATTGCACAGATTTCTTCAAGGCTTTAACAAATCTCTTTTGTAGAGCCAATTAAAAAACATTTTCCAGGTCATTCTCTTGGTTTATCATTTGTATTTCCCTTTTAATTTTTAAAACTTCAGCCAGTTTCTTTTGTATATCCAGTAAAGTGTCCTTTTTCAAATCATTCTCTTGGCCTATCATTCGTAGTTCCACATTCTGTACTTTCTCTATCCTGTCAGATAAAATTTGTTCCACATCTGTCATTCCTTTATTAACATCTATAGTCTACCCATAGAAGCAGACTCATTACTGACAGTGTCGATACTGTAGTTATTAACTTCTAGCTCCATTCTTCAAAGATCTCCTTTAATTTTATACTTGGTCATTAAAGTATTTTGTATTGTATTGTATTGTATTGTAATATTTCTGATATTATAATGTTTTGTATCATCTTATAAGTCCCAGTATTAACTGACATCAGGGTTCTATTTTTTTTTCCTTCTGCTTAAAATCTTTAGTCACCTCTAGTATCCAGTTTGTAAAATCATCACTTATCTTTTCTTGTGACTTGCAATTGCCAGGATAGGCAAAATAAGTCTGTTTCCCATGAGAAGTTTATTTTTTATAGTTAATTCCAAAGTCTTACAGTAAAAGTCAATATTCCAAATTTATCTGGACTCTTAATCCATTTATAACTTTCTTAAATCAAAATCTGATTTAACCTTTTGCTGTTTATTTCAAATTCTTTAAGTTCTTAAGCTTGTAATTAATTTTTCTTTTGTTCAGAGTTGAAGATAAACTCACCCAATGAAGAATTTTCAAACTTGTCATTCCGAAGGTCTCTAATAGCTTTAAGATAATTAATAGGTAATTTCCAAAAGTGATTAGAAAGTGAGGTTCGTGATCTTAGCGTCCTTTAAAAGGCTCTGCTGTGTTTGCGAGCAAGATGATACCATCATCTCCCGGTGCTCAATCCCACAGAAAACTGTTGTCCTGCGGTCTCTTTGTGAGGAGCAGCTCTCTGGAGCAAATATGGGCGATCTCCCATCCTCTCCTTATCCAGACAGGTTCTTGCTTTTGCAGAGCCATCTTCAGTTCACCATACCTCCCCCGGAAGTGTGCCATTTTGGGTATTTCAGAGTCGTTCCATTTTCGTGCATGTAATAATCTTGCAGTGGTGATCATATATAAAAATAATCTTCCATGTCTCTTTTCTAATTCCAATAGAAGAGAACAGACAAAAGAAAGAGAAGAGACAATAAAAAAAGCTAAGGAACAAAAAAACCAGAACACATCCTCTGCAGCAGCCAACACCCAGATAAACAGGGATTAACACCAGGCAAACAATCAAGCAGAGAACAATACCCTAATCCAGGAACTACCAAGGAGATAACCACACCCCCACCAACACTGGCAGGGCAAGCTAATGTATATAAGCAGGGAGAAAACCCCACACTCACTTGCACTGATGATGTTACCTAGTTGGGTAATGAAACATCTGGAAGCTAACAACCAAGCTCAGAGAGCACCAAGGACTCCACAGTCTTTTCTAATTGTCTGTCCATAAGTCTCAGCAAAAGAAGTTCTGGTTTCAGTTAAATATTATTCTTTAAAATGTTTTGTATGTATTTGAACCCAAAATTTTCTGAGAAGCTACATCTTTTCTAGGAGGTAGAAGATATTCACACTCCTCAATAGCTATAAGTTCCTTTTGAGAAAGACACCCAGGTGACAGCAACACTGAGAAAAGATTGGATATATCATATGTAAGGTCCAAACAACATAAAAAGCAAAAAGTGAGAGGACCAGAGGATCACCGTTCAAAAGACAGAATTTATATAGATTAGGAGTCATTTCAGAATGCATATAGCATAGAGTTAATTCCAGAATACAGTCCAAAGTCACATATCACTACAGTGACCATATTTTCTTGGAAAAAATAAAGGACAAACCTGAAAAAGGGGCAAATCTGAAAGAGGTTAAAAAATTAATTAATTAATTAATTCCTTTGCTTTACAAAGGAAAATTCAAGAGCAAAACCAAGAAAATAAATAACTAAATTAAATAAATCTAAAGGACAGCTTTCTAAAATAAGGGACTATAATAAAGGATGGATGGTGACCATATATATCACATATTTTTCATTATAACAAATCATACAATTATAGTATTATTATTGTAGTTACAAACCATGTTATTCATTAGTTATTGTAGACATAATCCTACAATATGCAAATAACACATAACTACCATGTAAAATGACGTTCCCCAAGCTATTTGCCAATTAACATCAATTCTTGGACTATTGTTGTTGTTCAGTCGTTAAGTCGTGTCCGACTCTTCGTGACCCCATGAACCATATTGCTCCAGGCCTTCCTGTCCTTCACTGCCTCCCTGGGTTTGCTCAGTTTCATGCTCATTGCTTCAGTGATGCTATCTAACCATCTCATCCTCTGCCGTCCTCTTCTCCTTTTGCCTTCAATCTTTCCCAGCATCAGGGTCTTTTCCAAAGAGTCCTCTCTTCGCATTAGGTGACCAAAGTATCTGAGCTTGAGCTTCATTATCAATCCTTCCAATGAGCAGTCAGGTTGATTTCCTTTAAGATTGACTGGTTTGACCTCCTAGCAGTCCAGGGGACTCTTAAGAGTCTTCTCCAGCACCACAGTTCAAAGGCATCAGTTCTTCGGCGCTCAGCCTTCTTTATGGTCCAGCTCTCACAGCCATACATTACTACCGGAAAAACCATAGCTTTGACTATGCGGATCTTTGTCGGCAAGGTGACGTCTCTGCTTTTTAATATGCTATCTAGGTTTGCCATAGCTTTCCTCCCAAGGAGCAAGCGTCTTTTAATTTCATGGCTGCAGTCTCCGTCTGCGGTGATCTTGGAGCCCAAATAAATGAAGTCTGTTACTGCTTCCATTTCTACCCCTTCTATTTGCCAGGAATTGATGGGTCCAGATGCCATGATCTTAGTTTTTTTAATGTTGAGTTTCAAGCCAGCTTTCGCACTCTCCTCTTTCACCCTCATCAAGAGGCTCTTTAGTTCTTCTTCACTTTCTGCCATTAGGGTGGTATCGTCTGCATATCTGAGGTTATTGATGATTCTCCCTGCAATCTTAATTCTGGCTTGTGATTCTTCCAGCCTTATTTATTATTTATTCAGGATCATTTTACATTGTATTTTTAATTGATTTTAGCTTCTCTGTAAACCGCCCAGAGTTGTTTTTTAACGAGATGGGTGGTGACAAATTTGATAAATAAATAAAGCTATCCATCTTATTCCTGGATCAGTTTGCAGAAATAAGTATCAAAGGAAAATGAAAAGAACACCAGCAAATCCCTTGGAGACTAAGACTCCAGGATCTACTACAGTGAACAATAGCAGAATTATTGTATTTCCTTACAGTGTTTATACTTCCATGTTTAAAATGTCTAATAACTCCTGATGATTGACTGAAAGTCCTGGATCCATTGTCAGAACCTCAGTTTTTTAGAATCTTCCTAAGCGTTACAACAATACTAGTAATTAAGCACTTCGACAATATGACGTTATGCTTCATACTGTTATGCTTGACAAAATGCTTAGTCAAAGGCTTCATTTTACTTCTGTGGCAGATTCCTGCAAAGGCATGGATACCATTTCTTAAGTTTAAAAATGCACATTCAGTCTCCTATTACATTTAAGCATTGTGAGCTAGCTTTACTACTAGGCAGAGTAAACACCTCCTTTAGCAGTAGACTAGGACAGGCAACAAATTGGAGCCTGTCTCTATACTCCCTCCTGACCTAGTCTCCAAAGCAGTTATTTCAGTGTCCATGAGGCATATACAGTAGATCTCTGGAGGAGCTTGATGGCCTGCCAGCTATTCTATAAGCATTGATTGAGATGATCATCAGAATGCTGGTAATTGGCAATGTAACAATTCATTATTCTGAAGTTTCCCCTCAGTGTGACTTGTATACAGTGGCTAACTAACTGCCAGTTGAAGAGTCAATGATAGTTCTATTGCCTGCAGGAGAAGTGGGAGCAGCAATAGGGAAATTAGGGATCTTTCTCTTGCCTCAAGCAGTAAGTACTGCTCCCCACACAGGCAATGGATCTTCCTGGAATGTTCTTGGAATTCTTGGAACCTTTGAGCTGGTGGGAATATATAAGGAAGAAGGATTGAAACCAAACCTGCTCCACAGAATTGATGGACACATTTTCCATACTCACCTCCTGGCTTTCTACCGGAGTCCAAAATTCTACATATACTTAATTAGAGTAAGTCCAGTTGAACCAACAGGTCTTATTCATAAACAAATACCCAGGGATGGGTTGGGCTGCACTTCTCTAAAAGCTAACAAGAGACTCCTTTTGAATCCAGTATGATAGCCTGAGCACATGTGTCAACCAACAAAAGTTCCAAGACATATATTTTAACCCGGTTCAATAGAATGTTATATAAGGGTACCCAAAGGGAAGCATCCTGGCGCGGTAGTACAGTGCTTCATAGGTGGCCTGCCAGTGAGGTTATTTCTCTGGGCAAGAGACAGAATCTCAGATTTAAAATTATTACAGAAAACTGATAACCAAGACTTGCCACTGCTCACTATTTAAGGGACTAGCCACCAGTGAACCCCTGTACAGTCAGTTATAAAAAATATGAATTTAATAAATTAAATCCAAAATATATAACCAAAACAAATTAACAATAAAAGAAGGAGAGTGATGGTGAAAAGGTTGTCTACCACTAGATCATCAGTGCTTTCTTTGTACACTCTATTTCTTCCAGATCTTTATTGTAAACCATCTCAATCTTACTGAATTCCTCTGGAGAGTTTTGATGAGGGAGAGAGAACCCATCACTTTAGAAAAGACTGGTAGAAAAGGGATCTCAGAGAAAGCAGATGCGTGTAGGAGCTGGGCCAGGTGGGTCTCAAAGCTTGGTTAAAGCAAAGGCATTTGTGGAACCCTCCGTTTAACTACATTAGCTTTCTACTCCAGCATTCTCTTCTATAATCCACTAGACCAAAGTACCTGTGGCTGCTATTAAAATTTAGCCCTACATACGTGGGAATGTATTTTAACAGAGCTGCAGTGGACTTGCAACAAAATATTTAACTTTTTTTAAAAAAATGGTAATCTTTATTATTCCCACAAAGCCTATCAAATAATAAGACAAGAGTAAGACCAGCCTCTTCCCTTTTACTTCATACTGCCAACTTTCACTCTGTTAATTGTTTAGGCCAATCTCCCATTAATTGCCTACTTTCAGATTTCCGTTGTTCAACCTTATCTCAAAAAAGAGGGGTTATAATCTCAACAGGCAATCAGAAGTGTATATTTCCACCATTTTTCTATCATAATAGCCATCACATCACTTTATATTTCTTGAAATAAAATAAAATAAAATAAAATTACCTTCAAAAAGCCCAACAATCCTTCATTTCATCACAATTTTGAAGTGAGTGTGTATGCATGCGTGAATACATATTGAATCATCACTGGAGAAATTTCAGCTGCAGCAACTTTATTTCCAAATAGGCCCTCAAGTGAATAAGCAATCAAGTGGATAGTCTTCCAGCTTATGATCTATTAGTATTTCCTCTCCTTTGAATTAATGTTCTTCTAGATATCCTGTTGAGCAAAGAACAGATCTCTTGGGTCTAATCAACAAAAATAGCAATGCAGAACAGTGAATTAAACAAGGCTTATCTATAAATGGACAGTTTGCCTGATTCTTTCCAATGCCAGGAATATCTTAACCCTATTCACATAAACTTGGGAGCATTAGTGCAATAAAATGGAGACATAAAAACTTCCACAAAAGGGCAGTCCAAAACTTTTTCTACAAATAGGAATTCTCTATGGTACAAATCCAGCTCCTTTTTCAAGGGCCTCCAGCGAGCTACTTTATTACACATTATGTGACTGGCCTTTAATCCAAAGGTCCAGAAGTAGCTTTATAAAAAATAATATTTGCACAATACCTAAATGTTTGCTTCAACATACATTTTGAGCTACTCCAAATTCTACATTCCTGGCACCTGGAAATGCTATGACATACAGTAGTTTCTGTTTCAAAGTTTCATTTCTGTATGTTTTCAAACATTATTCCTTGTCAGTCACTGCAAATACACTCACCAAAAAAGGGTGTTTTTCTGATACTCTTCCTTGAATATTGGGATGGCAACATGCAGCATTAGGACTGCACGCATTCCTCCACATCCCTTTTTGCAGCCCTCTGGCAAAATCCTCCGACCATGATTTCCACAAAAAAATGTAATGCAAATCCTAAAACTCACTACAAAAAACTCAAGACTCCACTGTTATCCTCTACATACATCACCACCATAAGAAAATAATTCTAGAACTTTCATGGCGTTCTTTTATTTGACAAGTCAAGTATAATAGTTAATGTTATAAAAACAGAGATGATGGTAGAATATATCTAGCATGAGCTGCTCTTCTATATTTCTGTCATGGAATATGACACTATGCAACAAAGGGCAAATGGAAAGAAAATGCATAGCTGTATTATAGCAGGACACGCCACACACACTAATTACAATCATATCCTCCACTGCAGCATTAACCCAATGTTACCCCTTGGAAAATTCCTCCTATGACTACAGGCATGTTAAAGTAGACAGTTTCCTGACAGTAGAAAGATAAAGATTCTCTCCAGTTGAGTTCAATTCTTGATATCCACGTAGTGTAATGGTTAAAGGGCTGGACTAGCAGTGGAGGATCTAGACTAGGCCACTCAAACCACAGAAGCTCACTGGATTCCTTAGGCCACCCATTCTCTCAGCCCAACCTACCTTCACAGGGCTCTTGTTGTGGGGAAAAAAAAATAGGAGGAAGGAGCCCTATGTACACTACCTTGAGCTCATCTACAAAATAGGTGGGATATACAGTAAATCTAATAAATAAATAGTCTTAAGGACAACATGGCAGCAATTTGCAGTGACCTTCTACTGAGATGTTTTTCTTAAAGTCTTGGGATTTCCTAGTTTCCTATCCATGAACTAATCATGTTTGATCCTTGCTAGCTTTTTCAGGATCAAGCAGGTATTTTCGATGCCAAAGAGTTCTGTTTGAGAATAGAAATATGGAAAATTCAGTTTGTAATTGCGATTCTGTATCTCTGTGATGAATTAGGAACTGGAACCAAATTGAAACAAACATCAATTTGTAGGGAGCGTTAACGGCCTGTTGCTTCTTTGCTTCTGTACCTCAAGCTTTTGCTGACCTAGTGACTGTGTGGCTAAGGGTCATTCTAGATGCTAAAGTTATAAGGTGCTAAGTATATAAAAGTTATGCTGATTGTAAAGGGACATTTTAACAGTTTGCAGAGTTGCAAAAAGAAATGGGAAGATGTGGTTAAGCTAAAGGCCAAATGTCTTGCTTGCTTGTATCAGAGGTCCTGAAAAGGGGAAACGTCTGCAATTTTCCCCTTTCCTCCTCCCAGCTCCTAGACACATTTCCTGAGCATGCATGAACTTTTGCACCTGCTCTTGCCTCTAACCGCACAATGCCACCACATCCTCTGCATATGAGGAACCCCTGGAACAAGTGAGGACTAGAGATTTGACTATTAGTTTATGCTGCTTAAGCTAATGTTATGTCAACCTTAGAAGGCGGGCACACTTGTGTGTGTGGCCCTCCTCCTAGATGCTTCCTGATGACAAAAAGGTATAAAAGCTGTTGTAAACTGTTTTAGGGTGTGGCTGTTCTCTGTCCTCCCTCTGCCAGTCGGACGGAGAGTGGTCCACCCTGCTTTTCTCTTGGCCAAAATAAAAGCTGAATTTTCTTTGGAAAAAACCTCGGTCTAGAGTCTCATTGGAAGGCATAGATTCTGGGCTACAAAACCTTACAAATTAATACCAGAGGCAGGTTTTTTTCCCCCAAGCGTGCACAAAATTATTGAATTCATACTCCAGCATACATTCCATGTTTTTTCAAGTTACCAGCTAGGTTGTGTAAGTTTAAGTTTGTGCTACTGGAACCATTTTAGAGCAATTAAATATTTACTAAATAAAATTTCAGACTTTGCGGATGTTTATGTTATGTACTTATTTATTTTGCTTTTATTAACTGAATATAAAAACAAAGAAAAGAAAGCTAAGAAAAACAAAAAAATTCAGAATTTTTTTCAGAAAAATTCAGAATTGAACATATATCATATTCAAGTTGTACAATAAATATTTCAGTGAATGGAAGCCATAATTCATTATAGTCATCCATAGCCATTCTATACTGATAAGTTATTGATTTAAAAATTGCTGGTAACATCAATTCTGCAGATCACTAAATAGTTGGGACCATATGTTTATCTTTCAAATGCTGGACAATAAGTCTTTTAGCCATAAGCGGGGTACAGAAAATCCACTTTCCTTGACCAGATTTCCATGCAATAAGAATAAAGTTCAAAAGAATATGAACTTCTGAAAATACTGAACCTTGTCTCAAAGTTGAGTAAATGTGGAACAATTGTTGGATATTATAAAAACATATGTTTGAATGAAGCATTAATTTAATTGCATTCCCAAAACTGAACCATTTACTCAGGCCTTTTCTATAAAAATGCATAAAAAGATATAAGATCTATTTAAGCTTTTTTTTAAATTGAGGTTAAAATCTCTGGTTAAAATCTCTATCCCTTGTCTAGGCAAAATAGAAATTGTTAATTTTTTATTACATTTCAGTCATTAAACTTTGCAAATCAAACTGATTCATTATCAACAGAATTTTATAAAGAACAATTGTAATGGTTTTAAAAATCCTTTTCATCATAGGATTTAATAATATTTTACAGGAGATTAGCTGTTTCCAAGACTGAAAATGCCATAGGTCCAAACTGAGATATCAATAAATAAAACTAAATACTGTTACAGGACATACTAATCAGCAGAAAACACTACAAACTTAAATACACTTACCAGAGAATAAATCCTGTTGAACATAATAGAATTTACTTACCACACTGAGAAAAATACAATACTTTTAATCACTTCTTATTTTAGTTACAGTGGGGCAAAAAAGTATTTAGTCAGCCACCAATTGTGCAAGTTCTCCCACTTAAAAAGATGAGAGAGGCCTGTAATTTTCATCATAGGTATACCTCAACTATTTCCTCAAAATGAGGAAAAAAATCCAGAAAATCACATTGTCTGATTTTTAAAGAATTTATTTGCAAATCATGGTGGAAAATAAGTATTTGGTCACCTACAAACAAGCAAGATGTCTGGCTCTCACAGACCTGTAACTACTTCTTTAAGAGGCTCCTCTGTCCTCCACTCGTTACCTGTAGTAATGGCACCTGTTTGACCTTGTTATCAGTATAAAAGACACCTGTCCACAACCTCAAACAGTCACACTCCAAACTCCACTATGGCCAAGACCAAAGAGCTGTTGAAGGACACCAGAAACAAAATTGTAGACCTGCACCAGGCTGGGAAGACTGAATCTGCAATAGGCAAGCAGCTTGGTGTGAAGAAATCAACTGTGGGAGCAATAATTAGAAAATGGAAGACATATAAGACCACTGATAATCTCCCTTGATCTGGGGCTCCATGCAAGATCTCAACCTGTGGGGTCAAAATGATCACAAGAATGGTGAGCAAAAATCCCAGAACCATACAGGGGGACCTAGTGAATGACCTGCAGAGAGCTGGGACCAAAGTAACAAAGGCTACCATCAGTAACCTATGCTGCCAGGGACTCAAATCCTGCAGTGCCAGATGTGTCCCCCTGCTTAAGCCAGTACATGTCCGGGCCTGTCTGAAGTTTGCTAGAGAGCATTTGGATGATCCAGAAGAGGATTGGGAGAATGTCATATGGTCAGATGAAACCAAAGTAGAACGTTTTGGTCTAAACTCAACTCGTTGTGTTTGGAGGAGAGAGAATGCTGAGTTGCATCCAAAGAACACCATACCTACTGTGAAGCATGGGGGTGGAAACATCATGCTTTGGGGCTGTTTTTCTGCAAAGGGACCAGGATGACTGATCCGTGTAAAGGAAAGAATGAATGGGGCCATGTATGGTGAGATTTTGAGTGAACACCTCCTTCCATCAGCAAGGGCATTGAAGATGAAACGTGGCTGGGTCTTTCAGCATGACAATGATCCCAAACACACTGCCCGGGCAATGAAGGAGTGGCTTCGTAAGAAGCATTTCAAGGTCCTGGAGTGGCCTAGCCAGTCTCCAGATCTCAACCCCATGGAAAACCTTTGGAGGGAGTTGAAAGTCCGTGTTGCCCAGCGACAGCCCCAAAACATCACTGCTCTAGAGGAGATCTGCATGGAGGAATGGGCCAAAATACCAGCAACAGTGTGTGAAAATTTTGTGAAGACTTACAGAAAACATTTGACCTCTGTCATTGCCAACAAAGGATATATAACAAAGTATTGAGATGAATTTTTGATATTGACCAAATACTTATTTTCCACCATGATTTGCAAATAAATTCTTTAAAAATCAGACAATGTGATTTTCTGGATTTTTTTCCCCATTTTGTCTCTCACAGTTGAGGTATACCTATGATGAAAATTACAGGCCTCATCTTTTTAAGTGGGAGAACTTGCACAATTGGTGGCTGACTAAATACTTTTTTGCCCCACTGTATATGGAGAAATTTGTAAATTTGTCACTTGAAAACAAATGTATCCCTTAAACAAATTCCAAACTTATTAACAGACTGGAGTTTTAATTACTAGAAGTGTAAGTCTGACATTAGTTTATGGTTCAAAGTGTCTTTCAAACTTTCAAATTCAGAAATTTAGATTAAGAAAGCAATTAGCATATATTATAGTATTACAATGTCAGAAAAAGTCTGGGAGCACCTTTTAAGATTGAAAATTTTATTACAAGGCATAAGATATATGGAATGTCTTGACTAATGTAGGATTTAAATATACAGGGATTACAGGACCAGTTTCATTCTATGGAAACTGAGCTCATGGACGTTTGCACTTTAGGTGACTATAATCAGGGCATTAGCTTTAGGAGCTATCCAGATCTTGGGGTTTAGCAAAGTTACAGGAAGCAATATATAGAGTATCTTAGAATGGTATACACCAGGGTTTCTCAACCTTGGGAACTTCAAGACGTGTGGACTTCAAATCCCAGAATTCCCCAGCCAGCATGAATTCTGGGAGTTGAAATCCATACATCTTAAAGCTGCCAAGGTTGAGAAACACTGCTTTACACAGTCCATTTCTGATGAGCACCAGGACTGGAATAGGTTTCAGTCTGTTTCAGGTCTGAATAAACACAACAGGTTTATTACATTACAATTGCTAATTTACAAGCCCCTTGAACCTTCATTTGCATAACCACTCTCTGCCCCCTTCTTTTTTTTCCCCACTGCCACATCCCTATAAATGTAAATCCTACTTCAGTCAAGCTCCCCCATGCAGCTGGTGAAGTATGCTGCAGCTTCTGAATGCTTCTGCCTTCTAACAAAAGTTGTTAGTCTTACAGGGTACTACCAAACTCTTTCTGATTTGGGGCTACCGTAGACTAATATGCTCTCCTCCTACAATGTATCACAATGTGTTATACAGCCAGTGTATAATAAATGTGTTTACGAGTTAACTCGTTCAATCCAAAGCTACTGACCTGGGCTGCAGAAATCCAAACGATTACTAGGTGGCTATCATCTAACGGTCATCTGAATTTTTAACACTGAGGTGCCATAGCTCTACTGCAGTCTGTAGAATGAATGCTGGCTGGGGGATTCTGGGAGTTGAAGTCCACATATCTTAAAGTAGCCAAGGTTGAGAAACACTGCATTAAAGTGTTGTTGGGAGAATATACCCATCTTGTCCTGCTCCTTAAGCGTAGCCAAAAATCTAAAATAGACACGGTTAGGATCCCACACTGGCCGAGAATGAAGAACCTGAAATCGTGGGAATTCGTATTTAGGTGTGGCGGGTTTTGTGCTCGTGCGTTGCTCATTCCAGCAACACAACTCTCTCCCCTCTTGGAAGAGTTCCGCCGCCTCCTTTCCCGCGGCTGCGAAGTCGTTCGCGGCTCGCCCACAAACAGCAGCAACCAATGAGCGCTCGCGGCTGGCGATTGAGGGCCCCTTCTCGCGTTGGAGCGGCTGGGCCCGGCGCCGAAAATAGACGCTTTCCCTTTCTGTGGTTCGCCGCGCGTCCGCGAGGCTGGACAATGGCGGCGGGAGGGCAGCTGAGCTCGGTGCCCGAGGTGGAGCTGGACCCCGACGGCACTTTCAAATACATCCTGGTGCGGGTGCAGCGGGGCGCCGATGAGCACCGCGACATCGTGAGGGGCACTGCGGCCGCCGAGTTCCACAGTGAGTGGAGCTGCCAGCTGGACCGAACCCGGACCCAGACAGGGGCTTGACAGTGGGAAAAAAATGTGTGAAGTCAGCACCGTTCAGCGTGAAATTAGGACTAGGGAGAATAATTTGAAAACATACATGACCGAGTGGTCTATGAGCACATTCTTCCAGTATGTTAAACCCGGGGTTGGATTTCACTGTGTGACACCCTAGTTCAACCAGAATGTCCTGTTTGCTTTCGTCTCAAGGGTGGTTTGTGAACCCTCCATTATGATGGGTGAACCAGACCACTACAGAAGTTGCATATTGGGTTTGCATACTGCGTGAATCCAGCTTGTTGAAATAAAACAAGTTAATGGGATTGTTTCAGCTGTGCCTTGTTAGAAGTTTTGCATTGGGAATCTGGATGAGGGAAGTGCATTATTTTATCACTTTTCTTTAGATTATAATCTAAATGATGATGATCGTGCTTTGTTCTTCCACAAAACCCTTTTAAGTAGCTAGATTGCTATTTTCATTTTACCAAAGAATAATCAAGAATGTGAGTGGCTTGTCTGTGGACAGAGAAAGCCCAAAAATAAACTCTTGTCACACTCAAGTCTGCTTTTAGTTTTGGCATTTCTTCATCATTTTGGTATCTACAAGACAAGAAGAGTCTATATTAGTTTATAATAATTATTTACTGTTTCCAGACATAAAACACACAGGCAAGAGTGTTCAAAAATTGTTTGAATAATATGAATGCTATAGTTCAAGCATGGTGGAAAGTTTTTATGCCATTCCTACAATGTTTACATTTCACAGATCCTTGTGTTTTGTCTTTATAGTATACTCTTAATATTCTGCTTAGTTTCTATTTTTTTAAATTGCAGATCACATATTTGAAAAACTAAATCCTGAAATGGAAAAGCTAGGTTTTGTATGCAAGTGTCTTGGAGGAGGAAAAATTGAACATAACAGCAAAGACAAGAAAATCCGTGTATTTGGTCTTTCTACAGTAAGTGTTGCTTACATATGCTGTCTAAATATGACAAATTAATTTGCATATTAAGATCAGGGTAGTGTTTCTAATTGTATTTTTATTAATTAGAAGAAGGAACAGTTATAGATTTGGGGATGAGGCTTCTGTAATTCTCAGCTGTCCTCAGATATGAACCTTTCACATTAAACCATTGCTTGTGGAACTTTTATTGTTGCATACACACATTTCCAGTTATGGGTACGATTGCAAAACTGCAACAAAAACTCCAAGCAAGAACAAAATCTAAATTATATGGTATCCAAAATAGTAGGCATAATGAACCCAGAATCTATTTTTAATACTTTCTGTTCTAGAGAAGACCTTGGGGCCATAACTGGGGTGCACTGGGGCCATTCCTTGTTTAGGAACTAGTCTAATTCTGGTACATCAGAGTAGAAAATACAAATGCTTACAGAACACAGCTGCTTGATACTATTGGCCCTTCAGCTTTATTTAAGAAATTAAATGCAGCTGCTAATCATAAGTTGTCTGCTTTGAGCAGGTATAACTAGGAATAAGTCTATTTGGAAATAATCATGCTCAATAGCTGTAGTGGATTGGACTAAAATATCTTCAATGCCTTTTCCAAACCTTTTATTCTATGATTCCATGACAATGGAAATTTTAATTTTCTTCTTACAGGGATATGGTAAAGCTGATCATTCTGTGACTGTTGAAATACTGAAGAGAACTTACAAGGATTATGAAATTAGTTGGTCAGATGACAAGAAATAAATTGTATAATCTAATATAAATGTGTATCTTTTCAAGATAGTGTACACTTAATTCTAAGCTCCCATGAGGAAGTACAGTCACTGCATTTAGCCTATGTTGAATAAAAAGTTAGGATATGAATGTGTGGGTTCATGCTACAAATAAGTTTGATGTGTTTTCAAACTTGGGTAGTTTTATCATAATCTGTACTTCACATCTTGTTGACAGGCATTTGTACTTGTTGTAATCCATACTTCATCCCTAAATAGCATCATAATAAAGATAATTTTGGACCCTGCGTTGATGTAAGCCCTATTTAAGCAATTTTAAGAAGTTTCCTTCAAGGCAAGCTTGACTTTGATGACTTCCTGAACATTGGTGAATTCAAAGCCAGAATGAACACATCTTCAATAATTCATCCAGTTTCAATATTAAAACTCATGGAAACTTTCTTGGATAATATCATGCCCAACCTTTGTTCTTCCAGGCTCACATCTTTTTCTGGTACTCCCTCCCTAAAATAATGCAATTTCACAGAGCTTACTCGAATACCAAAATTGTATATGATATGGCAATTTTCATTTGTTAATATTTTAACTCAGAAGGGGGCGCTGTGAGAGCCATATAGGTGGCACTGACATGCTGGCAACTGCAGATGCTAGGTTGCAAATTCTGCTATAAGCAATTACTTGAGATACTTCCCTTTGTCAATCAATCCCAAAGTAATTTACAACATATTAAAATATTAATATCTGCTTTCATGACATATTTATGTTTACTTAATCACAATTTACTCATTCCAGTTTTCTGGGTTTTTATAACACAGAGAACCATAAGATAACCACATGGATTGGGTCCACATACACATTAGACTGAAAAGTTGTAACTTGCAGTTCAATGTGTCATGCAAACATAACCACAGTGTAGCTGAGTAGTACAGTTAAGGTTTCATAAAATATAGACATCACATTTTAATCCCTAGTTGCATGACATGACATGCCAAGCCATGGTATGATTAGGTCTACTTCACTATTTGAATCAGGACATTGGATTAAACTGTACTTAAGTACAACTTTTACTGTGATATCTGAACCAAAGAACAGGAATTAATTTACAGTAACTTCCTTCCAGCTTCTAGTATGATGCATAATCTACTCAGTTTACTGCTGTTTGTTTGTTTGTTTAATTGTTGTAAACCGCCCAGAGTCCCTGCCCATCTCCCCCCAATGGGGGACTCTGGGCGGTTTACAACAATTAAATAAAATACATAATTAAAATTTATAAAAAGAGAAAACCACATTTACCCAAAATGGAAGGAGAGGAAAAAATCCAAGAGGCCGATGGAAGCAACACCAGGCCTCTAGGGGATTAGCCAACCCCATTTCTGATTACCTCCCTCTCCGCCCCAGGCCAGATGGCAGAGCCAGGTCTTCAAATCCCTCCGAAAGGCTGGGAGTGAGGGGGCCTGTCTCACCTCCGGGGGCAAGATGTTCCAAAGGGCTAGAAGAGTGAAAGGTATGCATGCTATTGCTTATGAATTTGGGATAATAAGAAAAGCACAACTGAAGACCAGAGGAAAATATGAGAGATGGAGTTTAAAAAAAATGGGCAGGGAAAAGCCCAAAAAGAAAATGTGATCATGGAAATATGGTTGCTGGTTTCTAGTAGTAAAGAGAAAAACTACAAGCAAGAGAGCCAATTGGTCTCATGGTTAAGGCTCTAGACTAGGAGTAGGGAGACCTGAGTTCTAATCCTGAAACAGGGTGATTTAGAGCCAGTCACACTCAGCCCTAGGACAAAGGTAATGGCAGAGCACTTCTGAAAATGTTGCCAAGAAAATTGCATGGACTTATCCAAATAGTTTCCAAGAATCAACCAAAAAAACCAAAGGTGATACCAAGGGAGGCCAGAAAAACTGTCCGCAGAAAAAAAGAGGGTAGCACGTAGAGGGAAGCTACGTATGTCATGGGGACATAAAGAAAACAAAGTAGATTCAAAATAAAAGATAAATACCATTTAACTGATACATATAATTTATCCATGGTTAATTGAGCCATGATTTATTGAACCCAATTTTCTGATTAACTAACTACAAGGGCTGGTTTGACTAGTTTGTCATTCTAAGATGTCTATCAGGTTAGCAGGAAAATATCAAGCATGCATTTCACCATAAATATGTTATTCTCAGAGATAGCCTGTACAACAAATTTAGAAATGGAAACTTGTCGATTTTTAAGTACAGAACAATGCTGTTCCTATTTTGCTCTTTTGAAGTAGCTGCCTTAGATCCTAGACTAGATGGATCTTTATGCCAGTAAGAATTATTGGGATAACTATGAACTGTGATTGATGTGTTAGAGGCAAAAATGTTGCACAAGTAGTATCAATCTTGGATGAATTAGATGAGGAAATAACAGTTGTTGAGTCAAATTAAGTCCATAAAAGAATGCAGTCTTAGAAATTCATGTGAGAGGACTGCTAGACAAACTTAAGCTAGAAAATATGCTGATATGGTACATATCCTACACAAATAATTCAAAATAATTCAAAGAAAAGGGGAAAAGAGAAAAAAGGCAAGTGAAAAAAGCTTTGGTGTAAGTAAATCAAATGTGCTAGTAATTTATTAGAACATTTCTGAATAACAGAAAATAAATATTTAATGATATGCTGACCCAGACAGCATATTAACAGGAATTCTTAAATGTCAGTTCAATAATGAAACGCTTGAGCCCCTTATCAATAACTTTAATTGTTCGATATTTAAATAAATTTTTCTTCTCTATGAAACTTGTAAAAAGATGGACCCCACCTCCACAGCCAAAATAATGCGCTTTGCTAGCTAAAAATATGCTGCCATTTATTGCCAATAAACTTGAAAGTGTATCATGGAAAGCTTCATAGTAATTAGGATTATAAATAGTTTCTGACGTAAGTATGAGATCATATTTTGCTAAGGGCTTAGTATTATTTAAAACAAGTTTACTAAATTCTAACCATTCCCCAGAAAAAAGCTTGCATTTAGACAGAAAATCTTGGGTGAAGTCTTTTTTCCTAGACTGGGTATCTTCTTCACCATCATCATCTTGAAGAGAACAATTAGCCAGTATGTTAGGTATGGTGATTTCTTCAATTACTGAACTGTTATAATCTTGAAAGTGCACTTCTTTAGCATTTCCTTTTAATGCAACTATTCCTAACAGCCCAGCTCCACAGCCAAGGTCCAAAACGAACTTTTGGGCAAACTCAATGTCAGTTTCTGACAAATAATCCAAGAGATCAAAAGTGCATTCCCAGATCTTTAGACCTCCTTCATAGACACCTGTAATTAGGTCAGACTGAGAAGAAATGCTTTTAGACATTATGTTTTCTCCAACACAGTTACCTGGGAGTGTAGTCTCCACCACAGAAATATTTGCATAGTGAATACCTGGTAAGGTTCCAAGAATTTTGCTCTCAAGGACTTTACTGACATCTTTAGGAAGATTGTGCATCTTGGCAGATTTGGGACAGGATTGTTTCCTCAACAAACTTGTGTCTGGGTTTGCATTTGAAGTGCTGTGGTCTGATATATTAGCAGTGGCTCCTGGTAAATACTCCTCATTTATTTTATTTTCTTCTGAGGTAATCTCATTGCTCTTTTCCGAAATGTCTCGATTATTCAGTAGGACTATTTCCTGCTGTAGCTTTTCATTCTCAGCAGCATCTGTTCTGTTTTCCACTATTTTGTCTACAGAAAAGTTGAACTGAAATTCCATTTTCTTGAAAAATAAACAGAAAAAAAATAAGTTTATGTCTGAAGTATTAATGTTTTTAAAGTGACATTAACCTATTCTATGCAGTTATACTTTCCACTATTTCTAATATCCTCACAAATGTATATATTTGTGTGTGCATGTATGTATGTATGCATGTGTGTGTGTGTGTGTGTGTGTATTCCTTAACAATACCCATAAAGACATATTCCCACAACATGCTACACCATAATGTGATTTATCTGGTTATTGCTTCCTAGCTTCGTATGTTGAAGGAATCCCAAAGAGACAGCAATCTTTGTTGTCCGGAAAAAGATGTGCCAGATTTGAGGCAGGACTGATTTGTCTCCAAATGACCAAATCTAGAACTTCTCCTCAGACACACCAAGCTCTTCCCTGCCACCTACTACCTTCATCATGCAACACCTCCCCCGCTTCTTCTTCTACTTCCAGGAGCAGCCTAATTCCCACCCAAGCCCGGATCTTTTCCCGCCAACCTTGTGAATGGCGGCGTTGGCTGACCCGGAAGGCTCGGGAGGAGGAAACCTCTAGCCCGCGGCAGGGCAGCCGACCGATTTTGCGAAGAGGCGCGCCAGCCACAGCACAAGAGAAAACCGCGCTGCCCGGGGGCGTCTCGCTTCTCAAAGGCCTTTCCAGAGCGTCTCCGTCGCCGGGCCAGCGCGTCCTCGAGCTAGCTCTATGATCGCCGCGGTGTCTGACGGGAATCGCGCTGGGCGGAAGAGGAGGGCCTTTGCTTCTGGCGGTAGATACGGACTGATACGGCATGGCTCAGGCTGAGCCCGAGGAGCTCTCGTTGTTGTCGGAGGTGGAGGGCTGGGATCCAGAGGCGTGCCGTCACCAGCTCTCCGCCGCCCTGCCGCGCCTCCTCATATCCTTCTCCCTTGCAGTGGTCGGGGCCCGGGGGCGGGGGGCAGCTGGGAATGAGAAAATCAGTCCAAGGAAAGCTTGCCTATCATCATCACACAGTATTAAGAAGGAAAATAAAACAAAACAAACAATTGAAAATAAGAAAGAAAATACGAGAATTACAAATACATACAATGCATCTGTTCATTATTTTGAGGTGAAATGCCAAAATGCAAATATTCCAAAATATTTTTACAGATGAGGGTAATCCGGAAAAACATTGATAATATAGTTAATTAAGGTCAGTTATGTTAATTGAGTCTCCAAATTTGTCTGAATTGTCCTTTACCATAGAGTTTTCAGAGCTCTATTGTTGAATTAATTTGGAGGAGCCAAATACATTTACCACAGCTTAAACTACTATTCCAACAATAGATGTAGTTCAGTTTTTCAGCTGGTTGCAATAACAATTTTTGTCTCAGCCTAGATAACAACTGGCCCCTTCTCTCTAGACCCAGAGGATCCTGGAATTTCAGTTCTTTTTGTGTTGAGATAAGAATCCCATGCTCTCCAAGCAACACAACATTTTTATTTGGAACTAATAATCTCAACTGGTGTATAAATTATAAGTTTATACTGTAGTTTAATTGAAAGCAGAACCATTGGTATGTACTGTTAATTAAATTAGTGTGCTCAGATGTTGATAAAGCTCAGCTTTATTTTGAGATATGAATGTTATTTTCCTTAATACATGTACTCTTTGTATCAGGCAACTGACAGTGGGACTCAGCATATTTGTAAGTAGTTGCTGAACAGACTTTTAAAGTATGCTTAAATCCTTTGTTTTTTGTAATTATTAAATACTATGAATACGCACAAAACAAGTTTGTTCTGAACCCAGATCAAACCATTCTGGATGTTCTGCCAAATTGTCTCAGGTCAGCCACAGTTCAGCATAACATTTTGGTGGTTCCAAGCTTTGGATGACACAAAATCTGGGCAAAGCAAGCAGAGCATAACTGGTGCACTTAGCTTCCTTTCTGCCTTTGTAGCTCCCAGGAGGTATATCTCACCATCTGATCTTCCCAGTGCCCTCCCTTCTCTCAGCCGCTGCTTCCAAAACTTAAGTATTGTATATCTTCTGACTTGCCCACTATCTAATCTTTCCAGCACCTTTCCTCCCTTTCCCTAGCCTCTCTCCCCTTAGCCTCCACCACTATCAAAGTCCAAGTATTTCACATTTGAGTAGCTGCCAACCCACTCTTCTCAGTGCCTTCTCTTCCCTCCCTCTCTTGCTTGCTGTAAGCTATTTATATTTTTGCCTTTCCCCCTCACAGCTCTCATCTATTTTATCCAGAATAAAATAGTCCTGGTTTATTGTGTCGATGGAACAAAACAGCCCAGTTTCATTCTGCATATGGATCAAAACACTCAGAATATGCTTACTTCGGTTTTGGTACAGAGTCCCCAAAATCAGCTGCTCTGCATGTGGAAAATTTTATACTTTCCTACTGTACACACATTCTTCTATATATTCAATTTTTTTCCTATCCACTTTGCACGATTCTCCTTTCAGAATTTCACTACAAACAGCCAAACATTCAGAGTCTTACTGTTCCACCATTTATCTCTTGTTAAGAACCAGGAACAGTAGAAAGGGATTTTTCCCTCCTGAATTTGACATAATTTGCCTCAGTACCCCAGTGATTGGCCATGCCATCAGGGCAGCCATTTGGCGAATGGGCAAGACACCCATATGATGAGGCTAGTGTCCACAACATGCTCTTAAAATTTCAAATGTGCCCATTGGCCAGAATGGTCAGGGACCTTCTTTAATATATATAAGCCACACTTCTTTGGTAACTCTGCTTACCTATTTTTTTAAATTAATGTTCAGAAGTTACTGTATTTCATATATAAAATATTAATGTATGAGATTATATATCATAAGAACTGAAACAGATTTGGATGAACAAATCCTGCAGCTGGTTTGACTTATCCATAATAGGTAGAATGTAGTGTTATGCAGAGTGGCTAAGCTTTTTGACCTAGGAAGGAATCCTTGCTTGTACTGTGTGATTCAACTTGCCACTTTCTAGTATGGAAGGGGCTAGGTAAGAATTGGCAGGTGTAGTTGTTTGCCAGTTGCCCCTCCACCGTTGTCTGCACCTGGAATTGTTCAAGAGTACTTCTATACTTAGATGCTGCTTTAACACCTTATTGTTGCTTTTAAAGCTTAAAATAATTAGTAGATTTATGGCTATAGTTTGAGTTCTCACCACCCTATAATGTGCTCTTTAATTAATATGTTCATTTCTCTATAAGTTAGAAAAAAAGTACATTGTTAGATTCCCCCCCCCATATAGCCATTTCAGTCATATGCACATCTATAATGAAGTGATAAGAATGATAGCTAGCATCATAGAATGATGTTAGCTGAAAATAGCTTAGTACTTGTATTACACATGTTTTGTTGAGCAAATTTATTTATATATATCACTGCTGCATCCATTCAAAATTGGCCAGCAGAGCTATTCTGAGTAGTAAGAGGTCTTCCACAAACTGGTTTATGGGGTGGAAAAGTGAACAGGTTGGCATATTGCAGATAAAATTACAGTGGAACCTTGGTTTACGAACTTAATTCGTTCCGTGACTCTGGTTGCAACCCGAATTGGTCGCAACCCGAAGGAAATTTCCCATAAGGTTCAGTGTAATTACCGTTAATCCATTCTGGCATGGAGGACAGGGAGGCGGCTGTTGCTTGGTGGGAGAGTCCCCCTCCCTACGACCACGTGTCAGGGGCGGAAAATGGCCGCGGATCACGTGTCAGGGGCGGAAAAATGGCTGCGGACCACGTGTCAGGGGCGGAAAAATGGCCGCGGACCACGTGTCAGGGGCGGAAAATGGCCGCGGACCATGTGTCAGGGGCGGAAAAATGGCCGCGGACAGTGTCACGGGAGGGAAAATGGCCGCATATCCTGTTCGTACCCCGAGGTGGAGTTCGCAAACCGAAGCAAAAATTTGTGGCCGGAGCTGGTTGTAACCCGAAAAGTTCGTTAACAGAAGCGTTCGTAACCCGAGGTTCCACTGTACTTGTATCCATTCTGATTTGAATGCTGCTCTTGGAACAGTACATTGATTGGCAAATGAGAATGGACACATTTCAATTTGTTCAACTTGAAGATTTGGACAGGTTATTAGAGTGGTAAAACCAACTATTCAATCCTGGTCCATTCTAAATGTATGGTGGGAATAGTAACTGCCTCGTTTGAAGTAGAATATAATAAAATCTTCATTGAAAAAAACCTGTTGGTTCTCCTGTACAGTACTGGAACATTCTAATATATTCAGTCTGCAAGATATTGGGGGGGCAAAG
The DNA here is from genome assembly GCF_059951505.1 of Python bivittatus. NCBI lineage: Eukaryota > Metazoa > Chordata > Lepidosauria > Squamata > Pythonidae > Python > Python bivittatus. The sequence continues at coordinate 2,418,759 of NW_028277098.1, forward strand.
TTCATTAGTATGTAATGGCTTTTCACTTTCATATTTTTCTAGTTGAGATAGATATTTCTATTTCTGTTTGACTTTAAGCCTGGCTTTGAGACTAAAACAACCTTGGTGAGTGTTCTATTTGGGAACTAGACATCTCAGTGGCTTTTAAAACTATTGATGGTGGTGTCTTTCTGAATTAGCTTGCAGGAATGGAAAGTAGTTATGCCTGTGAAGGCTGGTTGTTCAATATATTGCTGAGAGATACTTATTTACCTTCCTGATAGCCTCTGGGATTCTACACAGGCCTGTTCTCTCCCCAAGACAGGCCAACTTGCCTTAAAAGGAATAGCCCTTTGATGGAAAGCATGGGTTCTTGGTGTAGGGACTCTAGTAGATTCCACCTAGTCTCTGGCCAGGAGAGCTTTCATCAGTGGAGGATAATATATTACTTTATGTTCATTTCTACAGAACGCAGTTTGATTGGACTAGAAAAAAGACCTTTTTGTGGCTGCATTGTAAGGCATCTTAACTGTTACTTTTCTGTTGCTGTTTGTGTTTTTATATTTCTGTATTTTAGAATATTTTTGTTATTGTGAGCTCCTTAGAACTTTGTCAAAACAGGTGAGATATACAGTACGTGTTTTAAATGAATACACTTTCCAAAAATATGTTTGTTACTATGCTCCTTTGGGATATATGTCTTACATAAATTATCTGCACATTCAAGGAATAAACTTTTCTAGAACTTGAATGATGGGGAGAGAATTCAACTCAAATTGAGCTCTTTTTTACTAGTATTTGGCTGTCTTCAAGACAACATATTGTAAAACTAACTTACAAACCAGCACATTTACTGAAATCTACAAGAACACAGCATAAATAATTTTAGGAACCTAAACTAAATAATGTAAATGCATTTGTCCTGGCTTATTAGATCTTAGCAGCTAACATTTTCAGAGAAAATGGAAGGTTTTTGAATAAAAATGCCATATGGGAATTCAAAATGAAGACAGAAAAGTATTCCCTGGCAATGTATTAGTTATATTTATGGGGATAGGACAAATTCAGAATATAACTTCAAATTCTAAGCATCATAAAACTGGTTGTCTAGAACTCTGATGACACACGAAGGATATTATTTCTTGGACAATAACAGCTCTATAATACAGTCTCTTAGGTTTCTGAAAAGGTCTTGCTTGTCTGCAGCATCGGCACGCTTAGAATTGCAGTCTTTTATCATTCTTATTACTTTGACTTAATCATCTATAAATTATTTTCTTTTAGTTAAAACTCCGATGTTTCCATATTGTGGTTAAAAGGTTTAAAGCTTTTGTTGTGTTGAGGCTGCTCACTGGAATAAAAGCCTTGGATTTACGATTTTCCTAAATTTATTCATTTACAGATGTCTTAAGGATTCTGACAGAGAGATTTCTACCTCACATAAATCTTTCAGAATTGGAGAAAGTCTTTTTCTCCAAAATATTGCCAAAGGTATGACATTGTATGTTATGAGTTGGAAAGTGTGAACTGATAATTGCTCTGTGTGTGTGTGTGTGTGTGTGTGTGTGTGCCTGTGCCTTCGAGTCAGTCTTGACTCCTGACAGCATCCTGGAGAAGTCCCTGCAGTTTTCTTGGCAAGGTTTTTCAGAAGTGTCTGGCCATTGCTTGCTTCCTAGGGCTGAGAGAGGGGAACTAGCCCAAGGTCACCCAGCTGGCTTTGTGTTTAAGGCAGGACTAGAATTCACTGTTGAAATGTGCGTAATTAAGCTGTTCTCCAAGAAGCAGGCAATTTTATTCATTGATTTGGATACAGCATTTGCTTTAATGCTTAGCATTCCAAGGAACAGACAAGACCACATCTTGAAAGCCCCAGAACACTTCTTAGATAGTGTCACCCACTTTTAGTACAATTTCAGTACAAATGATACAATTTTCTGCTTTTGTTTTGTAAGGGTAAGCTAACTTGCTTCAGCCCACCCCATCCTAAAGCAAAAATGTTTTTAGCCTCACCCTCCAGGGAAGTTACTGGGTCACTAAAGATGCCCCCTCTGATTCTTAGAGTCTTAATTAAGAAAAATGTGTAGATCCCAGTTCTGTTGACAGTGAAGGGCTTGTTTGGGTCAGGAAAATTAGCGGATTTTGGATTATATAACTCTTTTTTTCCTGAGAGAAAGAGAAAATAAAATTGTTGGAAAGCAATTACTTTGATTGAAGTTCCTCAGTTTATTCTGCATTAGGTTAATAGTTTCTCTATAAAAATAATTTCTGAATGGAGAAGCTTGTTTGGAAATGAATTTGATATATTGGTTCAGAAGAGGGGGGAAAAACAGGAATTATTCCAGATATAGGAGTTATGTAATGTACTGACTTGAACAAAATAGTGGGGTTTGTACATATTATTTTAACCATCATTTGTTGAGAAATCAGAGTGCCCTGGTTCACACATAATGCTAATCTGTATACAATATTTTACAAACCACAACGGGTTAACTCATTGCATTAATTAATTAATTAGCCAGTTTGGTTTAGTGGTTAAGGCACCAGGCTAGAAACCAGGTGACTGTGAATTTTAGTTCTGCCTTATGTAGGCAAGGAAGCCAGCTGGGTGACTTGGGCCAGTTGCTCTCTCTTAGCCCAATTCATCTCACGGGGTTGTTGTTGTGGGAAAATAGGAGGACAAAGGAATATTAAGTATGTTCGCTGCCTTGAGTTATTTATAAAAATAATAAAGGCAGGATAAAAAATCTAAAAAAAAAAGTACCACATTATAACTTAGTGTGTTGTGTGAGCCCTACCATTGTCAAAATGGGTAGAATTATACCAGCTCTAAACCAGTCACCCCATCTAAAATCGCAGTGCCATTTCCTCTCATGTTTACCTAGTTGAATGCATGGTCAGATTAATAGCAAGATTACACAAGATTGAAATTTAATTACCTAAAAGAATGCAGTGCATAATTCATTTACGTATTTACTGATTTGTATGTTCATGTGCATTTACATATTTCTCATTCTTGAAATTCAGTAAGCTTGATACTTTTCTGTATGATGGAATTTGCATTGTATGTCAGTTTTCTGGGAAGGGTGATTTGTCCAATAAAGTGTCTTACATGAATGGATCAGCAACAAAAGTTAAAAAACTGCTTTTTGGAAACCTGTGTTGAGAAATAAAGAATATTGAATCAAATGAACACTATATAAATTATTTGATTCAATAATTTGGACAGATCATAGAAGAATATAGCAAGAGATTATTTTAGTATTTTATGTTTCTGGCAAGTACTGTATGCTGTTTTAAAATACATGAGAACCAGGGCAAGGGACTTTGGTTTGTGACGCTTCCCTTCCCATCCATGTTACAATAGATTTTTCAAAAGCTTTCATGGGTGTCAGTGAAAGATTTTTCAGAATAGGAACTATGGGGGGGATATTTTTGTGTATGCCAGCAGTGGATGCAAAAGACAGTGCTAGGAGTGTTATTTGTGTCATTTGAGAGTAACTGCTTGACAAAGATGTCACTACCTAAAAAAATCACTATTCACATTGCAGATGGACTTGATAATAGCTTTTTAAGGTTTTTCCTAAGTCTGATATTGGGGAGGGGAGAATTATAGCTCCAGTTAATCTTGGGGAAACTATTTGTATCATGTGTTTGTGTTTATATGTGTGTTTTTGTATGTTGATGAAAGGTGTGTACATGTATAAGTGTGAGAAAATATTTATTTCATGATAATTATGCGGCCGCCCATCTCACAGACAAGTGACTGGGTGGTGTACAACAAAGCTGAAAACAATATATACAAACAAATATTATTATTATTAAAAACTTTAAAATTATAAAAGGCACAAAACTAAAAAAAATAAAAAATATTTATTGGGCGAAGAGCAGGTGTTAATTACACTAGAGCCATCTCAATATTTCGCCAGTCCCCTGGCCTCCTCAGGCCTGATGACACAACCAGGTCTTGAGGGACCTCCAGAAAGTTAAAAGGGATGAGGCCAGCCTCACTCTGGGGGGAGGGATGTTCCATAAAGCAGGGGCCATAGCAGAAAAGGCCCATCGCCTAGGACCCCCCAAGTGAAGCTCCCTAACCATTGGGTCCTGCAGCATGCCGTCTCTGCTAGATCTAGTGGGACAGGCAGATGTAATCATAGAGAGGTGGTCCCTCATATAACCTGATCTCATGTAGGGCTTTAAAGATCAAAACCAGCACCTTGAATTGGACCTGGAAACAGACTGGTAACTAATGTAGCTCGCAGAACAGAGGTGTAACGTGTTCTAGAAAACACATAACTGCCTGCGCTGCTGCATTCTATATCAGCTGAAGCTTCCAGATACTCTTCAAGGGCAGCCCCATGTAGAGTGCATTACAGTAGTCCAATCGGGCGATGACTAGGACATGAGTGACTGAGTAGAGCCCCTGACGCACAATATGAAGTTGAGCAAAGGCTGTCCTAGCCATTACTGCCACCTCAAGCAGGAGTTATAAGAACCCCCAAATTAGGTACAGGGTCTGCTTGGGGCAGTGCAATCCCATTATACCAAGATGGTATAGTCTTAGAATCAGCAGGCCCCAAACTCAGTCTGGGCTCAGTGTGGCTCTTCCCATGGTCAGTACTGGCTGATCCAATTGTGGCCCCGTTACTTATGCTTTGACTCTGTCCTTTGCTGGTAGGTGGCTCCTGACTAGGCTGTTGTTGAACAATTAGAATTTTGAATTATGCTTCTTTAATTAAGACAATGTAAATATCTAAATACCTAAGCATCATGTAAAAAGTAATTTGTAGGATCAACCAAATTTAATCCAGCTAACCATTGACTGGAATCCAAAAAGGCTATAATAATATTCTGCACATGCATCTGGAGGTTTTTTGGTTTTGCCATCTGCTTTCCCCCTAGGGCCTCTTGGCCCTTCTCATTCTCTGTCAAGTTATGTTTGAAATTTCTATCTAATAATTCTATTACAGTGCTGTGCTGTTGCATTGCAAGAAAAGAAAGTATGGGATTCCTGTCCCCTAATGCTCATGCTCTTTAGATTTTAGTTAAAGAGGATGGGTGTACCATTTGTTAATCCAGTTGTATGATGCCTTTCAATATGAAGGTTTTGTGTTTGAGTGTCCTGGCTAATAACCACTGCACACCTTGAATTTCTCTTGTATTTATTAAAAGCTATCGGGTAGTAATTGTCATTCCATCCTATAACAAATTGCTGTGTTTTGTTTGCATTTAATCTACTGATTTCAGTTAATGTTGTTTTAATTGTGATTGGTTTTGTTCAAACAGGCAGTACAATTATTTGATCTTTTGTTATATGAAATATCCGATGAAGCCAAAAGACTAACAAACAAGAATGTACAGTTAAAGATGACATTGAGAAACCATCTGCAGGTATAGCTCAAAGAATGTGTCCATATCTTGTTTTTGCACAATTTTAATATTTTGGGGCCAATTTATACCAACTACAAAAAAATAAATCCATTGACAATGTGTGAGCAGTTGCTTTTG